>NC_034590.1:44846993-44895718 GCF_900095145.1 Mus pahari | reverse complement strand
GGACCCGAACAGGCCCTGTGCATGCTAAGGATCCTTTGTCAAATGAAGAGTAGATTTTTTTTTTTTTTTTTTTTTTTTACTTGCTAAAGGCAATTCCAAAGATAAACCATAGACAGTCCTCCCTGTAAAAACTCAACTCATTAGAACTGTTTAACAGGGAGGAACAAGATTGCTTGCCCTGGCAACACCTTTTACAATATTGTGTTGAACTCTTAGTCAAGGCAACAAATTAGATGACCAATGACTGCCACAACTTGGACGTGTAGATCTGTGTCGAGAATCCAAAAGAGCTACAGGAAATCGTGAAAATAATAATTGATGCTACTATAAAATAAACACATGAAACCAAACTGCGTTTATATGCAACCATTAGGGCATATTAAATTATAGGGGATGGCACCTGAGGAATAAATCAGGTGTTAAAGACTTGCATGTCAGATACACTAAATTTCATTTAGATTTTAAAAATGTATTATGTGTACATGGGTGTTTATATTTCTATATGTCTATGTACCACATGCGTGCCTAGTGTCTAGAGGCTAGAAGGTTAGCATTGAATCCCCTGGTTAAATTACAGAGCTGCCCCATGCTGGGAATTGTGGAAGAACAGCCTGTGCTCTTAACCTCTGACCGTCACTCTAGCTCCATCATTTAGACTTTTAAAGAAGACCTAAATAAATGAAAAAGCAAGCCACATTAATAGAGTAAGTGAATGCCACTGAGGGATTCGCAGTCCTCAAACTGATGTATGCAGTTTTAATTAGGCTTATCTTTACACCAACATAAAGTAGTTCTAAAGCTTTCGTGGAAAAGCAAGGTGCTGAGCACATTGGGCTCACAGTGCCCTTGAAGAAAACTCCAAGCCAATGTATGCATGAGCACACTGTACTTTGAAAGGTGCCTTTTAAACCATCCATCCATTGAACAAAGATTCATCGAATGCTTATGTGCCACAGCGTACAGTGGTGAGAATAATGAGCATATCTCTTGAGTTTTGCAGACCACTGTCAGATAATCACACAAACATTTTCAAGCCCCGCTTTGTTAGAAGGAAAGGCAGCAGGACATGAAAGAATATCAGAGCTGAGTGCCTTTCCCAAGAAAGCTGGGACTTAGGGGACCATGAAGCAGAGGTAAAATGGAGGTGGAGGCTGGGGGACGATGGTGATGGAGGACTACGGAGGTGTAAAATGCTCACTGTACATTAGGGCAACCCGGTGGAGGTAGATGGAACTTCCTGTGACAGGGCCATGGAACTTCTGTGCATTATAGACTGCCGGGGGTGGTGGTAGTGTCTGTGGTTCCTCTAGGTTTGGTGTTTCTACCAAGTGGCCTTCCCTCACCCATGATTTCTATAGAGAATGCTTTTGCCTATTGTGTCTCTAAGCTTCTCTTAGCCAAGTAAATGATGAAAAAGTATATAGTTCCTCACTCTTCTTGCAGTATTTTGGAAAATGATGGAAGGGATCATAGAGGAGGCTGGAGAAAAGACAAGGGATTTAGACACAGAAAGATGAGGACCTACAAGATGATTCAGTGTCAAGGTATTTATGTCACAAGCCTGGTGACACAAGTTCAATCCCTCGGGCCCACATGAAGGTGGAGGGAGGCAACTGAATTCACAAGGTTGTCCTCTGACCACCATACGTACATTGTAGCATACACCCATACATGCACATATACACCTATAGCATGCATATAAAACATACACACACAATAATAAAAAAAAAGTCAGAACATGTTCCTAGTCAGGCTGGGGTTTCGGGGACCTGGGAGAGCCCCATCGATGCTGAGTTTGAAATCAGAACTGTTACCCATCATGCACTTTCAGTGGATGGAAACAGATGGAGCTGCTGCACTGGTCTTCCTCCCTTGTTCCAAGGCTGGAATCTGAACACCAGAACTCACCACAGAACATGTCACTACAGCTCACAGGCATCGCTCTGGGCCTCCGTTTCTTTATTCTCCACACCGGGCACTAAATTCTCCAGTGTTTGATGTAGGCACTGCCTGTCACAATTAACTAGGCTGAAGAACTGGGCTGCTTTCCCATGGTGGCAAAGAGGATTCTGGGAAAGCTCTAGACTTGGAATGCTCTAGCCTTGATCATGATTGGTTGTTTGATCTAAAATCAACCCTCTTGATAACTATAATTTTATTGTCTAGTTAGCATTGAACTATGAACATCTATGTGCCCAGAGTTACATTAAGCACATCATCACTGTTAGGAGTAAATTATTCACCTTTTAGTTGATAGGAAGTGAAATAGCTAAGTTCAGTGGTAGAAAAGTATCCCTCTTACATCAAAGTCTTAAGTTCTACTGACTATGGGTGTGGCATGTGGGAAAAAGGTCTTTGCAGATACAATGAAGGATTTCCCGATGACATCATCCTGGATGTACAAAGGAATGCGAGATTGACACATGAAGACAAAACACAAACAAGGTGGTCACATGAAGGCAAGGTGGGGATTAGTTACCCAACTACCAACCAAAACACATCAGAGCTACCAGAGCATTCAAAGAAAGGTGTGGGCCAGACACTCCTGTGGAGCCTTGAAGTGGGGGCAACGCTACCGACATCTCTCCTTAGGCTTCCGTGAGACAAGGGGTTTCTGTTATTTTAAGTCATCCTGACTGTGGTATTGGTTGCAGTAGTCACTGGAGACGAATCCACTATGCTCATGGCTTCCAGGCAATGATGAGTAAGTTAGAACATTAGATTTTCCAGTTCTACATCCATAGTGATGATGCCATAGGGACACTTGGAATCCCAGCCCCCCTCAAATAAACAACTAAATTCTTTGACCCCCAGGTCATTTTCCAGGGCAAATATGAAGATGAGGCACATTCAAGTCTTGTACCAGAGTGCTTCGGGCTTGATGCCAGTGGGCTCTGGGGACATTATGTCTCTAAGAATTTTTGGATGATGTTGATGAATAGCCCCCACTTGATTTATTACAGTAGATGGGCATGTAAGAGGAAAGATAAAAGTAGCAAATAAGACTTGACCACAAAACACACTAACTCAGGTGTCAAGCGGGGAGGACATGGCAGAGTCCCACCACTGTGATGAACACAGTCAGACAACAGCTAGAGGATTGAGGTTGCAGAGAGTCAAAGTGAACCTTGGTCAGTGTTTACAGACATGCATGGGGTTTTTCTCTTGGAGACCTATCACAGCGGACATAGTCAGGGAAACCTAAAGCTCCTTGATCTCGAGAAGAGATAAAAGACATCCACAGATGAAAGAGACATTGATCTGGTGTCCAGTGGACTGTGGTTTCTAGGTAGGTGCACTGGGACCCATCCAGCAAATGAGGCGGATGGAATCATAGGTCTGAGGATGGAATCTGTGAAGATCAGAGATGCCTAGAGGTGAATTGTGTCATCAGTGGCTATTTGTTCTTCATTGTTGAACACGAAATGTCAGGGAGCCAGCGTACAGGGCTGGAGTAAACAAGGCTCTTAGCATCAGGTGATACTGGGCCAGGGACTTTTGTATTTCCTATCAACTTAGTGAGACAGTAATTCTCAAGTCTGAAAGTTTTATACTTTCTCCCTTGCTGGACAGCCCCTCTCCTCTGTTAAGTCTCTGTGGGGTGGTTTCGGTCAAATCTATTGGATGAATTAATGCATTTGTCAGAACCACTGGCAGGTAGTTTGTATCGAGATGGAATGATTTGGATAGAAGCTGGGACAAAATATTTGCTGCATAAATCTGAGATTATCATCACTTTAAATGTTAAACTCAAGTCCTTCATAGGAAGAGGGGACCACAAGGTCAGAAGTTGTAAAAGAAAGACCACAAAGGAAATGGGGCACCAGTGTATTCATCCATTTTCGGTTCCTGAACCAAAATACTTTTTTCTATACTTTTTTTCTAAGTGATAGATGAAGAGATTTATTTAGCTCATCATTTTAGAAGTCTGCTTGGCTCTGGTGAGACCCCTTTGGTTAGTTGACACCATGGGCATGGAATTATGGCAGAAGAATGTGGGAGAGGGAGAAGTAACATGGTGAGACCGGACACTAGAGACTTGTCCTAACAGGAACGAATTCCCTTCTCAGGACTGGGAGCAGGAGGAATTCTCTGGAGAAGGCAGAACACTCTGGGACATAATCATGTATTTATGGTAGGCTTTCTGATACCTTGCCACACTAAGTAGTAAACTTCTAGTACATGAACATTTGCTGAACATGCTTAAGCTATATGACAGATCCAGGTGAAATGGTTAGGGAAATAGTGGGAAGGGATGGGAGAGGAGAGACAAGGGGTCTCAGGAGAGAGAGAGGGGGGTGGGTGGGTGGGTGACATATGCAGAACAAAGCCCTCCCAAGTAGCGCCAGGGTCACTTGGAGGCATATGAGCCAGGTCACAGCAGCTTGCTCTCGGGACAATGGTAAGGAGGCAACATGACTGTGCACAGATGCTGCACTGTTCTGACAACTCCGTATAGATGGGCTTCATGTGTTGCCAGACAGGTTATTTTAGAACAGTCCAGTATATTTCAGGATAATCTAGAGGTTAACGTTTGAGCACACAAGACCTCGTGAATTCAGTCAGAACCACAGAGGAGGTCTGGGGGCTGGTCCCATTTCCCATCAGAAGAACAAAACTGCCTAAGAGACACTCACTCGCCTTGCTCACCATTTGGGTGACATATTGAACATTTCCTGTGCTTCCAAATGCCTTAGTGGGAGCAGGAGCTGTGTGAAAGGGTACGTGGTTCCTGCTTTTAACTTTCTACCACTGGCGAGGCTGTCAGGGAGACAGCAATGAAGGTCCCAGCCAACTGGCTACCTGGTGGTAGGGATGGCCATGAAGGCTGCGTCAAGCTACCATTGAGGCTGGCATCTTGACTCCTCGTCTAACCAGAGGTCCCCAGGCTTCAGTACTGAAGAAGACCCCCTGGGATCCTGTCTATCCAATCAGCTCTCTTTACCAAGGAAAAGAACTGTAGCCTGCAGGGGGGTGTGCATGGTCTGCCAGAAAGTTTCACATTGATAGCAAGCTTCAGAGTTGGGGCAGGATATATGGAGCAATCCCCCCTCACCCCCTCTCTTCTGTCATTTGGGTACTGAGGGATTCTGGCTCTCCGTGTGCTTCTGCCACTGAGAAAACCTCAGGCTCTCCATTTCCCTCAGTGTAAACTGGAGTCCCAGAGCTGGACTTGAGCCTGGCACAGGTGGTGTTATCAGGATTAATTACACGGCTGGGCAGAGACGGAGTTCTTCCCTAGGATAAAAGGCTGCTTAAAAGACACTATTAATGGTATTATTATTTTTTAAGCTTTTTTGGATTCATCAGTAACCAGATTTCTTTAGGGTGATATTAAAAAATAAATATAGGAAAATGATTCAAAGTTTAAGCTCCGATTGTTGCTGCCATTTCCTGGTCAGCATATGAAATATTGAATTTTCCATATAAATGCTCATAGATGAAATAGAATACCGAGGCTACAGGGGCAATTTACTCCTTAAACTGTAACCTGGCAAATCAATTTTCTGGAACTGGACCATGCAGTTTGTCACATGTCAAATCAGCTGCCCTCTAAAAAATATATATATGTATGTATATTTATCTGAAGAAAAATCAGTTTGGAGACGGTACTTGGCTCACTATGAGTCATTACCCAACTAGAACAAGCTTTGGGGCAGCAGTTGTACACCCGAGTGCAAAAGGAATGAAATTCTATTTGAAAAATCTGAACATCTTCTGAGATACTTGTTCGTATATTTTCCTTTTAGAGATTTATGTGTTTGGGCATTTTGCCTGCATGTATATGCCCGGTGCCTGCAGAGGCCAGAAGAGGGGGTCAGATCTTGGAACTGGAGTTAGAGGGTTGGGAAATGGAACCCGAGTCCTCTGGGGGAGCAGTAAGAGCTCCTAACTGCTGATCCTTCTTTCCAGTCCACTCTATATTTTCAAGATGGAAATAAGCCTTGAAAATGTAAAGAACGTAAAGCAAAGTTGCATTCATGTACTGAATCACATCTAACAAAACCACTGAGTCTATGTACTTAGACGGGACTCATTATCTAGTACTAGAGGACCAGGAACTTGCTAGGTAGAGACCAGGATGGCCTTCAACTCATGGAGATCCACCTGCTTCTGCCTCTTGATTGCTGAGATGAAAAGCATATCCAATGCCCACTTCCAGAGGTCTAGAGTCTTGGGATGGGGCATTTCATGATTCAATAGAGGAAAGGTAGTTCTGAGCACTTTATGGTTCCAGCCATGATCTCAATGTGGAGTAGCAGTTGACCCCAAGAATTCTGTGTGTTGGAGGTATAATATGGCAAGTATGTGGTCAACTGGCCCTCAAGAACCTTCCCTTACTCTTGCTGTCCCCAGGACCTTGTACTGGCTGCGTGTTTAGGTGTAAGGGGTGAACAGGTGCACACTGGGGTATTCTTTGGCACATACTTGGGCTCCTTCCTCTCTAAGAGGGCCTGTCAGTGATGTGGGCCAGAGTTTGTACTGCTCTCATTTCTTCATGTCTGACCTTAGGAAACAGATGAATGTGTATCAAAGTTCACTTCTTAGACTATGTAAAATGGCCCGGTAGCAGCTGGACGAGGGTGACTTTTCAGGGTTGTTATAGAAATCTTAGGGACCATAACAGGCTTTAAGCAGCTCAAGAACCTCCACGAGCCTTTGGCTGGCCCCACACAAGCTCTTGGGTGCTCAACCCCTCAGGTGGGAGCAGGGGGAATCTCTTCCTGGAATTGCTGATTTCTCTCTGTTACAGCCCTCCCGGGAATCCCATTTGTTTGGAGGTTTGCTTGCCTGTGTGGTTCAAGAATAGCTTTGGCCTCGTCTTTTATTTTCTTGGTGAAATTGCTGTGGACTTGAAGAAAAAAAAAAAAAAAGCAATTAGCCTTGGAAGTCTGTTGGAAGAAACAAAGCTTTTTATTTAAGATGAGCTTCAATTGACCATAGAAGTCAAGAATTCTTACCAAGACCGATATTGGAAAAGACATACACCAGTGATTTTTATTTCCTTATTACTGTTTGCATTGGAGTTAAAACTCTTTCCAATGAAGAGTCTGCATGTCGGATAGAAATTATGGGACACTTCCGAGATTAACAGCCTTAATATGGTCCGCCGAGATGCAGCGAGTGGTTTTTCATCAATACTCTTGTCGATACAAGTATCCCGGCTTCTGGGACAAAATCACCTGGGCTGGGAGAGTAATTTGATCTTCGAGCGACTTGAATCAATGTGCTTCTATTAAGCACATACTTCCCATGTTTCGGTAGGTCTGTTTGCAGTGCAAGTTTCCTTCCTCTGCCAATATGCTGAACTGGTATCATTAGTTTCCACAGGTGGGACAGGGCTGCAAGCCGGCCTCTCAGAGTTGCTTGCTCTCCAGCACACTGGGAACTGGAAAGGATAGAATTTCATGAGCCCTTGCAGCCAGCTGCAGAGCACCTGGGGCAACGTTTGCGCCCACCGGGGTGACCACCCTCCGACAGTGAGCGACTCCCCACGTTGCAGAGGGGTGCTCAGTTGTCTGAGGTTTACTTTGGATGCATTTTTAATTATATTGGTTGGCACACACAGGGAAGGCTGAGCCAGCCCTGAAACATCCCTGAGCCACACAGATGTTCCCTCTGGAGAAACTTTTGGGAGATCCTGCTGGCTGGCTGGCTGGCTGGCTAGCTGGCTGGCTGGCTGGCAGTGATGGTCCATATTCTGTTCCTGAATCAGAAGAAAGAAGATTTAAGTTGTATTGCCCTGTGTCCTTATTTGGGTCACCCTGAAGCCTTTCTGGGCATCCTTTCAAGCTATAGAATTTGATTACATCAAGTGTCTCCAGCCATTCCTCCATCAGCCCTCGGTAGGCTGAACAAATTAAAGTATATATTTAAGTTTATATTGCAAAGAGACACACGAGAAGCAAGGTTGAAGCTGTGCAAACTATAAGGCTTGTTTGTGCACAATGTACTCCCATATTGCAAATCCACAGAGCCATGATTGAGCCTAGAGCCCAGCAGGATCCTCTGGGCCCCTATGCATTGTCTCTGTCTTCTGATTGTTCTGCTGATGGCAGGGAGGTGGCTCCCTGTCCCCAGTCTGTAATGCTTCTTGCATCAAATGAAGTAAATACCTAGTAAAAATTGGGAAAAAAAAATAAAAAAAGACTCAGCCTGAACACTGGACTTAGCGAGTCCAAGACATTTAGTTTTTGTACTTTGGGTATTGGGTGGGCATTTACTACTTTATTCCAGTGCTTTTTTTGAGCTCTTCTGAGGACAGAGACTTTGAGTTGGCTCCAGAACTCCTGGCTCTGTGTCAAGCATGTGGAACCTGTCCCTGGCGCCTCTGGGCAGTGAGCTCTAGCCTGTGCCTGGCTCAAGCAAGCTGGCTCACTGGCTATTCTCTGCACTTCTCTTGATGAAACCCATCGCAGGGCTTGTATATACTCCAGTTGGTGGCTGTCTGGCATTTTTTTTTTTCCCAGGAGGAAGTAGTATTTTATTCTTATTTCACATAGTGTCTCATTTAGCCCAGGCTGGCCTCCAAGCCCTGATTCTCTTGCTTATACCTCCCCAGTGCTGGGATTACATGCATGTGTCATGTCTGGAAGCTGTGTTTCTAATCAGCTTATGTAGAAAACCCCAAAGACTAAAGGGTGAAACAGCCATCTTAGGCCTTCATCTTTTGACAAGGCCTAGGTTGAAAAGTTTTCTCTGGTAACGTTAATAGTCACACTTCCATGTGTCTTCCTTCTCTGAGTCAAGGGCAGTGTTTCTCTGAGCTCGGTGCTGTGAGAAAGTACTTTCATTTCCATGGCAGACTTATGGGGGTATATATGGTAGGAGTCACAGTCCATCAGCAGAAAACAGATGACATTCATACCCAAAATGAGGACCTGAATTGAAGTAAGGTCTACCTGGTGTCAAGAGGCCTCGTCATTCTGGATTTCCATTCAGAACCACTCCCCCATCCCCACCCATCCAAACCTTGGGTCCAAAGGTTCTTTGACCCAAAACTTGCAGTCAAGGCCAACAGGTTCTGTGTGCCATCTTCTGAGGTTTCACCCGAGATTTGGGCCAGTTTTCTACCTTTGAGGTGGTTTCCTATAGCGATGCCTTCCCATAGCTGCAAAGAGACCCTAACCTTAGTCAGAAAAGAAGGCTACTTTATCAGGGTGTTTGAAACTCCTGAAACCTCTGCTGCCTTTCTTTGGAGTGAGATGTCCATGCAGGGTGTTTGGATAGAAGCATAGTTGACAACAACCATTTTTTTTTCTTTTCCCTGCTGGAGGGAAAGCGAGAGCCTGCTTCAGTCCCCAGGCGGCACTAGTACTTCAGAAGTGAACTGAACTAGGTCGGGGAGGAGCTTGCTTGCATCACTTCACAAAAGGAGTTGAGACTGAGAAAAATCTTAGCAGACTACCTGTCTCCCTGTGCCGGCCCACTCCTCACATTCTGAGATTGCCAAATGCAAGGAGATCTGGGAAAAAAAACAAAAACAAAAAAAAACAAAACAACCAAAAATCCAAACCCACAGATTTTGTTTGTTTTCATAGTTGATGGGGCGGCTGATTTGGTTACAAAAACGATGAACAATGTGCATTGTGACAGGCCATTGACATGACTGTGTGGTCATAGGAGGAGGCTCTCCCTCTGATGAAACAGAGAAAATGAGTTGCTGCCTCTTGACAACACTCTCTTCAGTTGTGGGCGAGAGATGATGGTGGCTGCACACTCCATAAGAAAATGTCTTTGTGCTTGTCATTGCTAAGAATAAGGAAGCAGGGCGGTGTTAACATCCACCTATTCAGGCAGCTCCCGACCCACAACACAAGTTCAGACCAACCTGGTTATGCCAACCCCTCCACCTTCACCCCAAAACACCCACCCGGGCAACGAGCAGAAGTGGAGGTATGCACTCTGCTTTGAGTCAATGTGGCTTTAAATCTATGCCAAACGATGCCCTAGCAAAAGTCCTGGTTTTATGGTCTATAGCCTATGACATCATCAAACAGCATATGCCGAGTTCCTTAAAGTATGAGAAACTCTTCGTTGATCTCATTTCTGCTCTTCATTGTGAGTGACTGGGCTCTTCTCATGTCTAGCTGCCACGGGCACCGTCTGGTTTTCAAGAGACTGCTTGAAGCCTGCCGGAGGTGGTCTGGGGACAATGTGGCAGGTAGTACAGGTGTGCTGCTCAGACAGAACCCTGGAATTTGTTCTTACCATCGCGTCCTTATAGGGACTTCCACATGCCAGAGCCAACCGAGGGCCCTTCTTAGAGGACTGCCCTCGGGGCGCTTGAGTTCAGTGAGCCCCGTCACCTCCACCACCCCAGGGACTGGGTGGATGCCGCAGCTCCCTTGCCCAATGCCTCTTAGCTGCATTTGGAGATGCTTTCCTGTTACTGAGACCTCCCACTACTTTCTGCGATTCTAAATCCTGCAGTACAGAGCTGGCCTCAAAGTGAGCAGAAGCAACTAGATCCTTCAGCCATTAGAGGGGATGGCGTAGCTCCCAAGTATGAAGCAAAGAGCCTTGGAAGAACTCTTTTGTATCCTATTGTCACCTGGGGAAGCTTCCCCAGACACAGCAGCCATGAAGCTAAGATCCCTTGGAGAAAGCATGGCTGTCAGCACTAGATGTGGCTGGGTATTCATACATGGCTGGTTATTGCTGAAAGCAACTATTCTATAAAAAAATGAATGGGAGCTATAGCCTGATTGATTCCTGTATGCATTTTGATCAAGTCCCTTGCTCTAATAGCTGTGGGCTCTAGAGTAGCCCCTAACCAGTGGCTTTCAAAGAACAAAGAAAAACCATGGTTTATAGTCAGTGTTTAATTTTTCTTTTGATTTGGGTCAGGATGACACCATCAGAGATCCCTATGTTCTTTGATTTGCTTCATCGTAAATGCCAATTCGAATAAAATGCTATTAAGACCTCCACCCTCATGATGTGAGAGAAAGAAAACACTGGGCAAAAACATTACACATCCAAAGAAGATGACCAGGTCGAGGCATACAGTGAGCAAGGACCCACACTGTAGCCTCTTAGTTCATTCACAATGCTCTAACAAAGTACCCTAGGCTAAGGGAGTGTCTTATAAACAACAGAAATTTATTTCTCATAGTTTTAGAGCTCACAGTCCAAGAGGAGGTACCAGCTGGTCATGTTTTGCTGACGGTCCTACTCCTGACTCCATGGGAAGATGACTTATGCTTGTTTCCACACACCACGAAAAAATAAGCAACTCTGGTGTCTTGGCCCTTTCTTGATCTCTAAGCCTATCTGGGAGGGCTCTACAATTTCACCCTGATCATGTCCATAGTTCCTGACCTATTGCTGTCACTATGGAGATTGGGTTTCAACATATGAATTTTGAGAGGACCCCCAAGTTCCAAAGGACTGCTAAGTCTTTCTGAAAAAATCCGAATATTTTCTAGCCTCCTGAGACTTAAGAGCCAAACTTCACTGTGAGCCAAAAAAAAAAAAAAAAAAAAAAAAAAAAAACACCACCAAATTTACCTCTTTAAGAGCAAATGATGCTAACAGATACACACAAAATCCCCACTTGTTAAAACCAAATCTGGAAAACGGTGAAAGTAAATAAGAGGAGGAGGGAAAGATTCTGTTCTAAACCCAAACTATTAGCATGGACACACACTCAAGTCACTGGAGACAACGCAAGGGCAGTTCTTCTGTAAAGAGATTAAGTATTTTAGAGTCTCCAAATAAGGAAAGCTATGATCTTCACACAGGCAGTCAACAGAGAAGTAGAAAGATATACAAGATCAGGTGGGGTCTTCAGCGAGGCCTGGCTCTTTCTCACAGATTCTGTGCCTTCCTGTCCCCAGCTGCGAACTCTCTAGGCTTGAGAGCTGATCTGATTGTCCTACTGTAGTTGGGACCCCAGAACTCAGACAGCAGAGGCAAGGAAATTGCTGCATGTTCCAGCTCAGCCTGGGCTATATGGTGAGCCCTGGCTTTTTAAAGGAGGCTCATTTGAGATCTGAAGACACCCTGACGCTCAAACTATAAAAGAGGCATTTTGTGCAAGAACCAACCAAAAAAGAGCTGGTGTTACTCTGTGAAAATCAGACAAAATATGGAGGAAGCAAAACTGACCATTAGAGACAAAAAAGTGATGTGTGTGTGTGTGTGTGTGTGGGGGGGGGTTGAACCCCTCGTTTGTCCCTTCTCTGTCAACTTTGTTTAGTGTCTTTTAAAATGAGGGTGGAACAACACACATCAAGATACACACAGTGATGCTAAATTCTATGGAATGTATTTGATACACATGTAACCAAACAAGATAGAGAACATTTCCATTATCCTAAGCCAGGACAGCTCAATTCTGATTCGTGGAACATGCCTGATGTTTACAGTGGGGATCTTCAGTGTGCATTACAGGATGATTAACAGTAACCTTCCTTGGTCTCCAGCCATTAGGGACCAGGTCTTGAGACATTGCTACAACATTTCTCTATGGGGGACCAAACACTCATCCGCAGTTGAAATCCACTGCCATAGAATAATCTTTTCTGGCTCTTGCAGAAGTAACTGCCCTTCTTTCTGCTTTTTTTTTTAAAGCTTCTTAATGTGTGTGTCATGACAGTGTATGTCACATGAGAGTGGGTGCCATGGAATAGGACAATGGAGCCCCTGGAACCAGAGTTACAGGTGGTTTTGAGCCACTTGAGGTGGGTGATGGGAACTGAACTCAGGTTCACTGGAAGAACCACAAGCACAGTTCACCACATAGTCCTTTCTCCAGCTCTAGTAACTGCTCTTTTAATTTGTATTTCTTGTATCCCTATCAGTTAACTCCCAGTCCCAGGCTTTAAATAAATGAACCCACATGGCATGCACATTCCTACGTTTGGCACAGTGCATTGAGAATCGTAGTCCCAAGCTGACTCTTCTCCTTCCAGCCAGCGTGGCAAGGTCTGTTACCCATTCACTTTGTTTCCAGTGCTTGGCTGTTGAGAACCTTCCTGTAAAAGCCTTTGTACAAACATATGCTTTCATTTTTCTTGGGCTAACACCCAAAACATATGGTGAGCAAGTGTTCAGCTCTGTAAGATGATCTGCCAAATGCTTTGCCAAAATAGTTATGGCAACCTGCAGTCTCACCATCGGCGTAGGAGGGGCAGTGGCTCCATACCCTCCACGATGTTTGGTGTCATCAGTCCCTTATCATAGCCATTTTCAGTAGGGGCCTAAAGTATTACCTCATTATGGTTTTAATTTGCATGCCCCTAATGACTATGATTTTGACCCACCTTTAGTATGTGTATTTTGATTTTATATGCATACATATACAAGGGGCTTACTCTAGAATATGTAAAGAGCTCCTTGAAACAAATGACAGAGTATAATAAAAGTGAAAAAGAGACTTGAGTGGAAACAACAGAGAATACGAATGTCACACCATTTTGTATCTTTGCCTGACTCACACTGGCTGTTTCTATAGCAGAAACTTCCGTCTTTCTTTAACACCACACGATTGATCCAGCACCTTTCTAAGCGTTTGACAATGTTAACTCACTTATTCTTCAACTCATCCAGTTTCCCAGGATGAGCTGTTATGGTGGTCCTCTTCCCATTTTACAGAAGAGGAAGTGGACATGAGGAGGCTCAATGATTTATTCAGCATCGTAGTTCACGGAGGAGCTGAGATCGCAACGCTGACTAAGTACTGAGCCACAAGGTGCACTTATTCTAAGGCACGTGCCGGAGCAGCATCTCTGTCCCCCTGATGTGGTGCCTCAGTCTGCGGGTACAGACTGGCTGGCTTTCAGACACCTTGACTACAGAATCACTGCTGCTCTATCCCTGTCCCTATGGCTGGTGGCTCTCACGCTGTTCTCCGTGATGCTGTCGGGAAAGCTGGGAACTTGATGCCCTCAAAGGGAAGGCAACACTTTCCAACTTGCGTATGGCTTTGGATCTCCTTGTGGTTCTGAGAGGGGTTTTATTGTCTTTTTTTATGGGGTGGGGGAAGGGAGGAATGGGATGGGTCACATACGTGCCACCTGTTACTTTCCTGATGATTCAGTAGGACCATTGTAAGACTCTCCTCATATCTTCATTTTGCCACTTAAAAACTTAGTCAGAAGTGGCTAGTAGAGCCACATAAACATCCCTTTCACTTTATGTGGAATTGCAAACCAGTATTCATAAAAGTCCAGAGACCTTTATCTACCAAGTTAATTTAACAACACTTATTGAGTCATTGGCTAGCTGCCAATTCGCCCCCCCCCCCCCCAGTGGCATAGTTTGGAGCTTGCCGTTAACGTAGAGGGAACACTGGGCAGATGTTCTGGGTTAGTTACCACAGAGATGAAAACCTTCCCTAGTGAAGGAGATAGCATAGAGAGTCCCCAGTATCCCCATGGTGACAGTAGCCAGGACACCAATCTGGAACTGGCCTATTCTTTGTCAGCATCTCTCTTCAACCCCAACTGACTCATTTGGGTCCCAGTGATAAATGGACAGATGTGAGACAGCTATCTGAGTACTCCAGAGGAACTACTCAGAGAAAGTCATAAAGTGAGTTTTCCAGTTTAAAAAAAAAAAAAAGTCCCACAGCCCTTGTGTACAGGCCGTTTCTATTTTTTCCGAGTAGTAGGGAGTGAGAAGCAGGGGACAGGGCTTGAACACTTGCCCAGATTGCTTTTCCTCTTTCAAGGCCACATAGAAACAATATGCAGGCTGGACTTTTAAGTGTGATCAAAGTTAAAATGTCTGTTATACTACCTAGGATAGGGTCTTCTCCCTGGCCAAGTAAAACTTCTAGTGATAACGGATAGAGATGTGCCCGTCCCCCACCCGAAGCTCCTCCTCCTCCTCATGAAGACTTTGGATTGAGGTAAGGAGATGGCACATTTCTTTGAATGCTTTGGAGGAAGTGGTGACATCTGAGAAATATTTCAAAGAACATGTACTGTCTATCAGAGGAATTCAAAGACTACATGCCAACTTCACGCAGGTACACATAGTCAATGAGTTGGTTGTGTGTTCATCCAAATATACCTAGACTTCTCAAGCCCATTTTCGGGGCAGGTTTATAATTTACAAGATGTTGAACTTTTATACAGGTGAATGTACCTTGGAGCAGCTGGGGGCCCAAAGTTATAAATAACTTAATACTTGCTGTCTATACTGAAGGGCTAGAGTGTCTCATGCCAAGTGCCCGAGACCCAGAGCCTCTCTCTTGACATGGTTTTTATTTAGTTCACAGAACATTGTTTTCTGAAAGGAGCAGGACACACAAGCTTCTATGTGTACGCTAACATTTGGTGGGGAAGCTTGTGGCTTTGAAAATAAAATGCCATTAAATGGTCAGCTTTGCCTCTCCCGAGAGCCCAGGTGAAAACACACTCTGGGAGGTGCCACTCTACTTTATCAAATGGATACATTGCGTAAAGCCCCTGTGTCAAATGTCCTATCTTCCCTGTTCATCAGTAGACCTAAGAAGCAGTGACAATTGCTAGGGAGAGGGGTCATACAGGAAGCTCCAGAGATTCAGTATTCATGAGCAGTCACCCATACTGGGTGGGCCTTTATACTATGCATCCATTTGCCCTTTAACCAACCATACTCCTGTAACCCCTTAACCATAGTCTCACGAGTTATCCCAGTAAATCACTAGCTTGCTAAGCCAGCCTTGACTGGGATAGTTTCTTTGGTCTGCCTTTGGATGCTCTATCTTGAGTGAATATAGACATCTGTCTATGCCTCCACAGGAGAAGTCACATCCCACTTAACGGAGTGCATGCTCTCAGGCAAGTTACCCCACTGTGGCTTGGTATCCTTAGCTTAAACACTGTGCCCACATTAGGATTTCCCAAATTGGAATGCATACAACATGTCTGTGGCAATGTACGTTCTGACTGAGTTGTCCTTGGCAGGAACCTGGGAGGTTCCATTTCTAGCATGTGTCTAACTTGCCACCACTTGTCCAAGGTCCCCGCTTTAAGTAGAAAAGATGTTTAGAGATTGTTTCCAAGAGTGTGTGAGCAGATTCATATAGGAAGGGCCAAGGACAACAACTAAGATTTGAAAGAAATAACCCCCAAATAAGTTTTCCTCCAGGACGCTAAAAAGATGTCTCTGTTGGTGCTTGCTAAGTTCCACACACCAGAAACTTCTTTAGTGACAATTGCTTGGTGCCCCAGCCAGCTTTCTGACTAGACACCTACAGAGAGCTAGTCCGTCAGACAATGGGAAGGAAGAACCACCACAGCTTATGAGAGGAGACAGCACCACTGAGTAGAACACGAGGTTCCCATGTGTCAAGGGCACCAGAAAGACTGGAGAGCTCTTTAAAGTTTTGGCTGTAGGTTTGACTAGGGTTTCGATAGGCTACTATTATTTTTTTATTTTTATTATTATTATTATTTTTTTGTAGAGCAGGGAGGACCTCGAGTTTAAACCACACACTCAGAGTTTGCCAAGAAATTAGGGAAACGAGGCACATGAGACCAGACACAAACAACCAAGATACCAAACTTATTAAGCACCTTAGTATCTTATTTTCAAGATGGAAGTTCTTGCCAGTAGGAAAAAGCTTCAAATTTCCCTCCCTCCCTCCTTTATCTTCCCCCAACTCCTGCTTTCCCCACTCTCAGCATGCTGTATGCCTGTCCTGTAGGGAGGGCAGGCCGATGCTCCCGTGAGGAGTCCTGAGGAGTCTCAACAACAGAGCGTCTCCAGCTTCCAGATGCTAGCAGGAAAGGCGTTTTAAACAAATGCCCTGCGACATGTACATATTTGATTCTTTTGGGAAAAGCCAGAAGAGCTAAGCAGAAACGAGATCTTCTCTCTGGACAAAGCCATAGATTCAATATGCAGACATACATGCTCTATGGAACTTCTGACCTGGAGAAGGGACATAGTAGGTACACAGGTTTCCACTTAGCTTGAGGTCCCATATCCTGTGGGACACCGCTGCTGCGGAATAATGCTGTTTGGATCAAATACTTCACACAGGAAATGACGTGGAAGACTCATCACAAGCGCTCCTCATGCTCTGGGATACACTGAGCAAATTTTAGACCCCCTAAAAAGTTTGTTGAATGAAAAGATGGATGGACAGACAGACAGATGAAGCTTCACAAGTTGTGCTTTGTTTGGGGTAGAACTCTGTGCTGTTGATGGCTATTTGATGTTTACTTTCCCCTTGCCTCATGGTCATTTCTGTGTGGTCCCCATCCTTACACTGCTGTCACACCAATAAGAGCCAGATCTGCACACTCTGTGAGCTCCACCATTGTGTCAAAGATTTTTCATATGACTCCAAGGGTCACAACAAAAACTTGAGGAACATATTCTGCCTAGTAGGCAAAGAAACTGGTCCTTACTCAAGACTAGCAATTGGCAAGTCCAATGTATCAAAACTCAGCTCTGGGTATTTCTGAAGCTTGAGGGAACCCGGAATGTCCGTGTGGGTCTCCCTTTCTTCGGGAGCTGCATGTATACTATTTGCTGAATGCAGAGCCTGACTCACATAAGACAGGTATTTCGATCAGCATCTTCTTTCTCTGCTTTCTCTGAGAGGAATAGGGACCTTGAGTAGCCGAGAAGTTACTTTGTAGTATATGAAAGCTTGATGCCGACAGTGTGTGTGGATGGGGACTCTGCCACTTCAGTCACAGGTGTCTTACTGCAACCTGGCACGTAAGGGTGGGAAGGGTTTGAGGGTTCCAGTTTGCCCCTTGGAGGAGGTTTTTCCCTAATGGAACCTGTCACCTTTGTCCCCTATTAGATAAGCAGTGTCTTTGAAGGAGTGCACTAGGTGACAAGCAGTGAGGACTTTAAAGAAGTCTTCGAGAGCAGCTCTTGGTCCCCTGATTACCATTTGATTACTGAAGAAAGAAAAATGACTAGAGAAGAGGCATGGCCACAGGTTGCGCCCTTCCTTTTGTGTTTTCTGAGAAGTAGCCGATCCATTGTTTCCCTTCAGTCCCCTCTGGTCAATAGTCACCCTTTTTCCGGTCACTTTCACGTGCCCTTTCTCTGATCTTGCTTGGTGCACCCTCCGTGGAAACGACTCAGTGAATGAGACCTATAGAGTTCCCAGCCTCACCCCGACTCTCCCTTCTCCCTTGTCCTCCCCGATGCTTTTGTTTCTTCCCAGAACCTCTCAGAGATACCCGCACCCACAGGGGCAGCCTTTCTTCCTTGACATTCATCTGACATCTGCCTGGCACGCTGACCCTGAAAGCCTACCTACCCACACATATTTCGCTTTCATAAGTAGAGTGGTAGTAGTCACTTATTTAAGGATACATTCAGGTAAACAGCTGCACCCCGTCTACCCCCGAGGTGGCCAAGAAGCTGTTACAGTCTTCTAAAAGTCACCACTATGCATGCTATAATTCTGAATGTAACGTTCTTAATTAGAATTCATAGACGAACCACATGTGAGTGTCGTATTTTTTTATTTTTATAAGAAATGCAAGATAAAGGAGTGTGGCTGGCGATTTTGACTTTATCTTTTAGTGGGTTTTTGTTCATTTGTTTTTCAGCTGACTGGAGCTTTTACACCCAGGTAGCCCACCCCATTGTATGACTGGGTGCTTGGCTGTTTCCCCACCTCTGGAGTATACTAGGAGTGTGGTCGTTTGAAGAGCCGAGCCTTTGAAGGGGTGTTTCCTCATGTGGGTCACACACTGCCTTATAACTTTCCCCAGAAAGGCTTTCCAACCAACCATGTCTCCAGCAGAGGCAGCTTCAGTACAAATTAACAACTTTGAGGGCTTAATGTTCATTTAGGTTCCTACATCCTGCTTGTTTTATTAAAAATGTCTTAACCACTTCCATTCATGTGTCAAACTCAGCAACACCAGATAGATTCACCGCTGCCACCTCTCTCATCTTTCAGGACTCGATTTTCAGTTCTGTGAGCCTGACATAGCATCTACCATTTTCCAGCATGTCACCCAGTTAAAGCACCGACCTCAACTGGCTATCTGTGAATCAGCTGCTTGAAATTGTACGCGCTCCTTACAGGGAAAGAGGAAGACGCCATCCCTGTCCTCAAGGAGCTCACAGTCTAGCAGGGATGGCAGAGGTGCCAACATTAACAGACTTGCCCGATGCATTGTTACCTGTCCAAGGTGTAGGACAGGAGGCGGAAGGTAAGTTCATTCACCCTGTCCACCTAAGTTCTCTTGGAGAAGGGGGTTGTGGGTGCTTTCAATGGAGGAAGATTTTGCAGGCTGTTTTTTTTTTTTTTGAGATTCACTGATTTTCATGACTGGTGCTTGACTCTCAGGGTTTGAAAGGCATGCCCCAACAGCCCCAACAGTCTGTGGGCCAGCAGTCAGGGTGGTGGGTGAGAACAAAGTGCCATTCCCTCAGGCACTTCCCCAAGATTTTGCCTGTGGCTGAGGAAGAAACCAAGGTGCTGTGTGACCTGGCTCACCACGAGAGCAGGGAGTCGAGGAGACAGAGAAAAAAAAAAGCCCATTCCTCTT
Organism: Mus pahari; assembly: GCF_900095145.1. Taxonomy (NCBI): domain Eukaryota; kingdom Metazoa; phylum Chordata; class Mammalia; order Rodentia; family Muridae; genus Mus; species Mus pahari. The sequence continues at coordinate 44,876,246 of NC_034590.1, read as the reverse complement.
CCCAGTGCGTTCTTGCTCTGTAGCCCCGCAGCCTGCCTTGCCAGGGGGATGTCATATATCTTTGCCTTTTCCTAAACTGTAGGGTTACTTAGTCGCTCGTGGGATCTGCCTTAGTACCAAGTTTGAGGCACCTTCTGGCCATCCAGCAGCAGAACTAAAGATACCAAGAACTTTTGGCAGATCCATCAGAGTTCCTTTTCAAAAGGGGCCTCTTAGAGAACACAGGGATGTGGTTCCCCCATTTTCTAGGCAAGGACACTAAAGCCCATTGAAAAGGAACCTTTTCTCTTGGAGCAGACATGATCATATGGAAATGGAACTCTGAGGAATCTTTGCAATACTTTACCTAGATATGTGTGTGTGTGTGTGTGTGTGTGTGTGTGTGTGTGTGTGTGTGTGTGTGTGTATGTGAACTTACTGTGCTTGTCTGGTGTTTTTGGCTCCATCCCCACTGGCCGAGGGTGGATTAACGTTCAGTCCTGCTCTTTCGGAAGTTGGGAAAGCTGCAAATGAACTTGAAACCTGAGGCAGTCATGATCCAATCTGAGAGGAGTGGGGTGCATGATGGGTGCTGACAGCAAAGGCTGCCTGTCTGAGGGAAACTTTGGACCATGAACAGTTCCACTTCTTGAGCCCCTACATATATCCAATGTAGGACCAAGGAAGGGATATATGACTGCCCTTACGAGAAATAGGAACCACTTTTGCTCGACAAAAGGGAAACTGAGGCACAGAGTGGAGCTATGCATTTGTTGAGTTGTAGAATAGAGACTCAAACTGAGGTAAGAATTCATCTTGCCTTCTTGTTTTGTTTTGAGACAAGAGTCTCTCATGTAGCCCAAGCTGGCTTTGTGGCCAAGACTTTGTGGCCACACTATGTGGCCGAGAATGACCTTGAACTTCTGATCCTCCTGCCTCCACCTCCAGAATGCTGGGATTACAGGTGTGCACAATCATAGCCACCCTCACTCCTGCTCATAACACATGGTTCTTCGGTTTGTTGGACAGAGGAACACCAAGATGGCCCTGGCCTCAGCCCCTCCTCCCTGTAATTCTCTTCCCTTTTGAGAAAGTTCTTGGTATCTGGTGACTCCATTTCTGTGCCACTTCCTCCACCCCATCCCATCCCGCCTATGCCATGAAGCCCACTGAGATATTCTTTACTCTGCATAAAAGTCTATGCTTTCCTTAAGCAAAGTCTTGTCAATCTTTCCATGGGTTGAGACCTCTTCTAGTCCCACTGTCATGCCAGTGGTGGCTTCTGCACTTACAACTCTGCCTGTGCCATTTGCCATACTGCCTTGTGCTACCCCTTGTGCTACCCCTTGTTCCCGGAGAGCCGGGCGTCAATGGGCAGGGTACTCAGTGAGCAATAAATGTAGCCCTTACAACACCATCATGCCAGAGAGTCATGGCTTCGTGAAGCCCTTGCCTTCAAGCACGTTCCTTGGTTTCTTCCACATAGTTCATTTCATCATGTATTTCCATCTTCTTCAAGACTGATGAAAGCCCTGGGCAGACATTTGATTGACTGAGGGGTAGAAGTAATATACCTTTGGTGGCTCGGAACCACTCATTGAAGAACTTCCTTTGAGAAATGCAGCATGGTTCAACTGAACTGCTCTGCTGGGGCCAGCAGTCCCTGTAGGACCTCCGGAGACTAGATGTGGAAGTAAGGAGCCAGGAACAGTTGCAGAACCTTGGAGAAGCAGTAGCTGGTGTACAGGGTACAGGATGCTCAGGAAAAGATCTGCCAGCCAGAAAGTCTGGGGTAGGGGAGCTTTGACTGTGTTTCCATCTTCTCTTCTCTGTTCTGTGATGGTCCAGTCTCTGCTGGGGGACAAAACTCTCTTGGGCAAGGGCTAATCTGGCTGATTTTCTGTTTCTTTTTTTTGTTTAATAAGTATTTAAGACCTATGCTAACAAATGTTAGCAGTTTCTAGGCTTCTGCTTCGTTTCTTTAAATTACATTGTAAACTTCTATTACAAATCAGCAAAATGTTCTTAAAAATCTCATCTTGACCAGACAGGAGAGTTTCAAAACCTTTAAAGGCATATTGATAATAATGCTTCCTAAAAACGGTTAAACTTGTTCTGGCAGGATTTCTTAGCACTTAGTGGCCTCTAGAGAAAGAGACGTTGTCATCAGTGATATAGCCCCTGGTGAGTTTCCTCTGTTCTAGTAATACGCTCCTGTGAGCAACCCTAATGAAATTCATTGGTTCACCCAACAAAGAAACACATTTTCCACCATCAAAATCAGAGATGTCTTTAGGTAAAGACAAACAAAACCAATAACAACAACCCCCCAAGCCCCCCCAAACAAACAAACAAAAAAACCCAAAACCCAAACCTTGTGCAGCAGGCAGAACAAACAATTGATAGTTTATCTAGTTAAGGGAAGGCTAGTACTCATTTCTTTTGGTAAAAAGATAAAGCTGAACTATTGCTAGCATAGATGCGAAGCTGGCCTGCATGCCACCTTCTAGCATACCCAGGTTTTAGAATAGATGGGATTCTCAGCTGGGATCAGCTACATTTGTCTCTGGGGCTAGGGTGCTCTGGGCATCTGTGTCTGTGTTGGGAGCAGTACCAATATTAAAGTGGCAGCTGAGTTTGAGTCCTGTCTTTTCTGTTATCTTCATTGGCATCCCCTTTCTGCTACCTCTGGCAGAACACTGCCATATTAGAATCCCCGTATATGTTTTGTCTCACTGCATGTTCTGCATTCTTCTCTGTGCCTGGGTTATCAACAATATCCATCACATTGACTGGAAGGAGGCCTGGAATCTGGTGGTTGAGGTCCACCCAGGGCTTGCAGCAGGAAGGGGAGAACCATTGTATGGGAACAGTCGCTTGCCTTCATAGGCCTGGCCTTTTGACAGGCCTCTCCCATCTTCTTCCCTTTATTTGAGGGGAGGCATGGGAGGCCCAGTACATGGGTAGGGTCTTTATAATGGTTACCATCTGCTGCCCGACTCTTTCCTGGGAGTTTTGGCTAGGAGAGTAGGTGACAAGGTGGGCTATTTAGGGCTCCTTGGTGTCTGGTTTCCTCAGCGTCTGGTCTCCTTCCTACTTATAGAACTTTGTTTCCTGTTATAGAATTATGTTAGTCCTCTTCAGAGCACCAGGGTACCCTTCCATGGCAATGCATTGCAGAATCCTCTGAATGTATCTCATGGCATTTGTAGACCATTGACAAGAACTTCTTCCTGGTGGCTGCTCAAACCTTAGCTTCCAGTATCTCTCATAGGACTGCAGAAATGAGACTCACTTTTATCCAAGAAAAAAACCAGCCAAGGCACAGCCTGGCCACTATAAGCCACGAAGACAAAGTAGTAGTCATCCTCTTTTGTCTTCATTTTAGAAAGACGGGTGCGTTCATTAGAGAATCCAGTGAGTGGGAACATCAGGGGCTTTCCCTTTATGTGGTCATTCACTTTCCCTAAGTTTATGCTGTTGACCATAGGAACCAAGGAAGGTGAGGGTCCAGATTTGTTGTAGATCAAGTGGCCTGGGCCCAGAGGGTTCTTTTATGGGGGTGGGAGGGAGGGGGGCTCTTCTGGGTCATTTGGAAAAGATTCATTAGCATGTGAGGTTGGGTGGTTTCTAGAAACTGGTACAGTATATATCTTTTTTTTTTTGGATGTAAAAACACGAGGTAGTTTAATGGCGGAGCTCCGGACTGATGCGTACCTCATGCAGGAGGTAGAGGCACCAACCACGTGGTCTGAAAGCTAGGGGTTTTTATAGGGGGAGGGGAGGGGCTAGCAAGAATTGGCGTGGTTACCCATGATTGGCTCATTTAAATGTACACATTTGCCGGATGGTACGGATGGTACGTGCAAAGGCAGGAATGCTAGGAGACCTGAGGGGCAGGTTAGCGGAATGTTTGGATCAGTCCCAGGAATGTTTCAACAATGGCCTGCCTGGGCGTGCCCAGGCTTGTCTCACTATGCTCTCCGCCTCAGGCTTCCAAGCTTATAAACAACTATTTCTCTGGACATAAGTTGCATGAATCCCAGGCCTTAAATTTCATTTCCCTTCATCCCCCCCCCCATTTTTTTATGATTCTAATCTTAGAATTAGAGTAACCATTCTGTCTCTAACAAAGGCAACTAGTTGATTAAGCAGAGTCCAAAGGTTAAGAGTAAAAGCAGAATTAACAGTGACCCAGTGATGGCTGACAACATTGGTCAGCCAGGGGAAGCCTTGTTAACGTGAGACATATGAACTCAGGTTGGGATTTCTTTTACTTTTATGACGGTGGGCGTCGTCAGCAGCTCCAAGTAGGGTCCTTTTTACCTTGGCTCTTCACCAGGATAGTGTTTCCTACTTAAGTTTTCATACCCTGCTGGGTCTCTCAGGGGAAGCTCTAAGGCCACTCACTCCGTGTGGCAACTTTGTTGCAAAGAGATGCTGGCTTGCAGAGGAAAGAGAGGCTGTGAGATGGGTAGAAGTGAGATATCAAGCTGGTACCAGAGGCTCCCATGTCTTAGGTCTCTGGTTATGAAATGAGTTTGAGGAGGAGTATGGAGAAAGGCTTACCCGTGGTTTGGGGCAGTGCTTCACTTCCCTGGGAAGGACTGCTAATAACCCACCCCAGCAATACATTGTGGGGAAGGGCAAGAACTAGTGACTTTGCACCAGTAACGAGAAAGACAGGCAAAAGCTTAATAGAGGCTTAGGTCCCCAAGGGAAGTCCCAAAAGAAGAGAATCTGAGAGGCAGAGGAGGCATTTCTATTTGTACTGTTGGAGCTCTGTTAGAAATGTGGCTAGGCTGAGCGTACATTTTTCATTTTCCCAGAGTCCATGATGCTGGCCCCAGCCTACCCCCCTAAACGCTGAGCAGGGACCATAGTTAATATCCAAATAATTTTTTTTTTTTTTTTAAAGAGGGCAACCACTGCCCCATTTTGTGGGAATTTGCTTCCAGACCCCTGTTTTCATGCTTAGCTATACATACACTCCTTAAAACTTCTATCTAAAGAGTCTTGTTCCCATCCGAGTAGTGTTTGGATCCAGAGATTATCAAGGAGCCCAGATCCGCTGTCTTACATTGGTCGGAAAAGGAAACAGTTCCTGCAATTTTTCTTCCCTCTCCTGTAGTCTGCCCTTCCCAGCATGTCTGCACTGCCTGGCCTTAAACACAAAAAACAAAGCTTTAAACCCAAGAGGGAGTGGATGTACCCTAAGGCCCACATATTATGCAGTAAAAGGCCTAGCCCTACCCTCCGTGTGACTGCCAATTAGGAGATTCTCCAATTCTCTGCCTCCCCGAACGTCCTGCACTTGAAGACCATCATAGAGTCAGATGGTCAGAGAGTCNGGGCTGGGCTAGGATGGAGGTGGGGTCAGGGTCGGGGTCGGGGTCGGGGTCGGGGGCTGGAGGAGTCTGGGAGAATTCCCTTCTTAAAACTTATTTTTTTTTCTTTCTTGAGTACTCAGGCAAAAAGTAGAGAAATATGATCTTGTGCCACCGTGGGCTCTGGAATATGAGAGTGACTCCTAAAGACAAGCACCATGCATATACAACCTCTTGGTTAAACAGCATTGAGTTCCTTCCTAGAAGTACTGCGGCCATCGGCTGAGAGGCTGGGGGGGGGGGTATTCTGAAACCTGCACTTGAAGGTCAGAATGAAGGCTTTTCCTAGCAAGTTCCACAGGCTGGCTTGTTTGCACTAGCAGCAGTTGCTTCTGCTGCTGGCTCTGGGGCCTGGCCTCCATAGTGTAGGCTGGGAAGTATCCCATGGAACCGTCCCTCTGAACAGGCACGAGAGGTGCTCGCACTTAGGCTACTAGGAGTGTTGTGCAAGGACTATGCTTGTTTATCCTGCTCGTCATCCTCCTGTTACTAGTCCACAAAGGTTCACTCTCCAAAAAGTAATAATACCTGCCATCGAAGTCAAGTGAAAGATAGAGGGTCCTACATTCATGATATTTTGCCTTGGAAAGAACAGGCCATGAGTGGGTGGGGGTTGGGAGGGATTGTAGGAGGGGGGCATGGGGGAGGAGGTCGGGGTTTTCATTCAATAAGTACTTTCTCTGGGGTTACTTATTTCTCTCTGTCTCCCCTGGCCTAGTCCTACCCTCTGTGTGACTGCCAATTAGGAGATTCTCCAATTCTCTGCCTCCCCGAACGTCCTGCACTTGAAGACCATCATAGAGTCAGATGGTCAGAGAGTCAGGGCTGGGCTAGGATGGAGCTGGGGTCGGGGTCGGGGGCTGGAGGAGTCTGGGAGGAAAACCTGTGGAGCTGTGAGCACGGCATTAGGACAAACTCTGTTCTGCAGGACCGTTCTGCAGGCAGGTGACTCCTTGTGAAGTCTAAGAACAAAAGCCAGAGAAGCGTGTCATCTTGCCTCCATCAGTCCTTCAAAACAAAAAGGGGCAGTGCTCAATAGTGAGAAGAAAACTCCGAGGACCAGAACACAGAGAAACCACAGAAGCTCCATTTGCTGACACATTTAGGGGTGTCAGGTCAAACTCCATTACGATTGGTGCATACTCTATTGCCTTCTGAAGGCTAAAGTGGTACCAAGAGCCGAGTCTGTAGCAGTACTGTAGAACACAAGAAATGACTCAAGTCAGACTTAGTGCCGTCCTGTCGGAGTGTGTGCCGGGCATGGGCACAGCAATCCTAGTCTCAAGGTCTTCCTTAAGGAGTGCTGGGCTCCGGGTCGGATGTGCTCTATGGTGGGTAGTGCTACTGCTCACAGCCTCTTGGCATGTACCGAGTGAATCTGGGGGACAGCAGGAGTTGGGTGTTGATGCCGAGAAAGGTTTCCCACTACTAAAGCAGGGCGGGTGTCGTTCTCGTAGCTCCCATTCATCCATGAAAAGAAGGCAGTGGGGTAGGGAGTAGGTTTGGGAAAGAGAGGAGGAGGGAAAATGGAAAGATTCGTTTAAAAATGGGTATTAAAAGAGAGATGATGACTAGGAAGGTTTCCTGGGAGACTTTGATTGGCAGGAGTAGCTCAAAGCCTTGGTGAGAATATAGAAAAGGGAAGAACCCTGGCCCACCATGCCGGTGGGTGAAAGCTATCCTCAGGATGATCATGACTGGGTTTTCCTAGGTGCACCAAGGGGCATGGGACCTGAAAGTTGGGGAAAGTCTATTGTCCACTTCTGCCAGCATTCGAGACCACTGGCCCTTGTCTGGGGTCAGAGGTACCCTCCCCATCTGGAGCAGGATGTGGCTAGCCTGTCCTTCCTCACATCTTCCCAGCAGACCTGCCATCAACACCCCATGCTTAGTCCTGCCTTCAGTCCCTAGGATTGTAAATGACGATGGGAAGAGAGAAATGAGATGCACAGAAGACAGTCATATAGAGAGGGAGGTATGTTGAGCCCTTTCTGCTGCCCAGCCTGCCTCTTCCTGCCCCATGACACTTTGCTGGGGCAAAAAGAAAAAAAAAATCTCTCATCACAAAAGACTCTCAAAGTGGGCTATGGAGACAGGCACAAGGACCCCTAGAGGCTGTTTAAATGCTCAATTTCTGGAGAGAAGGCTGACAGACAGAATGAATTTCCTTGAGAATACCACCTGTACCCTTATTTATTACGGTGAGGGGTGACCCCCAGAGTGGGGTCAGTTTATGTTTGAGAAAGAGTCAGACCAAGGAATGGAAGGCCTTTCTCTTCTCATGGAGCAACACTAAGATGGTTCGGTCTGTAGTGTTCTCTTAACATGGGTCTCCTCTTTCTGAGAAGGCACCATGAATATTTGCAGAGGAACACCCAGGCTGGGAGAGGGCCTTTCCGTGGGACCTTTGGGTGGCTGAGATGTGATCTGCAGATGGGGGCATAAAACTTGTAGTTTCTGGTTCCTTGGGACCTCATAGTGTCTGGTGTTGAGTAGGCTGTATGAAAGGATCTGAAGGTTTGTGCAGAAGAGAAGAAAAGGCATGGTGATTGGGTCCAGGAGTAGATCAGTGGAGAATCCCAGAGGACAAGAACAGTGAGTCTAATATGGGGCTGGGTGGGACCAGGGTAAGGGGAATCCCTGGAGAGCGCTTTGTAGCTGAAGTTTGAGTTTTCCTGGAGGAGCACACATGGGTGGCAGGACCTGAACTACTTGAGGGGGGTCTGTCTAAGACAATTGGTGAGGAGCAGTGGGGGAGTCCAAGGGAAAGAGTAAGGTTTGAGAAATACTGTGTCTTTTCACATCGTGGCAAGTCTGCCTGCCTCAGATTACTATTCCCCTCCCCCCCCCAAAACATTGGTAAGTATTTCTCCCACCTCCCCTATTCATCTGTCTCCACAAGGCTTGAAGGCATTGACTGTGACCCTTCTGCAGTCAGAGCAGACAGGGCGTCAGTCCTGATACACATCTGATATATGTGACACTTGTCATCCAGGTTGATCTCACTCTCAGCTTTTCAAGTTCTGTCACTTGTGCCTGTCAGGTAAGGCTGTGTCTTTGACACCTGGATAAACTCACATCACACGGTCCTTCAGCAGCTATCGAGAGAGGAAAATTCAAGTATGAGCTCCAAATGTAACATTTGATAAGACCTCCAGGATCATGAGCAATTTGGCTCATGTCTGTATATACCTTGCCTTGCTGTTGGCATTTGGGATGTTATGCCCTTCTGCTCTTAGGCATGGCTAATGAACCTCCTACTGCCTAGGATCCTCTTGTTTTTCCTTTAAAAATATCAGTCCACTATTGTTATCATTAAGTCTCCATCAGGCAAGAACTACTACTCATTTTGCCTGCTATATTTCTTATAGCCCATAATAAATAATAGGTGCTCAACAAGTATTTGTTGAATGAATGAAAGAATGGTGTTAGTACTTGAAATTGATTTCTAACTTGTACTTAGAAGAGGGGGTATTTCTGGACTGGATGTTGTCCTGATTCCCAAAGAACAGCTTTTGCAAGACTCATGTCTCGAGACAGAGGCCAACTCTGAAAGAACTTGTTGGCTCAGCTGGGGAAAGAGGCTGAGATGATCCACTCTGGGCTTGGCCTCTAGCAGAGTCACAGTCACAGGATGACTAGCCATAGTTTGCATTCTGGCCTTTTGGTCCTTTTGAGTCCTCAGCCCTTTGGTACTGTGTCCTTCTCTTCCTTCTCCTCATAGGTTTCTAGGCCCCTTTCCCCCCTCAGCAAACTTTGTCTCCAGTCTTCTAAGTCTTCCCTGGCTGAGGACCCTGTTGGGTTGTTTACATCTCTAAAGATACTCTGTAGGGTGCTTGTTAGCACCTGCTCTGCTGAGCATCTTGTCCTGGCCTGGCCTTTAGTGTCAACTGTTACTTTCAACTGCCATCAGAATGTTCCACCTTTAACATTCTCAGGGGTTGGCGTCCTGGCACTAAGGTACCAGGGAGAGTCATAGAGACCCCCCCCAGGATAGGATCCAGGTGTCACCTTCCTAATGGGCTAATGCCTTTAGTGCCCTGTAACCCTTCAAAGGGTCCTAGCCACTAGTATTTTCTAACCCAAACTTTCTGACCTCTCTGAGATAGCTTCACAGTTTCCCTAGATTCTCTCAGTGGAGAAGAAACCTCAATCCACTGGCAGAGCCAGCTGAGGAAAGCTGCAGCCTAAAAGACTTTCTGGGATTGCACTTGGCCCACCTGCCTGGGCAGCTCTTGACCTCAGGCTGTGGGTGCCCCAAAGCATCCTCCAGGTCCAGGCTATACAGACATCTGTTTCTCTACTGTTGCCCTGGGGCCTCGGCAGAGAGAAGGCAATGCTGATGTCTCAGATGCTGCATATGTCACTTACCATGACTTTCCCCTGAATGTTTACTGCTAAGAAATATGCCCCCTGCCCCCTCCCCCCCCCAGGGTTACCCAGTTCTCTTCTGAGTTTCCATTTCTATTGGGAAAATTGAGGATGCTATGTCTTTAGCAAAGCCCAGATGTCTAATGCCTGGGAACTAGAGACTGTCAAGGGCTATCTTTGTCCCAGTGCTTGTCCTGATCACTTTTGATATTTTGCTATTCATTCATTCATTCATTCATTCATTCATTCATTCATTCATTCATTCATTCGTTTGTTCACAGTTGAACACTTATGTGGCCTTATCTAGGTGCTGGGAATACAAAAAGAGGCATGGAAACAGAAATGGACTCATTAACCTTGGCGAGATCTCTTTGTGATGGTCAGGCAAGGTGAAGAAGGGGCATTTGGTTGGAGCACAACCTGGCTGGACTGAATGTGCATGAAAATGCTGCTAGCTTTGGGCCCAGAGAAGCAGCTAGCGTGCCATGGAAACTTCCAGACTGAATTTATTTTCATTTTTATCCTAGAAGATTTGGGGATGCGGTGCTGTTGAAGGGTTTTAAGCGTTAGGAGACTGTGTGGATCACATTTCGATTTCCTTGTAAGAGAGGGGACATTTTGGCCGTAAGAAGGCAGAAGTGAAGGTTGCTGATGCGGCCCATAGGAAAGGGGAGCTGCCTGGGGGAGTATAAAATGGAAGAGCCCCAGGGGGGATGAGTGACAGACCGTGGAGTTAGGGATCTATTTAAAGGAAAGCAAAAATGGGGGCCAGGGGTGACTAGCCTATGAGGCACAATCCTGAGTTTTGGGCACATTCAAGTGCCTTCTACTCCTTTGCTCTTTAGGAATAGAGCTCACAGGAGCCACACACTCAGCTCGACTACTGGAATTGGGGAATCACTTGAGCTAACCAGGTCATACAGGGGCAGGGGGCAGATGCTTTGGGCATTGGGGAAAGGAGGAACAAATGTCAGAGGAAGTGTAGGACAGCCAGAAAGGCAGCCGAGACACCAGGGGACGATGTCACTACCAAGAGGAAGGCTACTTTTCTTCGGCTCCACTTTTACTTGTCTTGACAACATGATGTCATGAAAAAAAAAAAAAAAAAAAAAAAAAAAAAAAAAAAAAAAAAAAAAAAAAAAANACAGCCAGAAAGGCAGCCGAGACACCAGGGGACGATGTCACTACCAAGAGGAAGGCTACTTTTCTTCGGCTCCACTTTTACTTGTCTTGACAACAAGAAATCATGAAAAATAAAAAAAAAAAAAAAAAAAAAAAAACAAAAAAAACAAAACAAAAAAAAAAACAAAAAAAACCACACCTCCTTCACTCTGACTGTGAGATACAGGGAGAGGAAGTGGCAGCAGGGGCTCTCTTTAAGCGACTGAGGACAAGAAAGCCATCTATGGCTCTGGCAAACCTTTATAGATCTGGTGCAATTAGAAGAGCATCTGATAATTAGAAGCAGGCCCGCTGAGGAGATATAAAATGAAGGTAACAGCCGGGTAGAGAATAGGCACGGGGGGGGGGGGCAAGCTCTTTGGTGGTGTGGTAGAGAGGAAAGAGTTAAGTTCTGGGGAAACACGAAACAGGATAAAACGGGAACTGGAAGTGTGTGTGAAATGAAGGCTGGCAGGAGAATGAAGAGAGAAAATGGGGAAAGGAAGAAATAGGTCCTAGTGGGGCATATCCAGCTTGACAGACATCTAAGGATGTCCAGGGCATGAGGGGCGAAGGTTTTTTGTTTGTTTGTTAGTTTCCTGGTATAGTTTTGCTTCTTAGAGAAACAAAGAATCACAAGACTGCATATCTATAAAAGATGAAAGTCAAAAGGAAGTAGAAGATGGAAGAAGGTTAGACCAACAGGGGGGCCTCAGTGACTCTAGGAAGGAACACACTGACCAGGCCTGAGGGCTGCCACTACAAACACTAGGCCTCACAGGGCCTTCCTGAGGCCTACTTATCACAGTCTTTAGAACGACTCGGAGTATTCCAAAGGGTCCCGAGAAAGAGGAACGTGAGGAGGTGATCTGAGAGAAGCTTGAAAGGGCCAGTGTGGGTCATGAATAAAGCCCCATAGCACGTGGAAGTGGCCCATCTGGGACTGGGCAGGCATGTGAAAAGCTCCAGCCATGTGGGCTACCTCCAAGCTCCGGATGAATAAGCTGGTCCCAGCCATCCCACAGAGACCCCAGTTAGAGTCCCTTCAGGTAGCCCTCGTTTATTCCCCATACAGAGGCAATCCAGTTCTGCAAAGGTGCAGGCTTCAGGCCCTGGCTGCAATAGTGGGCAGAGAGAGGGTCAGGGGAAGGGAGCACCTCTACCGTCAGAACCCCAATACCTCACAAATGCTACTTGATGTTGCCATGATTTCAATAGGCCTTGCCCATTTATATGAAACAGTCTTTAGAGGTACCAAACGCATCTATGGCTGCGGGCTCATGCTGCCTCTAAAGTCTTATATTTAAAGTTAAAAATGAAGGTATCGGTAGACCTCCATGTCTGGATTATCCACCAGGAGCACTGGGAGAAACTTGTTTTTCAAGTATGGTTATTAGAATGGAAGGGACTACAGAGCTAGGAGTCAAGAGGCCACACAGATTCATCACAGCATCCTTCCTGGGCTGGGGCTGGGGTTTAGAGCAGAGATGGTACTTGCACGAACAAAACCCATAATCCTTGCAGAGGAGACAGCCAAAACGTGTGTTAAAAATTACAGTGAAGGGGACAGTAGGGTGGAGGGTTCTGACTAAAAGCCTAGAGAACTCAGATAAGCTGAAAGGAGGCAGACTGTTGAGCTATCAAGTTGGGAAGACAAGCAGCTTGGGGGACAGAATAGTTTCTTGGAAAATGACTTATTTATTTTATTCTTTTACTTTTTTCTTACATATTTATTTTGTCAGGGTCTCTCTGTGTGTGGCCCTGGCTGTCCTGGAACTTGTTTTGTAGACCAGGCTGGCTTCAAACTCACAGAGCTCTACCTCCCTCTGCCTCTCAAATGCTGGGATCCAAGGTGTGTGTCACTACCACCACCCAGCAAAAATGATATATATTTTTTTTTTAAGGTTTTCTGAAGACAATGTGGGCATTGGTGTCCACGCTTGTAAAATGAGGATGGTTCTATCTACCATCCCAGGTAAACTCATGGAGCTGCTGTGGGGACTACGTGGCATAGACCTGCTGCACGTTTTGTAGAACCCAGATATACACAGTCCCAAGTTCCCTAGTGAGAAAGAGCTAAGCAATTCTTTGTGTGCGCGCGCGCGTGCGTGCGTGCGTGCGTGCGTGCGTACATGTGTTGTGTGGGCAGTGCATGTGGTTGTCTCTGTATAACACGATGGACCATGTCTGTTTGGGAGTGGTGGTGGGTGAAGATTTATAGTGAGAAGGAAAGACAGGGGAGCTGTGACTTGCAGCCTAAGGCAAAGAAGATGATTCTGAGGTTGGGACATAGCCAGGCTGCCTTCAAAAGTGATGACCCAATAATCCCAGGGTTTTGCAAAGCTGGAAATCCAGAGATGATTTCAGGGCAGAGTAGGCCGACCTGATTGTGTTCCATGGAAACCATCCGTTTGGAGACCCTTGCTGGGGAAGGTCCTTGGTGAAAAATCTTCAAGCCTCCATGAGTTGCAGTAATGAGAGGCATGTTTGCATCTATCTGGATGCTCAGACATACAGGATTTCAGCCAGCGGAGCTTCAGTAAATATTGATGAATTGAAGGACGCCCTAGGGAGGTGTCCTAGAGCAGCACAACCTGTTACCCCCCCCCCCGGCCTTAATGGACTCCATGGGATCAGCATCCAGAGTGAACAAGTTCTCAACAGCCCCAGAGACGCATCACGTATGTAGGCTGTGGTGCAAGCGTTAAGATGACCTGAATCAAGGAGCAGCTTTACTGTGAGAAGGCCTCCCCCTGACGCAAGCTGGACAGTAGAGCATCAATCAATCAATCAATCAATCTACATTGCATCTGGTGTTTTGTTTTTTCTTTTTTTTTTGAGATAGGGTCTCACTATGTAGCCTTAGCTGGTCTGGAACTTGGTATGTAGACCAGGCTGGCCTCCTCCAGATCTCCATGTCTCTCTTCCTGCCTCCTGAGCGCTGGGATTAAAAGTGCGCACTGCCATTGTTTGACTAGAAACCTGCCCCCGAAGACTCCTGTAAACCTGTTGCCAGTACTGTATTGCCAGTGCCAAACCCAGTGACCCCCAGTCAGCATCTACAGCGTTAGAACTGAGTCCTCTGTGTGATAACTGTCTTGGTGACTGTGAGGAAATTTGGAGCGCATCAGCCAATTGGTGAAGACACTGGTCATAGCTGTCACATCCCAGTAGACCTTTTCTCAGTTACACGTTCACCTCAAAAGACTGAAGGAAGCAGCGGAGAGATGGTCCAGTTCTCAGATGGCCTTCAGGTGAGAGAGTGATCCTCTTTAGGGAGGGCATGGGAAGAAGGAGGGTCTATCTCATCCGGAGGGGGAGATCGGGAAGGGTAAGAGCTTACCTTTCAAAGGTTTGTTTGACACCTGTTTGGAACTTGGAGCTGTGTCCCCGCTGAGCAGGTGTCTCAGGTTTGTGAACACTTTGTTGTTGTTGTTGCTGTTTAGAGGCAGAGTTTCTCTGTGTAGCCCTGATTGTCTTTGAACCCGCTTTGTAGACCAGGCTCAGAGATCCGCCTGCCTCTGCCTCCCAAGTACCGGGGTTAAAGGCGTGCGCCACCACCGCCCGGCTATGTTAACACTTTTAATAGAGTCCATGGAAACTCTTTTCTTAAACTGAGGGAGCCTTTGGCTTTTGTCCATAGAGGGAAAAGGAGGATGGTTGAGGTGAACTGCGGAAGGGAGGAAGAGAAAGCCAGGGGCCTGAACAGAGCCGGGGACTCTCCAGAGGTGGTCCTTCCGTGTGCTGAGAGACTGTGTATGCTGGCTGGAGCAGTCATGAGGGAGGTTTGGGGCAGCTGAGCCACAGAGGTGGTGATGATCAGGGAAGCCAGGCTCACGTGAGGACTAAGGACACAGGCACTGGGAGGGTGGTGGACCTGGGTAGGAAGCGTGGACCACTTTTCTTTCTCTTCTTTCCCCTTCTCCTCAGAGCCTCAGTGTGGTGAGGTTCTGGGCCCAACTGAAAACGCTGTTCACAGAAAGCTGCAAGGGAAGGATTCCTCCATGTTGTAGAACAGGAAACCAAGTCATGAGTGGCTAGGCCTTCTCGAGTGAGCCTGCGAGTTTGACACCATTCAATCAAGACAGCAGTAGCTTTAAAAAGAGTTTTCTTCTCTGAACGGTGGTTCAGTGTTTTGGAAGAACAGCTGAGACCTCATAGTGTGTTTTAAATCTAAGATTATTCAGACAGCACAAAGCTGGAGGTTAGGGAGCAAGTTGGTATTCGCCTCAAGGGCTGTTGGAGGGGTGGGCGTTTGAGGTTGCAATTTGAGGAGACTGCCTCTGTTAAGCGCCAGCATTGTGCAAAGTCTGGGGTGGAACAGAGTCAGAGCGCAGAGCAGCATTCATCTTCTCCCAGGGTCCCTGCTCTGTTCTCTGGCCTATCATACCCTGCTCAGCTGTCTAATACACTTCCCATTCGTGTTTCCATAGCTTTGGTCCCCTCGGGCCGGCCAGAAGAAGTCTGCGTGGCGCGCTTTGCATGATGCGCTTTGCTGTCTTGAATGGTGTGGCATAGAGCTTGCCAGCGGTATTACCTAGCAGTCGCCACTGGCTGGTGAAGAGAAAATCTTGAAGCAACTGGCTCAGAAACCCCTCACCCCACCCTCACCCCGCTGTGTGGCTGTGTGGGTACTGGATAAGGCCAGTTCTCTGCGCTGAGAACCAGCCCAGGAGTAAACAAACCAAGTCTTTGATATCTTTTGAACAGCTCTTCTCCCATTTTGGGGAAAGGCTCAGAGCACCCAAGTCCTTTTTTTTTTTTTTTCTTTTCTTATAACTTTAAATTGATTCTTTGTAAAATTTACCATCATGTACCCCAATACCCCAGTACCACTTATTTTCCTGTCCCTCCATATCTACCTTCTGCCCTTGCAACCTCCCCCTAAAAGAAAACAGAACAAACAAATAAAAAATAAATAAAAGCAACAAAAACGGAGAAAAACATTAAAAAAAAAAAACTCACTGTAGAAGCTGCGATGTGTTACATGGTCTCACACAGTACACCCTCTGCTTAACAGCTTTCCTTACAAATGTTCATTGCGTTGAGTCTGACTCCAGGCTCTGGTTTCTGCTATACCATCACTACTGGATCTTCACCAGAGCTCCTCCTGGGTATCCCGGTGCGGTTGCCCATATTGAACACACCTGGAGATCCTTCAGCTTTGGTTCTGCAGGATCGGCCCCTTCACATGCTCCAGTAGTCCATAGATGAGGTAGATATTGGCATGGGCCAACTTGGAGCCCTGGATCTGGGCCTGGGTGGTGGCCAGAGCAACCAAATCCTTATATTCTGGTTTCTTCCTTTGGGCAACCATTCCCTCTTCAATTTATTTCTCCATCTTCTTTGCATCTGCAGGCAGTCTGGGAGAACCACACTGCCCTTCAACACTCTGAAGATGTCTTCCAGTAAACCACCAACTCGTTGGCATTCAAGTCCTTCTTTCCACAGAATGCTAAGAATCAGGCCTGCACAATGTCATCACACTGATGTCACAATGGCGGCTTCTTATCCTTTGTTAACAGCGTTTTGCTCATTTCCTCCTGAGAGATCGGCAGAATGGGCTTCAGCATCCATTTGACCAGCATGCTGGACAGGAGCATGATTTCAAGGGAGATCAAAGCCTTTCCTATAGCTCTCCTCACCTAATGGCCTAGTGAGTCCTCTCCAGAATTCCCTTCAGCCAGCTCCTTCATGGCAATGCTCTGTCTATCTTGCAAACGCCTCAAAGCCTTCCCATCTCTCTCACCGCACCCTAAAGCCAGCTCTGCATTTTTAGATATTTGTTTCTATAGGATTCCCCACCCCCCTTTTGCAACCAGTTTGTTTTATTCTGCTGTCAGAAGAATAAAAGAGTCATTTAAACAACATTTTTTTCTTTCTTTTTTTAATGCTGGAGGCTGGATAATACAAGGTCAAGGGGCCAGCAGACCTGGTATCTGGCTCCCTGGTTTATAGACTGTGGCCTGCCTTCTTCCTGTATTCATGGGAGAGGGTGAGCTTGTCTCTTTGATAGGGTTTCTAATCCCCTTGATGAGGGCACCATCCTCATGGGTTCCTCTCTAAGGTTCCACTTTCTCCACCATCACATTTAGAATCTTTGGTCCAACATATACATTCTGAAAGGGGTTCAAACACTTGTAGAATGAAAATGTAAAAGTTTGATTCTTTGACTTTATAATCAGATTATTGTGCAGTTGGAGACTATCAGTTCAGTTAAAGTTAGGGATATGTAGTGCTTCAAGGAACGAGGACTTGAACAACACCCCAAACGAGCTCAGATGATGTTAAACTCCTGTTACTGAACTCTCAGAACTTGCGCAGAGGACTCTATGTTTACATAAACTCTGTGTGTGTGTGTGTGTGTGTGTCTGTCTGTCTGTCTGTCTGCCCATCTGTCTTAACTCCTGGGCCAAGAAAAATTATTCAGCTTAGCATTTGTCAAAGTGCATAGGTGGTGGTTTCTATGGCTGGAGTTAGCTTAGATCAGGCAGCCATGGCTGACTTCCCAGCTTGTGGTAGATGTTAAATATTGCTTTGAGATGTTCCTTAAACCTTCATTTCTGTTGGTCTGACTAGGTGGTTTGCAAACTCCAGTCCCCACCGCAAGCTGCAACCTGTGTGTGTGTGTGTGTGTGTGTTTCTCTTTCCAACGAAATTTTACAGCTAGGGACTTGGTGCCTGGGCCTCAGTCTCTGTCCATCCACATTCCCCCAGTTCTTGTTTACTGGGAGATGTGGTCCTCAAATGGAATGGGGCTTGGGGGATGGTCACTGTGGCTACTTAAGGGCAGCTGCCCAGAGTCAAGGTAGTGTTTAGATGGATCCTGACTTCCTTATTAGGTGGCACTGAAGGATGAATGATAAAATCTATTTATCTGTCTGTCTGTCTGTCTGTCTATCTATCTATCTATCCATCTACATATTTAAAGGAGACAAAGCTATTTTAGTTCATCAAAAAAAAAAACCATAAACTATAAGTTATGTTTTCTCACTGAGTTGGCTTTTTATGTATTAAAAGAAATCCTTAATTGGTGTTGTTTACCACATTTGCTCTTGGTTTGTGCATCTCTCTTTTTAATCTGTAATTCAGTAAAACAAAACAAAAACTCAAAATAAAACAATTTTGGCTTTATCAATTTCAATAGAAGATATGATTGGGGTCCTAATTGAAACATTTTATTAGTCCAAGTTTCTTCTAGTGTTTCTGTCAGGAGAGGCTAGAATTGGGGTAGGGACAGAGGGACATATGACATCTTCACAGTGGAGAAGGTGGCTCCCATGGTGTGGTGGCACCTAGCTTGCTCCCAGGAGGTGGTGTGATTTCCTTTCTTTATGGAATGGCCCTACTCAGGGATGTGATGTTGGTGACCCTGAGGAACCTTGAGGCTGCCACAATCGCTCTGTTCCCGTAACTCCTGCTGTTGGTTTGTGAAGAAAACGTTTATGACTGCAGTTGGGTTGGATATCTCCTCACAAGCTAAATGTCTTATGACTAGGGATAAGTTAACTGGTAGATGTCACCTCAACCTCTAGGGGGACCCTCAAGTCACTAGGCACAGGACATGGACATCACAGAAGTGACTTGAGTCTTATGACCACAGTGCTTGAATAAACCCAGGTTATTTTATTTTATTTTAAATGTGTTTGCTTTAGGAAAAAAACAAAAAAACATGTTTGCCCTGAAAACATTCCCGGGATTAGGAGAGGAGAGTGTGGCTGCCAAGGGAGGCCAAGCCTGTTCCGAGACACGGAGGAGCTTCGCTTCCAGACCCCCACCCTCATGCCCCTTCCCAGCTGTACTCTCTGTCTATCTTAGGAAAAGCAGCCATGTTTATCGCTTTGGGTGATAGGAAAAACATCAACCTGGTTGTGCATTAACTTTAAAAATCCCAATTAAGACCCATCTGGAAATGTCTAGAAAAGGGAGGAGGCCTCCCATGAGCACAGCTGGGGAAGGCTTCTTCCTCTGCTCACGTGACATTACTCACAAATTCAAGGAGCAGAGACAACTGGAGGGGTTGAAGGAAGCTTCCTGAGTTTCCAGACACAACACTCCCCATGGAGAGAGGTGGACAGCATCCTAACTCAGACCTTCTGGTTCCAGAAAAATGTCGAAGCAGGATGGAGAACTCACAGGGTTGACCCCAAGCATTCCCCCAGCCTGTCAGCTCCTTGCCAGTGTGTACTGTGTCTCCCGGAGCTGCCAAAGACAATGAGTGCGATGGTTAGAATATGCTTGGCCCAGGGAGTGGCACTATTAGAAGGTTGGGGTAGGGACAGAGGGATATATGCTCGCATCTATGGTTCCTGATTTCTTTCCTAGGATTTCTATCTCCAGAGTTGTCTCCCATTGTGATTTCTTTATTGTTTCTACTTCCATTTTTAGATCCTGGATGGTTTTGTTCAATTCCATCACCTGTTTGGTAGCGTTCTCCTGTAACTCTCTAAGGGATTTTTATGTTTCCTCTTTAAGGGCTTCTAGCTGTTTACCCGTGTTTTCCTGTATTTCCTTCTTAAAGTCCTCCATCATCATCATGAGAAGTGATTTTAGATCCATGTCTTGCTTTTCTGGTGTGATGGTGTATCCAGGACTTGCTATGGTGGGAGAATTTGGTTCTGATGATGCCAAGTAATCTTGGTTTCTGTTGCTTCTGTTCTTACACTTGCCTCCTGCCATCTGATTATCTCAAGTGCTTGCTGCCCTCAATATATCTGATTGGAGCCTGTCCTTCCTATAATCCCAGTTGATTCAGGACTCCTCAGAGTACAGCTTTCTCTGTGATCCTTTGATTGTAGGCTCCTGTGAACCTGAGATTCTGGGTGTGTCAGAGTTCTTGGCAGTCAAGATTCCTCTGAGACCCTGAAATTCTGGTGTGACCAAGCTCCTGTTATCCTGGGATCCTGTTATCCTAAGATCCTGGGCATGTTACAGTGTCTGCAAGTGGTGTCTCCTCTGAGGACGTGGAGCTGTCTGGTCTGTTCGAAACCAAGGTAAACAAGTATGGATCAGAAGGAACCCAATCCTCTGGTCAGGCAGGGCTCCCATGTCCTTGCTCCTGCTGTCACAGGCCCGTCACAATTGGTTTGGAACAAATGTTGTGTTTCACTGATCCTAAGATCGTGTGGAGAGTCCTCTGGGGACAGTGGGGGTGTCTCAGAAACCAGGATTCTGCTAGCAGCCTTCAGATGAAGATGTATAACTCTCAGCTATGCCTGTACCATGCCTGCTTGGATGCTGCCATGCTTCTGCCTTGATGATAATGGACTGAACCTCAGAACCTGTAAGCCAGCTCCAATTAAATGCTGTCCTCCTTATAAGACTTGCATTGGTCATAGTACCTGTTCACAGCAGTAAAACCCTAACTAAGACAACGAATCAAAGGAAGTAATTGGGAGTGGAATGATATATCTGGGAAGCAGCAGAGATATCAAGTCCAGTATTCTCATTTTGACAGAATTAACCTAAGATCTGGTTACCCCAGCACACCTATAAATGATCATAAATGATCAAGCTGAGTCTAAAAGAAAATGTGCCTTATGGCAAGTATGTGGCACTCGTCTTTGGTCAGGGATACACAAGGCTAGCACCAGTTCTTTGGGCTTTGGGAACACATTGCATTTTAAAACATGATGAAATGGAGAGGAGCCGCTTGTTGGCCCATGCAGAGTCCTTCTCTAAGGCTGATTTCCATACCTGGGCCTGGAGGTGGAGCCATGTGCTTGCCATGCCTCTGATCACCCTGGAAGTCCATGGAGCAGCCCCTAACCCCTGTATGGAGGAGGCAATTAGGTCCTTGGAAGCCCAGGAACTTCACAGACCTTTGCTGTTAGACAGGATGTGACACCACCTGCTATCTGGAAGAGTCCACTTGCCAGATCACGTGGGAGGAATGAGCCATTGAAAGGCACCTTTGGTGATGGAGCTGGACCCAGCCTCCAAGAGAGGCCAGCGGAATGCTCTTCCAGGAGCAGTGCAGCCCAGAGGGCAGGTTTGCCTGACAGGTGAATAGGAGACAGTAGTCAGCCATCTGCAACAAGGGGGAAGGAAGGAGGTTGTGAAGGGAAAGGATCATTTTAGCAAGTCAGACTGTGGGCAGGGTTGGATGAGGGCAGGAACCCTCGTAAGGGGGTTCCTTTGGGGAATTCGTGAGGCTAGTGTGTTGAAAGTGTGCGTTTCTTTTTATGTATCTGTGTGCCAGCCTATGGTCAGGTGTATCCCTCTGTAGACTGCCTGTTGCCTAATTTCATGGCCTTTCCTAACAGAATTACTAAAGGGGCCTCCTCTTGTTTCTAACTAAGGCATTCAGCCAATAGATGCCATACAGTAGTACACTGGCCACCTGGAACAGGTCTGAAGTGGGCTTTTTTACCGGAGCCAATTAGATGACTTTGGAATCTCTTATCCAGTCATGCATACCAATGAGTCAGGAAGGAGATCTCAAAGCAGCCTCTTTAATACATAGGAATGAAACATATTAATGGGGTCCAGTGTGGCTCATGTACCCCCTATACATTTTCTGATAGTTAATGAAATTAAGCATTTATTTACCAGCCATTTCTCTCTTTCAAGAGATGCCAGGTTGTTTATTTTTAATTGCCTCTTTTTTTTTTTTTTTTTTTTTTTTGCTTTTTGCAAAGAACTTTGCTGTGAACTTCATATATAACAAAGGCCTTATGTTACAAAAGCCAGGTAGAAAACTTGATATGTTGCCATCAGTCTTATAGTAGTCTGGGCCTTGGAGTAAAGGAGAGGATTGGGCTAGTTGAGTGTGGGTGGCTAGAGCAATTTATTTGGAGAGTTTCTGAACTAGAGAGGTGCCCTTTGTGACGTCGGAGGGCTTGTTAAAAGGGGATCATTCTGCGGGCAAGTTGGAGAGAAGCTGCAGGTGTCAGGGTCTTCAGAGCTACAGAAGGAGCAAGAGAACATCCAGTAAGCTACATGCCGATCACACAAGAGATCCCAGTGACAACTCTGAAGACCCCAGTTCTGTCCGACTAGAGAAAACATTGGCTAGAAGTGTCTCTCAATCTCAGAACCCGAGGCCATCCCATGCGTTGAGAGGCCAGGTGGGTGGGATCTTGCTTCTCCTCCTCCTCCTCCTCCTCCTCCTCCTCCTCCTCTCCTTCCTCACCATGCAGCCATTCTTGGGAAGCCAGCAGGGGGGTTCCATGCAGAAGGAAAATTTTTTTTTTTTAGCCTGGTGACTTGCATGGTGCCCTGGTACGGGTCACCTGTGAAGTTCCAATGTGGGGTTTGGAATGTACCCTGTTATCAGAAACTACATTTTAGTTTTGGAGATGAGACTGTTTGGTGGTGAAAGGATCTCCTCCCCCCCCCCCCGCCCTCCCTGGCCCCAGTGCTACCTGACAGCAGTCACGAAAGCAGAACTTGGGGCTGCTAACTTTTCTCTACCGGGATTATATAAAACTACCACTCCTTAAGGGGAGTTCCTTTCTGATCAAGTCCAACATTAGCTCTTGTCAGACTCAGTCATACATTCTCGTGACTTCTCAGCTTAAATCCCAGGACCACGTGTGAACCTAAGACCACAGCACTGTAAAGTTCACCTCTGCAGAGAGAAAAACCCCACAGGAAGAGAAGAGGGAAGGGTCTTGTTGAGAGTACGGATCGTGAACTTGGAGAGTCACTAACACAGCACTGTGCCACAAAGAGTTACCAGATAGGTCCGTGAACCAATGTGTGTAGCCCAGGGACAGCCTATGTGAGAGCTAAGCACACATAACAGCAGGAAGCAGGGGCAGAACGCCTAATACCAAGGGCCAAGACAAGGGGTCAGCTATCCAGAAAGCCAAAAAACCAAACCAAAACAAAATCCCCCAAACCTAAAACAACAACAAAAGCAAAACCAAAAAAAAACTTTGAATCTTCCATTGAAACATTCAAATGAATAAATGAAGTTAGATTCTAGAATGAAAGCAAGTCAGGTAAACAGGTTTCTCTCTTTGCTTTCAGGTCATATCAGTGATTTGAGATACAAAGGACTGGGGTATTGAGACAGAGCTTCATTAAGACGTCTTTGCCTGGCACCGGGCAATCGAATTAACCTGCCAGGATCTGCTTTCTACTTGTTGAACAAACTCTGAGTCTAGGCTTACTGAAATAGCAAGCTGCGGCTGTTTAAAAACTCCTAAACGCACACATAGGCTATTCAAAGGTGTGAAAGCAGATGAGAGGCAGTCAGAAATAATGGCTGGCTTTTTTTTTCTCTCTCCTTTCAAGGACGTATATGTGGCTTAGTTTTTGTTAACTCGACACAAATGGAGTCATCTGGAAAGATGGACAGAACTCATTTGAGAAGCAACCTCGATCAGATTGGCCTGCAGGGCATTTTCTTGATTTCTCATTGCTGTAGGGAGGGCTGGGACCACCGTGAGCAGTGCCCAGCCTCAGGGAGGTAGGACCGGAGCATTTAAGGTTAGCTAAAGCAGCTTCGGGAACGAGCCGGTGTGCAGTGTTTCTGCACGTCTCTGCTTCAGTTTGTTCTAGATTCCTGTCTTGGGTTCTTTTTTGGTTTCCCTCAATCATGGGCTATGACACGGGAAGGCTCGGCCCACAGCTTGCTTCATCATCTGGCTCTTGACTCAAGTTATTTGCTAAGATCATGGCATGGTCTCAGATTTAATGCCTGGTGACTGCACAAGCAAGAGAGATTTGGATAGTAGACATAGAGCAGCTGGGATGCTAAAGAGCTGCATCATTTGAATGTTGAATTAGAAAAAAAAAACCAAAAAAAACACTTTCTCACCTTCAGAGGACAGCTTGGAACTGAACCGAGGAGGTGAGACTACTGCATGAGAAATTTTTGACAAACCAAACCTTTTGTGTGTCTGCTGTCCTTAAACCTGCCATCCCGGAAGTCAATGTGAGGATTTAGCTTGCGGGAATGGTGATTTCCACAGGTGCCTGCCAAGACTAAAAGCTGGTTCCAGCTGGAAGATGGATCCCCATCCTCAACTCAAGTTCTAGATGAAAATAAGCGGCTCATTAAAAAATAAAACCACAAAACAAAATAACAAGATACCTTGAGTGGAAGCCAGCCGGCAGGGAAACCCAAGACCCCTAAACACCTCAGATGCTGCAGTGTTCAGATAACAAATGTTAAATCTCTAAGTAGAAAGGCCCGATCTGAAACTGAAGAAGAGGAAGATCCCTAAACATGCCAGACATTTTTTTTTGGGGGGGGGGGGGAAAGGTTGACATTTAAAACTTAAAAGCAGTCTGCTTCCAGTTTTGGTCAAAGTTGAGGGACAGAGACTGCCTTCTTATACTTTTAAAAAACAAAATAAAAAAATATGTGTATGGATGGTGTGCCTGCATGTAAGTGTAATAGTGCCTATGGAAACCCAAGGAGGATGTTAATGTCCTGGAACTGGAGTTACAGATGGTTGAGAGCCGTCGTGTGGGTTCTGGGAACCAAACCCTAATTCTCTGGAAGAACAACTGGTGCTTGTAACTGCTGAGCCATCTCTCCAGTCTCCTTCTTATACTTTTGCCTCAAGTGGGGGAATTGGGATAAAATACACAAAGCAAAAGCTGGCAGGGTTTCTGTAGCCCTGGGTGGGCTGTACTTGCTATGTAGCACGAGATGATGGCCTCGAACTCCTGATCATTCCAACTTCCAAGTGCTAGGATTCCAAGCACACAGGAACACTCTTGGGTTATGTACTTACTGCTGGGGATCAACCCTGGGGCTTGGGGCATGCTAGCCAAGGGCTCTACCAACTGAGCTCCATCACAGTCTATACAACATCAACTGCTGGCGGCTGAGCACCAGGCAGGCAGGGACAGCCATCTACTTACCGAACGGACCCCATGTGAGTTGCTTCACATGGAACAGGAAAATGCTAGGCTAAGGTTAGTGAGAGAGAGAGAGTTGAAGAGACAGACATAGACATGAGGGAACCAAAGGGACAGAACCCATGGACAGAGTGACAGCAATAGTAATGATAAGTGATATAAAAGAGTTCTGGGTCATCACAAGGAGCCCCAGAGAGCTCTGCCTAGCATAGGATTGTTAGGATAATATCTTCCTGCACGGTGTAAGGATTGTCTTTGTATTATTCAAATGCTGGTTTCTGTATCCATGGAGATTTGAGCACAGGTTGGACTCTGGTATTATTGTTCTAATTGCTAAGCACCTGTATCTTATCTTGTACACGTTCTTCCCCGCCCCCTTCTCATTGGTTTAATAAAGAGCTGAAAGGTCTATAAAGCTGGTGAGGACTGGGGAGACTTCTGGGCAGGGACAGGGACTCTGGGTCTGCTGCCAGAGATTTGCCTGCCAGGCTCGGACAGAGTTGGATGTACAAGACCGAGGAGAGGCAATGAGCCATGTGGCAGAATGTAGCTGAGAACAAACGGGTTAACTTAAGCTAAGAACCAGCTGGGAACAAGCCCGAACTCAGGCCTAAGCTTTCATAATTAATAAAAGGTTCTCTGTGTCATTATTTGGGAGCTGGTGCCTCAGAGCCAGTCCGGTGGCAATAAAGGATCTGTGTACACTTACAAAAGCACCCAACTCCTGGAGCAGGCAGTGACCTATTTCCTGGGGTTCAAGAAGAACGGGACTCATTTGGTTCTGTAACAAAGAGTAAAATCGTTCCTGACAAAGGTAATAAAAACGTACCATCTCATGGCAGAACTGGCACGATAGGTGTCAGCCCCTTGAGAGGCTTTCTGAGCGAGGCAGCCATCTCCCCAGACTCTTGTGGTCCCACCTTCCCTAGTTGCTGAGCTTCGCCAGGTGGGGTGGGGGTAGGGGTAGGGGGATGGTGGTCCGAAGGGTACTCTGAAACCTCTCAACAAAGCCTAAAAGGATCCTCTAACCTGTGAGTCAGAATGGAACCACATAGTGTTTAAAGAAAGATATAATTGACACCCAGCATTAAATTGTTTTGCTAACTGGCATCCAACCAAAAAAAAAAAATCACCAGGCATGTAACTATCAGGAGCCTATGGACCACGGCCAACATAAGCATCATTGAATATATAGATAGAAGAGCACATGATTGCAGCAAATAAGAGATGTTAAGACAGTTGTGAATTTACTGTATAAGAATATACTCTATATATTTAAGCAGGTGGCTGAAAACATAGACATGCCGAGGGATTTAAAAAAAAAAAAGACATGAAACTTAAAAAAGTAATTTCCTGGATATGATTAATTGAAGATTAGATAACAGAGTCAGAGTGCATGGCCCGAGGAGACTTCAGAATGAACAGCACATAGAGTAACGAGGCCACCCCTCTCCAATGGACACATGGAACAATCCCAGCCAGTCTAAAATACATGCAACTGGACTCTTAGAAAGAGGGCAAACTTTAACAAAGACATTTAAAATGGTCTCAGCAAAAGTAGTAAGACATTGCTCAGCATCTATGTCAAAGCTAGAGACTAGAGGGGTAGCACCAAGGGTTTCTTAGAAGACGCCAACAGCAGGCGGAGATGGCTCGGCAGGTGATGCAGCCCATGAAGATAATCAGTGAGAAGTTAAAGGGGAGAGCCATGAAGCCTATGGCAACTAATGGAACTGAACCAAGAGGCAAAGTTAACAGGTCAGAAGTAGATACAAAATGCAGCGAATGTGGAAGAGGAGGAGGAAGAAGGGTAGGAGTGAATGATGCAGAGAAAATGATGGAAGATGCACCATGCTGCAAGACGATGGAATTATAATTATAATATAATTATATAAATAATTATAATATAATTATAATTACAATATAATGGAACTATAATAACTGACATTATTAGTAATAACATTCAGTTTTATTTTTAAATTTTATTTATTTTTATTTAATGTGCATTTGTGTTTTGCCTGCATGTATGTCTGCTCAAGGGTGTCAGATCTTTACAGACAGTTGTGAGCTGCCACTTGGGTACTCAGAGTTGAACCCTGGGTCGTCTGTAATAGCAAGCAGTCAGTGCTCTTAATTACTGAGCCATCTCTCCTGCCCAATGTTCAGATTTAAACATAAGAAACCTAGCTACAAACAAACAAACAAAAAATACCAATTCACAGCTCATAAAAGTTAAAAAGATTTATTCTAAAGGAGACACTGTCAAGAAAATGAAGAGTAAGCACTAGGTTGGGAGAGGAATTTATGTAGAACCAATATCTAATAAAGTCCTTGTATCTGGGAATATACAAAACATACCAATTAATGAGCTGAACGATCAGACTGCAGAATGGACAAACGCTTTTACATGTCACCAAAGAGAGATGCAAAGCCGGGCAGAAAGAAACTATCCTGACACCATCGTACAGGCATTAGAATGGGTAAGTTACCCTCTGACGTGACAGAGAGGTCATGTAGTAATTAGAGTCTTCATACATTTTGCATACATTTTCCATACATGGAAATGTAAAAACAGGACATATGGTTCAGAGAAATTCATCTAATAGAAATGAAAACATGGCTCGAGGAAAATCTCAGATATGAAAATGCTTGCTGCCCAAGTGTGAAGCTAGGATCCTCAGCACACAAACGAGCTGGGGGTAGTAACCCCAGTGCGGGACAGTGGGCTGGGGGACAGGGACAGGTGCATTCCAGGGACTTGTAGAACAGACATCTGTAGTTTAAACAGTGGTCTTCAGGGCCAGTGAGGAATCCTGTCAATGGAGAAAGACACCCAGCATCAACCTCTGGCCTGTACACATGTCCACACTGGAAAGCACACCTGTGTACACACCTGTGCACACGCAGGCACGCAACACACACACACACACACACACACACACACACACACACGAAAACATGCATTTGTGAAAAGACTTGTACGTACAGACTGTACTAGATGTTCTATTCTACTGTGCCAGTACTTATAAAACACCCAAATGTTCATCATCTAGTGAACAGAAAAATAGGTTAAAACAGTAAAAACAGAGTACTTCTCACAGTAAGAGGGAATAATCATTTACATACAATAGTGTGGATGAATCTCCAGTACTGCACTGTAGTAAGCAAAGAAACATACAGATAAGGGGAACGTGCAGATAAGGGGCTGCATTGCACCATCCCCTGTGTGTGGTGTTCTAGCAGATGTGGAACATCTGTGGCAGAAAATGCAAAGTAGAATTTTAGGGCCAGGGAGTGGAGTAGGAGGGTAACTCCAGAGGATTCCAGTATAGAAGAAGAGGGAAGAAAGTGATTCCGGGGGGAATATTCGGATATAAGAAAAAAAAGTTAAAGAGTATCAAAATATAGGGACACTATAAATAGGCTTTGAGTACACAAGATAATGCTTTATGAGACATGAAAAAGGAGGGCAGTTTGTAATAATTACAGAGAAACATTAAAACAGTAAAAATCTTTGCACATGTGCACCAGGAGGCCCATCAAATGTTCACAGCAGTACCCATGATAACAGAAGTTGGGCATTGCCTCGATGACCGTTACAATAGTGTGGATGGTGTGGATAGTCATACAATGATATGTTGGAGCATGAGTTACAGAACAGGCAACAAGATGTTCTAACTCCATGAAAATCTTTTTGAGTTAAGGACAATAACAAGCAAAAACTTTGTGTGTGTGTGTGTGTGTCTATACAATATGGGGAAACTAAACAAGAAAACTAAGACATAGAATATGGTTACATTTGATGAGGAAGGAATAGGTAGTTGTCTTGTATGTGTATGTGTGTGTATATCTGTGTGCATGTGTTCATGTGTATGTTCACATGTATGTGCACATGTATGTATGTATATGCATATACATGTGTACATATGTGTACGTGTGTGTGTATGTGCATGTACTTCAGTTACAACTGAATCATTATTTCAAACTGAGAGGCCGGGATATAGATGACAACCATTTTAGGACATTTTGTCTCTTACATGTATATATTTTCCTATGTCAACTTTTAGTTCACTCCACAAAGGATGTTGTTGTATGTAGTCACCAATGTCTCCCATTGGCCCACAGTATGGTGGGGTGATGATATGAGTGAAAGCCACTCTTGGAGGCCACAGCGTATGGTGGCAAGGGCAGGGGTGTGCAATGAGTAGTGAAAGGCGTCTCTCAGCTTTATGACCAATCTGGTACATGACTCCTATCATAGTAAGCAGTTAGTCCTAATTCTATAGTGGAGCTCAAATCCACAAAAATGGGAGTGTTCCACGGAACTCTGAACATTCCTGGGTCAAAACTCAGGACATGGAGTTTCCTGAAACGTTCCCTTCTATTTAGCAGAGATTTTGCAAAACCTCTAATTATTTAGAACCCTACAACCAATGGGGTACACACAGGCCTTGTCCCACCAGCTTTCAGTGGTAAGCAGGACAACCAGGAAAGCAACGGATGTGATTTGGTCCAAGTTTCAGACAGGAGAGCC
>NC_034590.1:44821555-44844967 GCF_900095145.1 Mus pahari | reverse complement strand
TTTTTTTTTCACAATTGCTCTGTAGTACAGCTTAAGGTCAGGCATGGTAATTCCACCAGAGGTTCTTTTATTGTTGAGGATGGTTTTTGATATCCTAGGTTTTGGGGCATCAGTCTTAATTGAAGTTCATAGGCCAGAGGATCAGAAGTGTCAGGTCCAAGGGCAAGAGAAGATGAATATCCCAATTCAGAGCCTGTTCACATCCTTGCTTCTTTGGTCCCCTGCGGTGTCCTTGGTGAGGACCATTATCTTTACTCATCTATCAAATCCTATGCTCAGTCTCTCATAGGCATACCCAGAACGTACTGCTACCAGATATCCCTTAGCTGAGTGAAATGGATGCGCGAAACTCATTGTCACACTGCCTCAAGAAGCAGCTAACTCTCCCCAGGCAGCCCATGCAGTTTGTGGTAATTCTGTCATCTAGTTCTCTGGCATCTTAGTAGAATTTCTATTAAGAACTTCCATGAAATTTAATACATAAAAAGAAATATATGTACTTACTGTGCAACACTGGGAGCAGATTCACTCCCTGAGGGGCCCCAGGGCTTTCCTCCACTCTGTAAGGTGGCCACTTTCCTTTACAAGTTCTTTTAAATCCCCTAGCTAATCAAAGTACTGTGTTTTGCTTTCTCATTACCTTACCCAGTATCTCTATTATTCTTTTACAGGCACTGAAAGACACATTGAGCTACGCATGTCATTTTCTTTGAATTTACTGTTTTTCTTTGGCCAAGCAATTCCCGTTAGTATTAAGTTAGTTGAGGGCTTTGAGTCATTCTCCATAAGTAATATGTGGCCAGTAGATAATTACCCTCATATGTTTTGTATTTATTTAATTCTATAACTGAGCCCTCAATTTTTTTTTAAAGATTTATTTATTTTATTATATGTAAGTACACTGTAGCTGTCTTCAGACACTCCAGAAGAGGGAGTCAGATCTTGTTACGGATGGTTATGACCCACTATGTGGTTGCTGGGATTTGAACTCCGGACCTTCGGAAGAGCAGTCGGGTGCTCTTACCCACTGAGCCATCTCACCAGCCCCCTTAATTATGTTTTGCATAATTGAAGCAAAAGATCAATGATTAGCACTATATGTTACAGAATCTGTTCTCATTCATTTGCTGTATCCTATGTATTTCCTATAGTTGGAGTTCATAGTTCTCCATCTCCCTCTTTTTGAAATTTCAGGATTTGGACTTAATCATACCCAGTCACAAGGAACCAAGTTTCCAAAGACAGGAGCTTCCCTGATACCAGTGTGGAGTACCGTCTTACCTGCTTGGGTGTGAAATGATGGTAGTCTTTGTAATATGTCCAATCTCACATTGTGCCCCGAGAACAGGCAGCCCTTTCCCATCTGCAGCCTTGTAATCACGGGAAAACAAAGGCTACAGTAATCACGACCAAGCTATGCTACAGCAGACCCACAGAGTCTTCCCCTCTCAGCCAGATTTGCCATGTTCTTAGATCCTTTCTATATGAGGGTGTATGTGTCTCCCTACAAGCGGGCTTTCCTATTCACCTGGTTGCTTTAGCCACCAGGAATATGTTTTGAGGCTGCATCTTACTCCAGTCAGGGTTGTTATCAGCAGGAAAACAGAGGCTGGAGTGACAGCTCAGTAGTTAATGAATACTCCTCTTCTAGAGGTCCTGGGTTCTGTTCCCACTATCCACATAGAGCAATTTACAACCACCTGTGACTTTAGCTCTACAGAGCCTCCCTATGGGCCTCCATGGTCACCACCCTCACACGTGGCATGCAAGCATACACCCCCACATCCGTGGCCTATGTACAAGGATGTGGAAGAAAGACATCTTTACGTGGGCTGTACAAGAACACAAATGAGCACAGATTGTGGAAATAGCATGGAGCTCCCCTGCCCCCCCAAAACAAACAAACAACCCAAAAATCAAACCCAAAACCCCCTCAAATAGAGCTATTATGTGGCCATGTTCCTACCACTGAGCATATACCTAAATAAATCTAAGTCATTGTGTGACAGAACTACCCACATTCACATGTTTATTCCTGTGTTATCCAGAGAAAAACACGTCATTATTTAGTCATAGAGAGTGTCACTATGTCCTTCATAGGGAAATGGGTGGTACTGGACGTGATACTGATAAGGAGAGTACTGGACGTTTTCTCTCACGTGTGTAATATAGATGTTCAAAATGATGAGGAAGTAAAAGAGGAACTCTTAGAAGTGAGAGAAGGGCAGCAGGAACAGGGACCAAAACAGGGGATGTAGCAAGGGAACGGAGATGTACAAAGCACATTATCCAGACATCATCTTGCTGGAAACCTGCTGGCCACAACAGCAAGGGAATCAGGTGCCTGTTTGCTTTCTAATGAGAGAAAGCATAAAAGAATGGGGATTTGGGTAGGACGGCATAGGGAGGGTGTGGCAGGAGTTGGGGGAGGGGAGCAACAATCAGAATACAGTGTATGAAAAAAAAAATCTCTTTCCAATAAAAAGAAAAAAATCTTTGGGTGAGATTGTCATACGGGAACTAATTTGTCTTAGTCGGTATTCTCTTGGTGCAAAGAGACATCACAATCATGGCCTCTCTGACAAAAGAAACCATTTAACTGGGGCTTGCTTACAGTTTCAGAGGTTTAGTCCATTCTCCTTG
This sequence comes from Mus pahari, assembly GCF_900095145.1. NCBI lineage: Eukaryota > Metazoa > Chordata > Mammalia > Rodentia > Muridae > Mus > Mus pahari. Next base: position 44,842,324 of record NC_034590.1, on the reverse strand, counting down.
TGGCAGGGCACATGGTGGCATGCAGACAGGCAGTGTGCTGGAGAAAGAGCTGAGAGTTTTATATCTGGATCCTCCGGAAGTAGGGAGCCAAACAGTGGGGCCGGCTGGAGCATTTGAAATCCTAAGACCCGCCCCCAGTGACTCACTTCCTCTAACAAGGCCACACCCACTCCAACATGGCCACACCTCCTACTCTCTGTCAAGCAGAACCACTCCCTGATAACCAGCTATTCAAATATATTAGCTTATGGGGGGCCATTCCTATTCAAATATCAGCACCATTGTTTTGTACAGTTAGTATATGGTGATATAAATGAAACCTTCCAATTTCACTTTTTCTCTTGGAAAAGCTAACGTTTACAATATTTCTCTTCATCAGTATTGTCCTCTACTGTACCTAGATTAGGTCAGAGAAAGTCAAGATTACCATGTTCCTGTTGGATCAATGACTATTTCAAGAGGGTCACCTATACTCTATCCTCAGGGCACTGTAGCCAGGTCAATAACTATCCAAAAAAAATTGAACTGTGGGCTTGACAGCTTTAGTTGATGAGTCAGGCTGACCAGGAAACAGAATTCTCTGATGACCAGGCCTGGATGACACTATTTATCTGGACATCTAAGAACACACCTTTCTTCACACGGCATAGTTTTGGTTGTCTAGATCTATTTCTTTATGAACACATTGATATTGTTTTTAAGTGAGACACTGATCAAATACCTATTCTACAGGAAAAAAAAAATTCACCTCATTCCCTTAAAAGCAAGGCTTATTTTAATGTTGTGAAATGCAGCTCTTTCTCAGAAGTGTTCTCTGAGGTTGTGATGTCTTCTGTATAATTACAGAGTGGCATTCTCTTGCTAATGTAAGGTCATAATGACATACGTCTTTCATTGTCTTGTATAGAAACATTTTTCTAGGCTACTAAAGTTTTAACTTCTTTTCCTTAAAAATTCACAACTCCTGCCAGTTGATTTGCATTTTTAGCCTGTTGTTAATATAGCTTTTGGTGAGGTATATCTCCCTCAAGGCTATATGTAGCCTTTGTCTTGGTTAAGATTTCTACTGTCGTGATAAAACACCACGACCAAAAGCAAACTGGGGAGGAAAGGGCTTATTTAAGCGTGTAGTCTTAGTTCATCACCGAGAGACGTTAAGACGGGAACATGGAAGTAGGAACTGATGCAGAAGCCCTGGAGGAGTGCTGCTTACTGACTTGTTCCTATGGCTTGCTCAGTCTGCCTTCTTCTAACACCCGGGACTATCAGCCCTGCAGTGGCACTACTCATGATGGGCTGGGTCCCTCCACACCAGCCACTAATTAAGAAAATGCTCCACTGGCTTTTCTACAGCCCTATCTTAACGGAGGCAGTTTTTCAGTTGAGGTTCCTTCCTCTCAGACGACTCTAGAGTGTGTCAGATTGACATAATTCTAGCTAGCGCATCTCTTGATGCATGAGGCTGTTAGCTAAAGTATGATGTTTTCTCTTTTCTCCGTTTGTTTGTTTATTTTCTTTTTTTCATTTTGTGTACTTAGGGAGGAGAATTTTAGATTATGTGTAGACTAAGAATAAACAGGCAACAAAGAAAGGCCTGATCTTTTATCCTCAAGGAAGAACACCGTGGCTGAGCTTGATGGATTTTTTCCAATTTCTGAGACAGGAATAATTGCAACCTTACTGTTTCAGAGGACCGTGTACAGTTTAGGCAAGTCTGTATTTGTTAAGTACTTAAAGCATCTTGGAACACAATATTCTATGTTTTCCATCTAAAACTCAGAGAGTCTATGACCATGCCACACTGAGAGCAATTGATCTCACCTGAAAACCAAAATGACCGATGATTGATTGCCTTTCTAGGGAAGTATGTGAAAACTTTTCTAATCTACACTACTGCTGCACTTTAACACCAGCTGTAGAACACAGCTGAATCTCAGTTCATTACAGTGCCTCTATGGAAACAAGGAGGTGAGTTGCGGTTGGTTTTCCAGGAGGTCATTTTGTTATTACATGAACTGAAGAGTCTATTCTCCAGTAGAAGGTAGAGGGTTGAAATTGTGCTGGGCCTAACACTGGTAAGGGATGTGCTCAGCCTGGGTGTCCATATTGCTTAAGTCATTTTAAACATTCTACCTGCGCTGGACAGAGAGATGGATAAGCTTGAGGGTGTGAGGTGTAGCTGAACCTGTCAGCTGTTGTTAGTCTATTAAAGAAAAGAGAAACACTTCAAAAGAGTGTAGTTGATAGCAAGAGTATAACAGAGATGTGAGCTAGAAGAGGAGAGAGACTGACTTTATCTGGGTCACTTGGCGCAGGTGTCAATAATGCTATGCTTTCTAATACCAATAGACACTAGATGTTGAGCATGGGTGAGTCTTAGTCACTGCTCTGTAGCTGTGAAGAGACAGCATGACCAAGGCAAATATTACAAGGGCATTGGGGCTTGCATACAGTCTGGAGGTTTAGTCCATTATCATCAGGTAGGAAGCATGATGGTATACAGGTAGACATGGTGCTGGAGAAGGAGCTGGGAGCTCTACATCTGGATCCACAGGCAGCAGAGAGAGAGACTACAGGCCTGGCTTGGGCTTTTGAATCCTCAAAGTCCATCCCCAGCAACACCATTCCTCCAACAGGGCAACACCTCTTAATCCTTCTCAAGGAATACCACTCTCTGATGACTTAGCATTCAAATGTATGAGCCTATTAGGACCATTCTTATTCAAACCACAACAACTGTATTTGTTACCTGTATGTTGCTGTGCTAAAATACCTGGAGACAAAGCAAGTTAGAAAAGAAAGGGTGTATTTTGGTATTCAGTTCCAGAAAGGTATAGTCCATCATGATGAGGAATGCCTGGCAGCAGCAGGAGGGTGAAGCCCCTTGGTATCCAGGAATCAGGCTGATCATACTTCATATACATACAGGAAGAAAAGAGAAGAAAAGACAAGAAGGAGGAGGAGATGGGAGAGGAGGAGGAGGAGGAGGAGAAGAAGAAAGAAGGAGAAGGAGAAGGAGAAGGAGAAGGAGAAGGAGGAGGAAGAGGAAGAGGAGGAGGAGGAGGAAGAGGAGAAGAAGAAGAAGAAGAGAAGAAGAAGAAGAAGAAGAAGAAGAAGAAGAAGAAGAAGAAGAAGAAGAAGAAGAAGAAGAAAGCTATAAAATAATAAAAATCTCAAATCCTGTCCCCAGTGACATATTTCTTCTGCAAGGGTCCATGTCCTAAAGATTCCAATCAACTGGAGATCAAGTGTTCAAACCATGAGACACCAGGGGACATTTCATACCAAAACCAGAGCAGTGAGTGAAATCCAGCAGGGGTTTTAGCTTTGTGTGCATGTGAGCCGAGGAAGAGAGATGGTAACTGATCCTGGGTTTCCAGTTTGAACATTTTGGTAAATGATGAAAGCAAAATTAACCTGTTAAGTCATGTGTGCCCACAGTATGACCATAACAAATGCAAGCCTTCTCCCCTCCCTCGCCCCGGCAGAGGGGTAAACTCTAAACACAGTATTGTGAGGAAATCAAAGGAAGTCACATGGGTTTCTGAAATGTCAGGTTTTCTATTGAAGTCTGGATGACAGTGTCCCAGCTGCCATTGTCAGTGAAGTGGAACAGCTGTACTGTGCTCCTTCACAAAGTGTCCTTATAGGCTTAGTGGGCATCCCATTAGGACAGGGAGACTTATTGGGGACACAGGAAGGAACAGATATAGCATCAGCAGATGAATTTTGATTCATCTGTGAAGTTAGACATCAGCTTGCTTTTGCCCTTTCCTCTTTCTGGTTCCTTGACTGTTCATTAGTCCCGTACGGAGGAGAGTCCTTTGCTATGTCTGAGGGTTTTGTCATTTAAAGTGGGAGAGGAAATTCAGTGTCTCACTTTTCTGGAAGTCCCACTCCTCTGCATAGCATGGCAGGAAACCCACCCTGCATTGCTACCTACGCCTTCCAACTTCATTCACCTTCATTCAGATTCCATCTCTCTGGTCTCCTTGGACATAGTCTAGACTGTCGGTGATGCCAAGTGTTATGGTAAGCCCCCTTACCCAACCATCATAGTGACCCAAGAGGTGTCCTTAGATCTCTTTCACCAAGTCTCCTTGTCAGCCCAGAGCTAACCAGACTGCCTGCTCAGCTCAGGGACAGTGCCTACCTCAGATCGGAGGCTGGTTTACCTCAGCAGGTACCCCTTGGCTCTGCTCCTACCTCAAAAGAGGAGGGAGCTGCGGGTAGGGTGGGAGAGGGAAATTCAATCACAGTGCGGGAGGGACAGGAGGCTTTTAGTCAAAGTGCCAGTCACCAGGGGCCACTGATACTATCGTCCACCAGGTCTGGTTACAGCTCTCTGCCTCCCTGGAGCACTAAGGGGAAACCAGCCATGGAGACCTGAGAAGGGGATGAGGCATTCCTGAAAGGCCTGGAAGGGGTGCCCAAGAGGAAAGGTGGAAAGAGGGAAGGAGAAAGGGGGAGGCGTGGGGGTGGGCAGCATGGTCTCAGCAGAAGGTCTCACTCTCCAGGCACACTATCCTAGAGCCTTGCCTTACATCCTCCCTCACCCATCACCCATGGAGATGAAGAATCTCTTCTCATCCTGTTTCCAGGAAAAATGTCTGCCTGAGAAAAGGCTAATATAAAACGCGTAAAGAAGAAGTTGTTCTTCTGCCGGGTCCCAAGACGTTATTTTTTTTTTGGTGTATGTGGTCCTTCCCTTTTGTATCAATAGCTGCTACCACATGGCTTGTGGATGCTAGCAGAGGCTGTTATACCCTGGCCTTGGGTCTGAAACTCTCTTCTTAAACAGAACAGGAGCCGTCTAGGAAGAGGGGCATCAGGCCAGGCAAAGCCAATGCTAAGTCGCTGCTGTGCCTTCAGGGCTAGGCTTATGTCCATCTTGTTACCTTATTTGGTTAGAGTTTTGTTTTTGCACTGAGGCCAAGAAGCTAAGCCAGAGACGGTTACTTATTATTTTATTTCCTTTGTGTGTGTGTGTGTGTGTGTGTGTGTGTTGTGTTACGCGTATGTATGTATGCATGTGGGTATGCTCGTTTGTGCATACATGTATAGAGGCAAGAAGTCAATTTCTAGTATGTTACTTCTATCACTATTATTTGCAGCGGGGTATCTCACTAGCCTGGGGCTGGTTTGGATAGACTACCTGAGCAATGAACCCCTGAGATCTGTCTGTCTTGGCCTGTGTTGACCGTTGGGGTAGCATGCCCCTGTTGCTATAACCCCCCCCCCTTTTTTTATGTGGGTGCCTGATATCTGGACTTGGATCCTCATACTTTACAGTAAGCACTTTGCCCGTTGAGCCATTTCCCCAGTGCCCCATTATCATTCTCTTACATGTGCTAGTGTACCGACCATGTATTCTTCCATCAGTTGCATGAAGGTTCTTTGTGCTTCAACTTTAATTCTCTGATGATTGCTTCTGCTTCCTATAGGGGAATGCCTGCTTCTGACCACAGTGTTACTATTTCCAAGAAAATAGGTTTATTTTCCTCCACTAGAACATTCCCTCCAGGCTTAGTGTTGATTAATCACTTGGTAGGTATTATAGTATTGACTGTGCAATAACCCTACTGCACAGTTCTTGTTTGAATTCTCCCTTTGCACGGATAAGGAGAATAGGGTCAAAGGGGGGTTAACATAAGGAAAACAACCCAGCCGAGGCATAAGATGACTAAGTCTCCTGACTCGCAGCCTCTTGACCTCACTTTAAGGTGTCATTGAGCTGGTATGTGCTACCTGTCAGCACTCAAGATAACTGAAGACTGTCTTTTCTTCACTCTCATCTTACCCAAGAGGTTCTGCAGTCCACTAACTAATGCCGGGACAAAACAGTCCGAGCAGCTCTGTGCTCAAGGATGCTCTCGAAGGCAGGCTGAGTGAGGCAGCAGGAAAAGAAAGCATCCGCTAGACTTAGCATCATATTCGTCACACTCTTTTGCTATGGAAAGACACTGTGACCAAGGGAAGTGATGGGGAAAAGAGTGCTTTGGATTACAGTCCCAGAAGGTTAGCAGTCCATCATGGTGGGTGAAGCATTACAGCGAGCAGTAGCCATGGCACACAGAAGCAGGAAGCAGAGAGATTACTTTAATCACAAAACAGAAAGGACAAACTGGAAGTGGGGCTAGGGTATGAATGCACGCTTGTGTCCCCGACCCGCTGATGTGGCATTCTTCCTCGAGCAAGGCTCGACCTCATAAAGATTCTCCAACAGTAACAGCAGTTGGGGACCAATTAATTATATACTCAACTCATTGAAAACAGCCTCCTTGAAATCCTCTACAATCGGTGAAGGTTGTGTCAACAGCCATAAGTCTGGGCTGCTTGGCTCTGAAGGATTTTCCCGAGGGAAGGCATATCAAGTCTAAAAATCCTGGCATCATGACAGAGGAATGAACCTTTAAGGTACCAGGTAGGCTGTGTGCGCTCAGTTCAGGAGGGACCCCGTTCGCCAGAGTATTAGAATTTTGACGTTCATAAATGTTCTGTGGGCACTTTAGACAGGGAAGTGCCTAAAACACAATACAAGAAACACATTCCCTAGGGGTTAAGGAGGTGACTCAGTCAATGAAGTTTGTGCCTCACACATAGGAGAGTTCTAGCCTCAGATACCATGTTTAAAAAAAAAAAATGCCAGCTATGCTGGTGTGTGTTGATAACCCCAGCACCAGGGGGTATCAACAGCAGTAAAAAGGAAGGATTCCTGGGGTTCATTGGATAGCCAGGCTGGCCAAACCAGTGAGTCCCCGGCCAATTAAAGACAGTTTCAAAACAGAAAATGGATGTCAGTAGGCAATGCCACTTAAGGTTGGCCTCTGTCCTCCACACACACATGCATACACATTCGTATATACCTTTACACACACACACACACACACACACACACACACACACACACACACACACCACAGTCGTATTTTCTCCTTCTACAATAGGCCCATTCATTTCTAGACACATCTGAGAGAAGTTCACATGCCCAGGCCTGATCTGTTTCTAGGTAAGCTTTTGGTGTTTGAATCAGCCTTTTCCTGCAATGGTAGTGGAAGTCCCCTGGCTGCTCTCAGACCCATTTGGCTGTGCTGTTCTGTTGAACAAGAACCTGCAAAAAACAACAGCAGGCTGCCTCATGCTTCCAGGTCTGAGAGACACAGATGGCTTTTGAGGATGTGATGTACTTTGGTGTATTTCACATTTCTCCCCCCCCCCCCAACGGGGCTTTTTCCTTCCTGAGCAATTGTCATACTTTGCTTTCTATTGCTATGATAACTAATATGACCAAAAGTAGCTTGGGGAGGAAAGGGTTTACTTGGCTTATATACCCCATGTCAAAATCTATTACTGATAGGAAGTTAGGGCAGGAACTCAAGGCAGGAACCTGGAGGCAGGAGCTGAAGCAGAGGTCATGCGCGAGTGCTACTTACTGTCTTGCCCCTCAAGCTTATACTCGGCTTCCTTATCTATGCTTTGGAATAGCACCTGCCCAGCTGTAGCACTGCCTACAGTGGGCTGGGCCCTTTCAAACCAATCATTAATTTTTTTAAAAAAAATGCCCCGCAGACATACTAACAGGGGCCAATCCGATAGAGGCCCTTTCTCAAATAAGATTTTCTCTTCCCAGATGACCCTGGATTGTGTCAACTGATAAAGTAAAACCTAACCAGCACATCATTTAAAGTTCAGATCCACAAAGGATTTTAGATGACATTTTCATAGCATGCCCAGGACTGGACCATGTAGATTCCAGAGGACAAAGCATTATTTAGGTCTCTTATGGAGCAATGGGTATGCTCCCTACATCACATCCAAGAGGTGTCAGAGCTCTGGTCGCACCCTAGGATGTTAAATCACCACGTGGGACTCTAAGTTGTCGGGAGTATTTTTTCATCTGCTCCTTGCTTGCCTCTCCATCCGTCCTAGACGAGCTCAGAGTCAGTCTAACCCAGCATATCTCAACCCCTCTGACAGTGAGGCTGGAAACACTTTTGTTGTGTTATTCTGCATGCTGCAGAATGTTTGATGAGCTCCCAGGCTTCTACCCAGTAAATACAAGTCTCAACATTCAGTTATGGCAAGGGACAAATAACTTTGGAGACCTCAAAAGTCACCTGGACAGAAGAGGCTCTTGCTGAGGAATGCTGGTTCTTAGAAGAGAGTGTCTTTTAATACATGGAATTCTAACCCGAGCTTCTCCAGTCCTGAGGTGCACTGCCTCAGGACTGAATAAACCAGGAAACTGTTTATTCACTCAGAAGAAATAAGGATCGTCGTGTTTTCCTTTCAGGGTTATTCTAAGAGTATGATTATCAAACGCCAATAGTTTTCCTCAATTCTCGGGAAACTGGATTCTGCCCTTCCCACCCCTTGCCAATGACTCCTGGCAAAGGAAACATTCCTGCCCTTCAAATGGGCCTTGAGCTCACTCACATTCTATCCTTAAGGAATTTGTTCCACTGAAGCTCATAGAAGTGCAAAGTAACAGATTTTCTTCCTAGCTGGCACATAGTTAGCAGGTTGATTTTGTACTTTAGAGTTGATTTTGTACTTTAGTAGCTGGTCATTGGGTTCAAGATGTGTTTCTCCTGAGATGTCCACTGAACTTTGGCTTGGAATACAGCTTGGTGCAAGTTGATCCCAGTGCTCAATTGCTTGCCAACACCATTCTTCTCTGTATACTGTTACAATCTACTTGTAGTAGCAGGTTAAAAGTTTCTCTTTGAAACTACTCTTCCTATCTCTGCCTCCCTTCTTGTTGGCTCACACAGTACACAAACAGTTAATGGCATTTGGCTTGGCTGCATCTTTCAGTCCCTGTAGACTGTACTGGAAGGATTGAATGAAATTGATAGTCTTAACGTTACATTGCTCAAATCCCCAAAGAGAGAATAGCTGGGCGGCTGGAAGGAATGACCCTGGAGAAAACAGCTGTCAAGGGCAGCTATTGGTTTATCTTTCACAGAAAGACAGACGTAATGAATTCTAAATGAAGAGGAATGTAAGGGAGAGCAGTTCATAGTTCAGACCAGATTGCTGTAGTACCTTGGCACTTTGTAAGGACCGATGGTTGTCTTGCTTGTGTCAGGTGCTCAGATAGTCTTTTGGGTAGGCCATGTTAGAGGAGACCACTCACACTCATATGTCTTGAAGATATAAAGTCTTTCGAGTCCAGGGAGGACTGACACTCCAGTTAAGGATGCATGTAGGATGGAACTATACTCTGGTAAGGGAGTGCATGCAGGCTGGTTAACTTTTAGGTACCAGTTTCACAGGAACTGGCCCCAGAGGACCATGTAGCCCTTTCTGGGCCCCTTGAGTGTTTCTGTTTTCCTTCTGCTATGTGTGACTTAGAGTCCCCGAGACTAGGTCTCAGTGGACATTAACAAGGGAGCTAGGGTTCTAGCTTCATTTCTGTTGCTATGCTCAATACCCTGACCAAACCAACTTAGGGAAAAGGGGGTTAATTTGGCTCATAATTCCAGACTAGAAGTCAAACATTAGGTCCTGCCAAAAGGGGCAAATAGAAGTTTGTTTGGGATGATCCCTTTCGATCCTGGGAGAGAGTTGTTTCATGTTCTTTGTTTTCATATCCTTAGCTATTTACCTCGAATTCATGATTGCTATTCACCACGACTTTTCTTGTTTGTTACACCGGCCTTGTGAACCTTAACTCTGAGGATTATATTATCGAGCATCCAAAGATGCTGTCTTAGTCAGGGTTTCTATTACTGCACAAACATCATGACCAAGAAGCAGTTGGGGAGGAAAGGGTTTATTCACCTTACTCTTCTATACTGCTGTTCATCACCAAGGAAGTCAGGACTGGAACTCAAGCAGGTCAGAAAGCAGGAGCTGATGCAGAAGCCATGGAGGGATGTTCTTTACTGGCTTGCTCAGCCTGCTCTCTTATAGAACCCAAGACTACCAGCCCAGGGATGGCACCACCCACAAGGGAACCTCCCGCCTTGATCACTAATTGAGAAAATGCCTTACAGCTGGATCTCGTGGAGGCATTTCCCCAACTGAAGCTCCTTTCTCTGTGATAACTCCAGCCTGTGTCAAGTTGACACAAAACTAGCCAGTACAGATGCCCAGCCATTGTTCTTAGGACTCTTCCAGTTACCAAGGTCTAAGTCTATAATCTCAGTGAGCAAAGCTATTCCATCCCATAAGAGCACTAGGATAATTATGACTAACACAGTAAGTATTCCTTCAGGTTCACTGGGAAAGAACAACACCAATTTATTTTTATCCAGACCCTGGCCTGAGCCGCTCTAACTGGTGATGTTCACCCTGACACAAGAGCACCAGGAACAACTGGAGAACGATAACAGACGACTTACAGAGGATGAGGTTTCTTATGAGGAACTGGTCCATGAGATTATAATAGGTGGGCGTTTCTACTCTGACATCTGAAGAGCTAGAGAGGCCAGGGTCCTTAGAACAGCTCTATCCAAATCAGAATGCTGAGAACCAGCAGACCAGTTGGTACCAGTTGGTACAAACCGCACGTTTTAATACTGAGGCAGGAGCGCAGGGTAGATAGAGGATGAGATCTAGAAAGCCTTAAGCAAAAGGCAGCAGAATGGAAAGCTGAAGTAGAGACTAGCTCTAACCAGTTCATGCTATTGCCTCAGGTACAGAGAGATACGCCAGAGTCCAAAGGGAACTGATGGCTTGTTATAGTACTAAAATGCATGATTCTGAGTGGAGATTTAAGATACCAATGCGATATGGGAGGACGTAAAAAGTTGTAGGTAGCATTTCACATAGCAGATCACATGCAGGAAAACCTAATCACACTAGGGATGTAGGCACCTTAGAGATCATCCCTACTTTAAGTCCCTGCAAAGAAGCAAGCAAGCAAGCAAGCAAGCAAGCAAGCAAGCAAGCAAGCAAGCAAGATGGGTAAATTCTTGTGTTTTCTCCTAATCAGTCACTTAATGGATTGGATGAGACCTGCCAATACTGGAGGAAGCTGGATTGTCCTTACCCAGTCCACTCATTCAAATTCAAATCTCACCCAGACATATGGCCACAGTCATTCCAGGAAATAACCTTAAACCAGGGTGTTCTGTGGCCAATCAAACCATTAAGAACAGCAAGCACCATAACATCCCAGAGTTCACATTACTTGTGGTTTTCAGTCTGTATAGGAATCACTTGGAGGGACTGAAGAGACTGCTTAGCCACGAGGAGGAGCACTGACTGTTCTTTCTCAGAGAACCTGGATTTGAGTCCCAGCACCCCCCGTGGCAGCTCATAACCATTGTATTAGTCAGGGTTCTCTAGAGTCACAGAACTTACGGATAGTCTCTATATAGTAAAAGAATTTATTGATGACTTACAGTCTACAGTCCAGTTCCCAACAATGGTTCAGTAGTAGCTATAAATGGAAGTCCAAGGATCTAGCAGTTGCTTAGTCCCACATGTCAAGCAGGCGAAAGAGCGAGAACCAGACTCCCTTCTTCCAATGTCCTTATATGGTCTCCAGCAGAAGGTGTAGCCCAGATTAAAGGTATGTGCCACCACACCTTTAATCCCAGATGACCTTGAACTCAGAGATCTCCCTGTCTTAATCTTCTGGAATCCATAGCCACTGTGTCTCAAGATCTCCATACCAAGATCTAGATCAGAAACTTCTATCTCCCAGCCTCTGGATTAGGTTCACTGGTGAGCCTTCCAATTCTGGATGGTAGTTCATTTCAAATATAGTCAAGTTGACAACCAGGAATAGCCACTACAACAATCTACCACCCCAGTTCTACAGGGCTCCAATACATTCTTCTGGCCTCCATAGGCACTAGAAATGTTTGTGATGCCATAGACATGCATGGAGGCAAAACACCCAGACACATAAAAATGCACTATATCTATCTATCTATCTATCTATCTATCTATCTATCTATCTATCTATCTATCTATCTATCTATCTATCTATCCTTCTTTCTATCTATCTATCCTTCTATCTATCCTTCTATCTATCTATCTATCTATCTATCTATCTATCTATCTATCTATCTATCTATCTATGAAAAATATCACCTGGATAGAATTTTCCAGAAACAAGTGCAGGACCCAAGATAACAGAAGTGATAGACAGAATAGTTTGGCTCCAGAATTTGATTTTTAGTAAATTCAGATTCACAAACTTAGTTTTCTGTAGACTAGACCATCTTTCTACTTCACATAAGGAAAGCTAATGGCCAAGGACATGCTCAGAGATCAGTTTTATTTGGCAACAAAACAAATGTCCCAAATTCAGGAACTAAAAGAATTCCAATCAAGGCAAGTGGGGAATGGTTCAAAGTCTTTCATTTGAGCACTTTTGTCTATTAGCAAGAGAATTCATGAACTAACAACATACAGCTGGTACAGGAAAGAAATGAGTAGAATCTGAATTACCTGAGAGCATATGCATTTTTTTTTTTATTCTAGTAAGTTTTCTGTTTTGCTTGGTGTGAGTGACTTGAACTGACTCCACAGAAGTCAATCTTGTCCCTCAATGAGTGGCTGATTTGTGCGCACTCCCAAAGTTCACGCTTTCTTTTGTTCAGAAATTTATACTTATTTTCATTTTCCCTCATTGGGGAGGTCTCATGACTGACCCCCACTGGGCTCTGGCAAAGCTCCTCAAGTCACTGCAGAGATTCCTTCATTTTCCCGTGTGTTAGGTTTTATTCTGAGCTGTACCTACTGGATACCCAACCCATCCTGGTGACACCACACTGTGATAGCTGGCCAAAATCAGTGTAACTTCCTGAGGAAGAGGGCTGCCAGTTAACTGCCTGAGAATACATATTCCCTGACTTAGAGTCATGTACCATCACCACCTTTCTTACATCTTTAATTGAAAACCGAAAGGGTCCATTGGTCTGAACGGTGAATTCAGATGACTGCCTTATTATTAGCACACGCTGCCTTTGCAGTAGAATGATTTGCAATGTAATTAAATGCAAATGATGGTGAAGGATGATTAGCCCATGTGGTCTGTGAGCACCGGGTTTAATCAGCAGCAGTATTCATTCAGTTTTCTCTCTGCTACACACTGGACATCTGATCAATCGGGCTTTATTGCTGCAGAAGGGCTGGACTTAACCCTCGAGTGGGTTTTAGGATGGGAAGGAAATAAGCATTCATAGTTTGAGGATGTTTGCTAAGTTTTAGTTTTGATGAATGTACAGAGACAAAATTAGGCATGTTAATGAGGTTGTGATACATGTATATACTGTATAATATTAATATCACGTTAAGCCTAGCTAGCTCTTTAAATGCTACTGTTATCATTAGTAGCCCACTAGTGAGCTGTGGTACCTCAGGGGCTCCTTGTTCATGTCTACCTGTAACTTAGTATTCATTTAGTACCCTTTCTCTACCACCCCACAACTTTCCCCAGTCTGGTTACCACTTGTGGTGGCTTAAAAGATGTTGGTCCCCATAGGCCCATAGGGAGTGTGTTATCTCAGTCCATTGTGGAGGGCTCTGGCAAAGCTCCTCAAGTCACTACATTTTCTTCATCCATTCATCAAGCTTTGGCCATGTGGATTGTTTCAACATCTTGACTTATGATCATTTAACTTGAAGGTTCAAAAAAGTTCTTAAGGTAAGCAGTTAAGGTAAGATAGATTGGAGTCTACACAACTATTTCTCGGCAAGTAAATTATCTGAATGCTTTTTTTTTTTTTTTTTTTTTTCTTTTCTGAGAAAGACATCAAGGAAAGGGCTGTGGTGTCCATTAGCTTAGCAACCAAACCAATTGTTTAGATCCATCTGTTCCATCCAGTATGACTTCAGGGACAGATCTGAGTGGGTAGGAAGGAAAAAAAAAAAAAAGACACAGACCAAGTCCCAGACAGAGAGCAGGGATTGGGTAGAGCAGATCTCTCAGATGGTGAAGCCACCACACCCCAGAAGCTCGATGTGCTTGTTATATAGAATTGAACAGAGACTTGGTTGGATGAGGAGGTTGGGTTGTTACATCCAGACAAGGAAGCAAGGATTATGGTAGATGGCTGGATCTAGCAGGCAGATTTGTCTAATCTGTTAGGAGCAGACTCTGGAGGGGAACAGTCTTCAGGCTACGCACATCCAAACTGGAGAAGGTAATCAGGGACATATTCTGCACACACTGTTGTAACACTTGAATGAGTTCCCCAAGGAAGGCGTTGCCATGTCTCCGGATGACCCCAGGGGAACATCTTTGCCATGTCTCCATGTGTCAGAGGCATCTTGGTCTTTGGCATACCAACGAACATCAACAGTACTCATTCATTCAGGACTTTGCTCACTCAGGGCTTGCTCTGCTCCCGAATTCACCTATTGGTTAAGATGAAACAGGGAGCCGTTCACACACAACCGGGGAATGGAATGTCAGCTCATGCACCAGAGCATCTGGGGTTCAATTCCCTTCCTCCCAAGGAGAGGACACTGGTTTCCTCTCCAGGATGTCAGTAGCAGGAGGTGAAGGGTTTCCAGGGAGTATAGACTTTAAAATGTTCTTGCCCTGCTGGCTCAGTTTAGCTAACTGGTTTCTTTTAGAAGTGGGCAATAAAGGAAATAATAGTGGGATGGTCTTGCCTTGACTTGAGCAGGGAAAGGTAGAGTATGTGTGTTTACCATAATGGCTCTTTACTTCAGAGACATCAGACACTGGCACTCAAACACATGAAGCAGAACTTTTAGGTCAATTCCTTTTCCTCAATCATCACGGCTAAGCATGAGTATGTCAGTGTGGTATGAGCCTTGGGCCCTCTGAACATGGGATGCAAGCTTCCTTGAAGGCCTGTTTATATTCAGTGATGGAGCTGGGCTCAGGATGACAGGGGCCCTCTATTTCTTACATCACCAAACAGGTTTCCTGAGGAACCTGATGCTATAGACACATGTACAGTGAGAGCCAAACCAGTGTCTTTTTAGGCCATCTCTGTAACTCCAAAGAGCTCATAGAAGACTACAACATTGCCTTACTGATGATTTTTTAAGGTGGGTGTGAAACACTTGTACAGATAAGGATAAATCTTCCTGCTCCTCCAACTGACTTGTCACCTAAACTTGAACCTGCCTTGAAGTACTTGGAAGCTTTGATAAAAACATCTTTCCCTGTCTCAAAATAGAAATGCAAATTTTTGAAAGCCCTGATGGCTTTTTAAATGAAAATTTCTGGAAAGCTCTGTCTTGTCAAAGCGAATTATCACTGTTGGAGGCATCTCTACATTTATAAAGCAGTGCGAAGTTTTACCATCTCTCTTAGACCCCCCCTAAATCTCTTTTAAAATTAGATGTGTATTCATGATTATTAGTTTAACATAAAGAGAACACTTTGAATTTCTGGAAAGAGCCTTTGAAATTTCAAAGTGTACTTCCTATGATCTGTATACAAGAACATTCTGCACTTAGGCCATACTTGTTTTCCTTTGTGCCTCTCTCATCCTGATTTTAAAAATAAATCATGAAAAATAAATTAGCACCTATCATTTTCTTAACACCTGGAACTTTACAATGTTGTGAACACTTTATAACTCATTTTAGGATTGATTTCGATTAGGAAACAGTCTTTTTGCCAAAGGAAGGCAGCTTGATTAAGATAGGCTAGTTCTGATCACTTGAAAAAACACCTTGTGGAAACTGGGGACAGATGCCGTTCAGTTGGTAGACTGCATGCCTAATGTACATGAAGCACTGGGTTTGATCCCTAATCCCACCTAAAACCAAGCACAGTGCTACACACCAGCAGTCACAGCCCAGCATGTCTCAAAATGCAACTAATCAACAGTCAACAAAATAAAACCGCAATAGAACACATTCCATTTGGAAGAATGAAGGGTGGCTTATAGGAGAGGTGTTGTCAATCAGTTAGTGTCTCCTCTTGCCTCTCCTTATGTATTTGTTAACCAAAAATCACAAAAGACCATTGTGTTGGACCAAAGTCCTGTACAGACTAGGAATTGAAATGGAATCTCGCTTGCTGGAGCTCTTTGACAACAAGATAAAATCAAACTTTGTCTGACTTTTCAAGAAATTAGGATTTTGGGGGCAAGAGCCAAACTTCCCAATCCTGTCAGCTTCAGTTTATATTAAGGTCCCTTCCCACAGTGTCACCTGCAAACATAACTGAAAGTCCCCCAATGGTAACACTTTAAAAGCATTGTTCTGTCTCTTTGTTGTTATTTACTTTAAAAGATATAATCTTATTTATAATAGCCAGAAACTGGAAAGAACCCAGATGTCCCTCAACAGAGGAATGGATACAGAAAACGTGGTACATTTACACATTGGAGTACTACTCAGCTATTAAAAACAATGAATTTATGAAATTCCTTGGCAAATGGATGGATCTGGAGGGTATCATCCTGAGTGAGGTAACCCAATCACAAAAGAACTCACATAATATGCACTCACTAATAAGTGGATATTAGCCCAGAAACTAAGAATACCCAAGATTCAATTTGTTAAACTCATGAATCTAAAGAAGAACGAAGACCAAAATGTGGAGACTTCGCCCCTTCTTAGAATTGGGAACTAAACACTCATGGAAGGAGTTACAGAGACAAAGTTTGGAGCTGAGAGGTAAGGATGGACCATCCAGAAACTGCCCCACCCAGGGGTCTATCCCATAATCAGCCACCAAACGCAGACACTATTGCATGCACTAGCAAGATTTTGCTGAAAGGAAAAAAGCTGTCTCTTGTGAGGCTATGCCAGTGCCTGGCAAACACAGAAGTAGATACTCACAATCTATCAGATGGAACACAATACCCCCAATAGAGGAGCTAGTGAAAGTACCCAAGGAGCTGAAGGGGTCTGCAACCCTATATGTGGAACAACAGTATGAACTAACCAGTACCCCCAGAGCTCGTGTTTCTAGCTGCATATGTAGCAGAAGATGGCCTAGTCAGCCATCATTGGGAAGAGAGGCCCCTTGGTCTTGCAAACTTTATATGCATTCCATTATGTAAATGTACCACATTTTCTGTATCCATTCCTCTGTTGAGGGACATCTGGGTTCTTTCCAGCTTCTGGCTATTATAAATAAGGCTGCTATGAACATAGTGGAGCATGTGTTTTTATTACCAGTTGGAACATCTTCTGGATATATGCCCAGGAAAGGTATTGCTGGATCCTCCGGTAGTACTATGTCCAATTTTCTGAAGAACCGCCAACAAGACTGACTTCTATGCCAGCTTACATTGCATGGCATTCCCCTCCCCCTCCCATCCCCAGTTCTCAGTTGTTGAGATTTACAAGTTGCCTACCTCTCTTTAGACTCTGATAAAATTGGTTTTGAACTTCTGTTTGAGTCCATTGTTAGATTTTTTAAAAAAAATTACTGAGACTAAGAACCACCTAGAGGGGACTCCAATTCCACTGTAGTATTAGCTCTCCTCCATCCAGTCCTTTCACTAGGAGGAAGTTTCATGCCAGTAAGAAAGTAGATGAGGAAACCGTTTCACATGGAATCAACTGATGAATTCCCAAAGTCTCCGTTTCCTTGGATGGATCTACACCTACTGAGATTGGATTGAACTCACCAAGCTGATGAGGGAGTTGACTTCTCACGGTCAGCTGCTGCTGCTAGGAGTTGTATAGCTCTCTAAAACCTTTTGGTCTTCCCTCTTAAAACTATGTATACTGCTACTCTTAGAGTAATTCTGTCCTTATCCTTTGCTGATCCCTCTCTGACTGGCAAACTTGGCTTACCTCCGCAGCTTGCCCTTTGCTGACATTTTTCTTCTGTGAGTTCTTGGAGTGAGCATTCTTTCCCATTGATTTTTATGGGCTGCAGAGTCTGATTCATGTCTCATTGATTAACCCCAGTTAGTAAAGCACTCCTCTTTACTTGGGTATGTGTAGTAATAACCAAGCCCTTTGGCTGATACTAATCTCACAAGCTTAGAGAGATAACACATACAAGAGAGAAGTACCCATGGAACCATCTGTAGTGACATTCAGCAGGTGGGATCGGGCCTTTGGCGAGCAATTATGTACTTAGGAATGAAGTCTTTATTGACTCTCTCTCTCTCTTTCAATTGAAGAGTTAAATCTAAAGAAGTTGATTATTTCTACAATAAGCCAATTTGTTTACAGATTGTTTTTTTAAATTAGCATTATGGTAATTTTTTTTACAATGATCTTTATGAAGTCTACCTTACTCTTACTAAGAGCATTTTTAATTGCTATACTATAGGACTGTTACTGCTTGAAGCTTGCCCCTTTTGCCCCCAATATGTTGGGATTCTACCTTCAGGTACTTCAGAAGAGATCTCTGTTTGGATGTGGTGGCCTAACAGAGATAATCAAGATGAAGTAATCATTAGCTTGACTCGAATCTACTCTGACTGGTGTCTTTATAAAAAGTAGAAATTTAACCAGAGAGATGACAAGATACCAACGAGAAAGTTCTGGGCCAGAACCCAGCTCACAATGTTTGCTGAAGAAAGCCAGGCTGTATGGTCTTCATTGTGAATCTGCTTCCTTCTCTTTACTTCCAAGATAAGAAGGAAACTCAACATCCCAGTATGGGAGGGGTCTTCAAAGTGCCTGTATAACCATTATTCAGAAGAAGCTAATCTTGCCCCCATATTTATTTTGGATCCTACCCTCCGGCACAGTGAGGCAACATATTTTTCCTGTTTAAGACATCCGGTTTGTGGTAGAAGACCTAGGACAGAAATCTTCTAAAGCTAAAGTTTAACTCACCTAATATTATGAGGGTCTTTTGTGCATCAGACCCAAGGATGGCTTGTGGATGACGAATCTAGAGCACTTGGTGTAGGTTAAGGTGATAAGTGGGCAAAGGGTCTCTGAGAACAGAGCAAGTGGATGGACTGTAAGTGATACAATCTTTAGAGAAGGCCAATGAGTCAGAACTTGCTCAATCTAGGCTGATACTGTGATCAAGTGACTAAGGTGACATAATCTCCTTTCCACCTGGTTGCCAAGTAAGATGGGTATTTTGTGAATTCTTCCATCACCACCAGTGGGGTTTGCCAAGCCTGGGGCCATGTGAGCAAGTCCACTCCATTTCTTACATGTCATGGGAGTTTATTCTTTTTCACAGTCAAACGGAAAATAACAGTTATACAGGCATTTTGAAGACCCGGCCCCCACTGGGATGTTGAGTCTCCTTCTTATCTTGGAAGTAAAGAGAAGGAAGCAGATTTACAATGAAGACCATACAGCCTGGCTTTCTTCAGCAAACATTTCCCAAGAACCTTCTCTGTTCCAGGATCGTTAGGTACTAGGGCTGATGTATGACTGGCTAAAAGAACATACAACCCCTTACACTTAGATTCATTGTTTAAGGAGCAAGCTTAGGCCTGAGCTGCATAGCCAAGATGCTCATGTTCACAGAGCAGAGAAAGATGATGTCTCAGTAATTTAAGTGGCAGGAGGCGGTAGGGGCAACCTGGAGGGATTCATCAGGGAATGAGAGAGACTTGGGGGTCTGGAAAGACAAAGTGCCCCTGTCCCCTGAAATCCCTACTGTCATTTTTGTGTTAGCTCCTGCTCTCCTGACCACACATTGCTATTGTTAACTGTGACAAGCTCTGAGTAGCAATGGCTTTGTTATTCTTGCTAATTCTTCCTAAGCTTTAGCTCCAAGCCTGGAGGAGAGCAAATCCTTATTTCGTGTTTTTCATTTGAAGAGTAAAGTTCACCCATTTATTACTAGATTGCTTTTGCTTCTTAGCATAAAGAAAATGAATGTTTAGAAGTGTTTCTCTGCTCAGCAGCTATTTATCTTGAAACAAAGGCCAACTTTTCAGAACATGTTGCAATATGTATACTCTCAGGCATGAAGAATGGAGCCCTGAAGAATCTTGTAGATACTTGTATGGTTCATGAAATCCTCATAGTATTAGCTCATGCTTCAAGAGAGCCCAAAATGAGCCAATTCTCAGTGGAGAGCCTGGCATGTAGGTGGGATGCAAGCATGGAATATTAGCTCCTAGGCAGAGGTCTTCTACCCTGGGGAGACTCATTGAGGGATCTTCAGAAGTCACCAGAAGACATTGGAAAGGCATCAGTGGTCCAATCCACACTCCCCCTTAGGTCTGCATTTCCCCCTGGGTTTCCTGGGTTTTCTGTCTTCTCTGCTTTGTTGTGCCCTGCCTCACCCATCTTTCCTTCTCCATCTTGCTTTTTCAAAGAACACATCATGGCAATCTTAAGGACTTGCTTAATTTAGCTGTTTGCTGAAGGAATCCAGTCTCTTAATCTTAACTTTCTATTTGAAAATGAGAGTTACAGAATGTCAGACTGGATGGAACCCCTGATAGACAGTTAAACTTCAGCTTTAGAACAACAGTTCATCACTCACTTGATATGTGAAAATGACCCTTAAAGATGATGGAAATTAAAAAAAAATAAACCTTGCTAACCCAGAAAAAGTCAACAGTCAAACTTAAACATGTCCATTAGCCATAGGCGATCTACACAGACATCTAGCCCTGAACTATGTATGCATGGATATACTCCTGTCTCTGAGATCTTTCTTGTTTAACAGGGAAGAAGAATATTTAAGTAGCCAAAACATAATGTAGCACAAAATCATAGGACCCCCCTGTGGGTAAAGAGCTGCAAAAGAGAAGAATTTAAAAAGGAGCTGGTGTTGACACCATGATACATGAGCCAGCAGTTCTTGGCAACCTGAGAAGGATGTTTCAGGTAATGAAGAACAAAGACCAGTACTTCAGGTTGTGAGAGAGCAAGACACACACACACACACACACACACACACACACACACACACACACACACACA
>NC_034590.1:44756513-44821532 GCF_900095145.1 Mus pahari | reverse complement strand
AGAGAGAGAGAGAGAGAGAGAGAGAGAGAGAGAGAGAGAGAGAGAGAGAGAGAGAGACTATATAGCTGGCATGAGGAAATTACGGAGGCAGGACAAAAAAATGTGCACTTGGGTAGATGAAAAGCCCCTGTGGAAGCTGGAGTTTTTATACATAATGAGAAGGAATTTGGGAACCATAAAGTCAAGTTTCTGTATTTTGAAAATTCTGCTGGAGGAAGATGGGAGCTTGCTGAGCTTGAAGACAAGAACAAAGCTGAAGAAGTCCACGTTCACCCTATAAACCCAGCCAGGTATGAGAGATTCAGCCTCTGTAGATCTGCAGGTAAGATGTCAAGAGTGTCTTTTAAGCTTACCCTGGACTATGAGAGCACCTGGGGAATGCAGTCTGTAGCTGGACTTAGGTACTTTGTGGGTTCTTTTTGCTACCTTTCTCCACTCTTTTTCTTCTACCTTTTCAACCCCCCTAACATTGTATAAAAGAGGAAAAAAGGACAGAGAGGAAAGGAGAAAGATCCCAAATAAAGTCAGGAGTTGGAAAGGGGGCTATGATATTGTTAGACTACTTCCTGCTGACTAAGGATGTCAAATTCCTTGGGGGAAAGTTTGATCTTTGCTGTTAGGGTATCTAATTTCTTTAGATAGTTAGTTGTTCCTTTAGTTGTTCCTTGTACATGACTAGTTAACAAACTGCGACCAACAGTGACCAATGACCAATGACCAACACCAACCAACTAACCAACCACCCCCCACCTCAGGACCATAATATTATATACTCTCTGAAAAGTTCCCAGAATCCCAAATGTCCCACAATCACAGAAACAATCTGTAGCTGGCAAAACCATGCCTCTGCTAGAGCACTAGGCAAATCATAGTCAGCTGCTGTGGACAATCTAAAACAGCCCACACCCCATACCTGGGATTAAAATGAAATCATATTCTTATACTATTTCTGTGCTTTTTAAAGAAACCAAAATTGTCACGACAGCACTCTGCTTGTTTAAAGGTTTCCTGAACTAATTGTTCACTAAGCTAACCTGCTTTGCTCACCGTGAATCTCCTCAGCTTTCAAACTTAGAGGAAACACATTGGATTGTCTCTGTCTCTAAGGATACAGTTTCTAATGAGATATTATAAGACCTGATTTTAGATATAAAGGGGTACACAAGCGTGAGGACAGGGGCAGAACACACAAACCCCACATGTTAGGTGATATGGACTAATAAAGCCATGGACCAACATAAATGCAAAAAAGGGAGTTTACAATTATAATTGAGGGAAAAGTGAAACCTTAAAGAGCAGCTATTTTAACAAGCTTGATGTTCAAGGGTCATCACCTTGATAACTTTAGGTCAAGGCTTAAGCTGTCTAAAGGAGATCAAATGTGCTCCAGTTGCATTTACAGAAGATCTCTGAACTCCTGTGGTGCCTTGGGATCTGTTCACACTCTCTACTGCAAACACTCAGGCCGATCATGGCTGCTCTCTCTCTGCTTGGAGATGCTCTTGAATGCTTACAACATCTCGCCACCCTCTTCTCCCCATGCAGCCTCAATTTGTTTAGGAAGAAGATAGGAAGTCCAGCTTAGCCGTTTCCTGTGTTCTCCAGCACAGCTCCTGCTGCCAATTCAGCTATCCAGATGGTTTGACTTACCAGGGTATAAGTAGGTCACCTGACTGGCCCAAGCCCACACAGTGAGCTATGGATTCTGCCAAAACATCATCCCAACATTGTTATTATTATTGCTTTAAGTTGCAGAGTTTCCAGACTACTGATCATTTCATTGAAGATTTATTCAAGGATCCTGGATGCAAGAGCTTTACATCTGGCTTTCTCAAGTCTGAATGCACTTTTCCTAGCTGAGAAGAAAACAGAGGGAGACCCTTCCCTCTTCCAGTGACAAGGCCACTTTGCATGTGACCCGAAGCTTCCCCAGTTGGAGGCCTTCCAGTACAGCTTGATTAGGGATGTGGCCTTGTTCAGTTAAACAATTACCTCTCCTCCCATCTAGCTTCACATCCTTATTCCTACTGTCCATTTCACATGCATAAGCAAATTGTTGTAATGTTAGGGGGTTTCTGGATAGAAACGTATCATGGATGAAGTCTTAAGAGCTTGTGTAAGGTTGAGGTTGGCACGCATTTAGAAAATTTAAAAAGCATATTCTTATGTGTGATTGTACCATTAGGCGAAGAATTTCAAGAGAAT
Source organism: Mus pahari (assembly GCF_900095145.1). Lineage (NCBI taxonomy): Eukaryota > Metazoa > Chordata > Mammalia > Rodentia > Muridae > Mus > Mus pahari. The sequence continues at coordinate 44,819,327 of NC_034590.1, read as the reverse complement.
ATATCCAATGTTGGTTCTTTAAACCTTTGACTTTGCGTCTATCAGTGCTATAGAGCCCTGTCTTCAAATGAATGACAACACAGGAATGAACTACATCAAGCTTTCACAGAAGCTTCATTGGATCCAAAGTCATCTTCTCTGGCCTCCTCCACCATCCCCTTTTGTCGGGGGCTCTGCAGGTCTACTATAGGCAGCAAAATGATTCATGAAGAGGTGAAAAACTTGGTTTAGTTTGACATAGACTGGATAAAACTTCGGCGGTCTGATACCAGGCTGTCTATTGAAGAATGTTTAAACATTGTACAATTTCAGGCAACAATCATTCTAATTTCAGGCGCACAGTAGAGCTTAAAGTGAGACTATGTATAAACTCCTTTATATATGAAGGTAGGTTTTATGACCATGGTGTGTGTGTGTGTGTGTGTGTGTGTGTGTGTGTGTGTGTGTGTGTTCTATCGCTAAAAGGCCTAGAATCTAGTACGGTCTCCATCCAAGATAGCATGCAGGTCAGCAAGCTATAAAGTACGTACTTCTATTAACTGAAAGATAAAGGTAAAGTCTGGGGAGGTAGAGTCCGGGAGAAACTTTCTAGAGGGTTTGGATGAGGTCTTCCTCTATAGGTGGCAAAAGGTCACAAGGTCAGCTACAGCATCCATTTCCAGCTTTCTAGAGGGCATGCAGGTGTTTTATTTTCTCCATTGAGGAGATGTTCCTGCAGGTTGAACATTGATAGGTTATGACTGCTGACAAAATACAAGCCAATTCAAGCAGAATAAAAATGTGTATAAATGCAGGTTTATTGGGGGGTAGCACTGATCTCACAGGATTAGGTCAGGGAAGTGCAGATGGGGATCCAGAAAAGGTGGAGAACAGAGAGAAAGCACACAGAAGCCATGGGTGGTAACTTAGTGGTCTGGGACTTCCCATATTAATCACTAATTAATAAAAATGCCTCTTACAGACTTACCTACAGGAAATTTGATCGAGGCATTTTCCCAACTGAGGTTCCTTTCCCAAATGGCTCTAGTTTGTGTCAAGTTGCCAAAACTGAACCAGAACAGCTAGCCCTGCCAGTGAGCTCTTGATTACATTGAGAGACCTTGCAAATGAAGAAGGTGGGAGAGAAAACTTTGGAGACTCCCAATATTAACCACAGGCCTCGATAGACATTCACGCACACACAGGGACATACAATCTGCACATTCATTCCACAAACACATGACATGGCTACACACACATACATGATGAATACTCACAAACACACAGACGAAGACAAAACTACTGAAAATTAGATGTTTGTGTTAGTAGCAACATTTTTCCACTTCTGGAAATAAAAATACATTTTTATTCATTGATCAATATCATCTAATGCCCAATCTACAATCAATGTCTTCAGGGTTATTGTTTGTGGTAGTTTCTTACTTTGAGAGAAGAAGATCTCACTGTACAGTCTAAGGCTAGTCTGACTTCCATATCCTTCTGCTTCAATATCAGGTATAAGAATTTCTGGTCTTAGACCCACTGGAGCTCCCGGGGACTGGGCCACCAACCAAAGAATACACACGAAGAACCCGTGGCGCTGGCCACATATGTGGCAGAGGATGGCCTTGTTGGACATCTGTGGAAGGAGAGGTCCTTGGGATTGAGGGTGTTTGATTCCCCAGTTTAGGGGAATGCTAGGGTGGGAAGATGGGAGGAGGTTGGGGGGGGAGCACCCTCATAGAGGCAGGGGGAAAGAGGCTGGGATAGAGGGTTTCTGAAGGGGAGACCTGAAAAGGGGAAAACATTTAAAATGTAAATAAAGAAAATATAAAAAAAGTATTTTAAAAAAAAGATATTTTTGGCCTTAGTGCCATACTGAGTTTCAACAACTTGCTTTACAAATTAAAAGCAAAAAATGAGATTATGATTTAATTACAACTTTCCTTACTTCCCTTTCCGGCCTCCAAACACTTCCACATACTTTCCTCACTCTCCTTCAAGTTCACAGCCTCTTGTTTCGCCAATTGTTTTTGTCTGCATATGTGTATATACATGTATATTCCTAAGTATAACCTGTTCCATCCATGTAATACTACATGCATGCATGCATGCTTTCAGGGTTGATCATTTGACACTAGAAAATCAGTTGGTACCCACAGTGGACTGCCTTGTCTAACCCAGTAGAAGAGGCACCCAGTCCTACTACAACTTGATATGCCAAGATGGGCTGACATCCATGGGGGGCCTCCCTTCTCTGAAGAGAAAAGAATAGGGGTTGGATGAAGAAGCTGAGAGAGAGAGGGGGGGGGAACTGGGACAAGAGGAGGGAGGGGAAACTCAATTGGGATGTAAAATAATACATTAATCAATGAAACAAATATTCTGTCTGGAATCATCTTTTTATAGCAATGTAGCTTCAAGCAGTTTATACTTCTTGCTTAGCAGAGTTTATCCACTTATAGAACAGGAATAATCGTATCTTTTCTGAGAACTTTGCAAGGTTAACACAGCTCACACGGCTTCTCCAGGCTGTGTGTGATGAAAGTGTTGGCTGACAGGGCAGGCAATCCTGAGACACATTGAACAGATTTTATTTTATTTTTTCTTATAATAATTTTATTAATTATTTGGGGACGTCACATCATGAACACTGATCACACTCACTTCCAATCCTCCCAAGTTTGCCCCTCCACCTGAGTGACCCTCCCCCAAAAGAAGGGGAGGAGGGAGAGGAGAAGGTAGAGGAGGAGGAGGAGGAGGAAGAAGAGGAGGAGGAAGAAGAGGAGGAGGAAGAGGAAAAACAAATTCACTTTGTGTTACCACACACTCACTGGAGTATTGTCAAACTCCCAGGGGGCAGCCCCTTAAAGAAAACTGCATCCTTCCCTACCTGAGCCTCCACTAAAAGCCATCAGTCATGGAGAACATCTTACCACACGTTTGAAAAAGTTTTTTATTGATTCTTTGTGAGTTTCCCATCATGCACCCCAGTCCCACTCATCTCCCCATCCATCCCTTTGCATCCATCCTCTGTTCTTGCAACCTCCTCTCCCAAAGAAAATAAAATCAAAACCCAAAACAAAAACATAGAAAACATCTCATCATGGAAACTGTAGTCACAGTGTGCGCCACAATATATCCTTTTGTCCAAGAGTCTTTACTTGCATAAATTCATTTTCATGAGTCACTGCTCTGCTTTGATGCCACTGGCTTCTGTGACACCATCAATATTGAATCCTCACTGGGATTCCTCCCTGTTGGCTGCTGTTGCTTTGTGTCATGGAGATCCTATAGCTTTGGATCAGCAGGACAGGCCACATGCTCCAACTGTTCATAGATGAGATAGATTTTGGGGTGGGACAACTGAGATCTCTGGATCTGGGCCTGGGTGGTAACTGAGTTGGTCAGCCCAGCAGTTTCCCTGTATCTGCACCACCAGGGCAAGCTCTCCAGAACTGCCCTGAGTAGCTCACTCAACGTCACAGTGAGCCGGGAGCAAGATCAGCTCTCCTGGTCCCATGCCCTTGAGACCAGCTCACGGGCACTCATACCAGCAGAACCCAGCCAGTTCCACTGTACTGCCTAGTGAAGGTACAGGGACCACTCTCCCAAGTGCTGCAGACTTTGAGGATCTGGGTCAGCCCTGCCCTCACACCCTCAGGGCTGGCTTACCCATGCCTTTGCCACCAGTGCCAGTTCCACTGTGTTGTCCAGGCGAGGTACAGGGCCTATTTTCCTTAGTGCTACAGCTGGTAAAGGGCAGGGACATTCTGATGGCTGTGGGGCCAGCTCTCCTGATTACTTCAGGTCACAAGGGGAGAGGGAGGGCATAACTCCTGTGACCACATCACCTCAGGGAAGATGAGTGGCAGGGCCAGATCTCCCACTCCCCGGCCACCAGGGGCAGCTTGCGTGTCCTACCCAGGCAAGGTACAGGGTCCATTCTCCTGAGTACTGAATGCAGCTGGTGAGAGCCAGGGCCTACTCTCCACTCTCATGACCCTGGGGCCAGGCCTCCTGACTGTCACAGGTGTCTTGGGGTAAGGAGCACTTTTCACAACTTTGAAGAGTTCTCCTCAATGGCTTTCTGTCTAGGCTGTTACTTTTTTTTTTGGGGGGGGGGGTAAGAGGGTATGGGAAGATAGGGGCTGTCACATAAGCCTTCTATGTCCCTCTTTCTCAGCTGTGAGCCTGTGGTCATCAATACCATAGGAAAAGTAGCTTCCTTGCCCTTTACAGTCAGAATGGGCACAGAGCACGGACTTCCACATGGTTGGTCTCTGGAATCAGCATGTGGCACAGACTTCAGCATGGTCTCTGGTGGCAATACAGACTGCCACAGACATCGTCATGACCCTCTGTCACAGGATGTGTGATGATCACCATCCTAGCCGTTGGTGGCTACATAGGCTACAGATATCAACACGACTCCTGCCTGCAGGAGTATCACGGACCCAGCCAGACATGGCCCTTGCTGGCAGCGTGGACCATGAACATCAACATGACTTCAGGCAGCAGCAGACTATCCACATGGCCTTTGTGGTACCTCACTCTACAGACCTCATCGTGGCTCCTGGCTGCTGTGGGACCTGAGACATCCAAATGAACCTTGGGCTTCACACTACGTGGACAGTGGACCACAGATCACAAAGTGACTTCCGGGGCAGCATGGATCATAGAGGTCTTTTGAGGAAGTCCAATCCAGAAAATGAACCATTTTTTTTTTTTAAATCTTGGCTATCTGGTCATTGCTCAGAACCAGGGCGATTGTACAGCAGGGCAGCATATTTGGGGTCTGAGTCTATGAAAGCTCCAGGCTGCATGTCACCCTATTTGCCCTACTCAGCGACATGTTCTCCTGTTCACCGCAGATATCTCACACTTGTCATCACCATCATGTCTTTACCTCCACCTCTCTCTACTACATAGTCACCACTCAGTTCCTCTATCACTTCTATCTTTCCATCTATCTATCTATCGATCTATCTATCTATCTATCTATCTATCTATCTATCTATCTATCTATTCCCTCAAACAGATTTACATGCAAATACATGTAATTTACATTGCAACAAACTGTTGGTCTGGTTCAAGGTTTCTAGTTTCTGTAGCACCATAAATATGTAACCATTCCTGAGCCTAGACTCACATATCCTGCTGTTGCCTAAGGTCAGGGTGATGCTGTCCATAGGCAGGGCATCTGGGGATCAACACATTTTAAATAAACGACTACAAATTTGAGAGCTAGGAAGTACTTTGTGAATATTGTCTTTAAAAGAGATCATGTGACTCTTCCTGGGTTTACCTGGTTTTCATTTCCACTGGGTCATTCTACTGGGACATGGTCTCTTCAGAGGACCAAGCATTATATAACAATAAAGGTCCGCTGAGCCTTAGAGATCGCATGTTAGATGGGATGCGTCTGGATGCGGCTGAGTGCGTTAGACGCAGAAGTCAGGGGACATAAAAGGTCAAACACAAATCAGGATGTCTAATGAACAAAAACCGATCTTCAGACATAGAGTGAGGAGCAGGTAGAAGGGGAGTGGGGTTAACATTTTCAGGACAAAGCAAGAGGAGGAAGAGCTGCACGCTCGGAAATGTGTAATTCTGTCTGAGGGTAGTGTCTAGTCCTGTAGAAGGATAATGGTTTAGACGCAGTTTCAAAGCAACACAGGTCCCAGCTCCTTCTACTCCTGGACATCACACTTTGTGACTCCTTAACGCTATTCTGTGGACCAGGGGACCGACTCTGCGTGTACCTTGTCCTTCAGTTCTGACAGGCTTTAAGGTATAGCAGGGAACAGCCAGTCAGACCCGAGAGGAAACCACGTGGCTAAGTAACTTGACCCTGGAAGCTTCCCGCCTTTTTCTAGGCTAAACGCTGAGGAGATTTGAGTTGTGAGGAAAAGCCCCGCAGAACTGTAACTCCAATACCTAGGAATTCCGCTGTTCTCCCCACACCTCTCTTCTCACTTCCACGTTCCAGGCTTTCACTGTTTCCCAAGCCAATAGCGTTCACTGTGGCAGTAATTTTGACTCAGGGTGGTGCTGGGGTTAGTGTACGGCTTGACCCCAACCCTCAAGGGTGGGCTTTGACTGATGGTGGGGACTTTTCTGCCCTAGTCGCCATCACACGGCATCCAGCCCGGTCTCTTGGGTGGATGCTTCCTATGTAAGCAGAGAGTGCTTCAAAGGAAGACACAATAAATTGTGCCGGGGGCTCCCAACCCCAGCTGCCAAGGGCAGAGTCGCAAGCGGCAGGCCTTGTTCTTTTAGAAGAATTCTGAGTCCCCAGGGGAAGGTTTCCTGTAAGTGTGGGTGTTTAGATGGCTTGTTTTGGTGATGTTTTTTTGATACATGCAACTGCTTCCAGAGGCTCAGAAATGACAGAGCCCTGCCAGGAAATCTTCACACTCAAGTAAATAATAGCACAAACGAATCCCGCAGCCCAGCAGTCGTTCTTTATGCTTGCATCCTCCAAAGCCCTTTCCTCACTCTCCAGTTCCAAGCTTGTCCAAGTTTCAGCAGAGAGGCGCTAGGCACAAAAATGTTCCAAAGTCGGCTTGGCTGAGGGCTGCCCGCCCATGCAAGGACAGGGAATTCCAAGATAAACAGGCCGCGTTATCGCTCCAGACTTTGTTGGCACGGGGCACGGGTTTCCAGCCCCAGAACATATTTTGCGTGGATAATGGACAAGCAGTTACTGCGTAAACACACGAGGAGCTTGCAGGTGTTGTGTTCCTCAGCGTTTGCCAACCAGATGTTCTTCTGTGGGACTTGCCTTTTGGCCCCCTCTGTGCCTGGAGCTGAACCGAAATGTCACTCTTTTTCTCTCTGTCGGTGAAATAAAGCGATGTTCTCATGGGAGATGCCCCCAAATAAGAATAAGCTCTAGTTTTCACTTGCAAATGATTCATGTGTTTGTGTGTGTTGTCTTTCCTTCTCTCTCTCTCTCTCTCTCTCTCTCTCTCTCTCTCTCTCTCTCTCGCTCGCTCTCTCTCTCTCCCTCTCTCACTCCCTTCCTCCCTTCATTTTTTCTTTCATGACACTTAGGGCAAGATGCTCCTATTAAATTAAGCATGCAAACCTTGCCTTTTGCGAAGGACCCACTCAAGACTCCTTAGAAAGTTTCAGCTGTGACTTTTGTTCTCCTTTCCCTGTGCTGTGGGTTGGCTTGAGATACAGCAGGTGTCCCCACACAAGGTTTTAAAACAGGGTCAAAGGGTGAGTGCATGAGAACCATGTTTGGTCAGCAAGTTTTCTCTCTTTGTGGCTAAGCCTGAGATGCATCAGGGGTCAGTCAGGAGAAGGCTGTGCGCATTACAGTGCCGGGAAGGCTGAAGGAGGCAGAGTCATGAATGGACTTGCGTTAGGAACTGAAATGTCATCAGAAATGACTGTGAAGTGCTTTCTCACATGTCATTAACCTAGAAAGGGTCAATCTGGCTTTCATGGAAGGAGACTTGGTCTGAGCTCTGGCTCAGAGCAGAAGGCCGGTTGCAATTAAACCTCAGAAATCCTCCAGGTAACATGAAGTGGACCTCACTCCTCCATCCTACCTTTCGTACTGAGTTGGCCTTGGGTGACTGGGCTTTCAGGTTCACCTTTGTCACTATGATCAGCACAAGGTAGCTGCAGCTGCCCTGACTCTTAGCTTCTTCCTCAACTGACTACACAAGGAGGCAGCCTCCAAGCCTCCAAGAGGTTAAAGGTTAATCATGAAAAAAAAAAAGAGTGGGGGCGGGGCTGGGCTGCCGAAGAGATCAAGCTGTACATTCAATTCTGTAGTGCTCAGCAAGGCACTTGAGGGTTAAGACCCTATTTGTTATTTTATTTGATCCTGGCTAACAACACCTTTTGTGATTATAAATCGCCATGGTTTCTAAAAAAAACGCTTCCTTTATTTAATACCAAGAGCAAAATGTAGGAGGCAGGGAAATTAAGCTCTCTTGGCTGGTAAGTTCTGTGGGTCTTCATGAGTTTATGTAACTGACCCAATCATTTGCCAATCAGTAGCAAAGACAATCTGACTTGAAACTCTTACGACCGTCTCCAAAGCAGTTCCCAGAAGCTCAAAGGTTCAATGGTTTAGGAGCCACTGTTGATGTTTTATGGATGAGATGCCCAAACATGGATTAATTAACTAGCTTCTACCCTCTTTTTTGCAGTATTTTGGCCTGGAATGAGTCAAATTTTGTGAAATCTGTCATTTTGCATGCAAGACATGACAAACCGGAGGTGCACTTGAACTTCCCATCTATCGATGATGGTGCCTCTCACTGCCTAGTGATTCCTTTTGGAAGAAATGTATCTGTTCTCCTTCCCAAAGAGAGTTGTATAAACAGGCTTCAAAGGTTGGCTCTAGGTTGGCACGGAAGAGGACGCTCCTGGAATTAGTTCTGACACATGCAGAAGGACACCTACTGTTCATCATTGTTCATCGGGGCATGGGTATCAGTTACAGGAGATGTAACAGCTCTGGTGGGAAGGTGTGGTGTGTGTTGGAGAGAGGGCAGTGGCGGCTCTCCTGGGCATTCTGTTGTTTAGGGCTGGGTTCCTGCTCCCCACAGTACCCTGTAGTATGCATCCTTACATGCTATTTGTTCTCACAACTTCCCTGAAAGCTCTTACACAGTGTTTTTGTTACAGTTACCAATGAACTGTATCAAGGGTATCACACAGCATCAGACATTGAGCTTGCTTTCATTTTCATTTTATTTTATTTCGTGAGGCCGGTGAATATATGCATGAAGGTATAAGACATATGCCTGGTGTTCTGCCACCCCAGGGGAGACACCATCCATCCACTCATAGCTCAGCTCAACCTGGACTGTTATGGTTTTTTTTTCATTTTTCAAGCAGAGTGAGACAGTGGTTTGTTGTGTACAGGCTTGCCGTTGTGTGTTTTGTTTACATTTTTTCTAGGCCTGGTTTGATAAAAGCACCCCCCCCCCCATTGTTCAGCAAACGGAGTCTGGACTCCTTGGCAGAGCTGTCCAGATTGTCCTGTGGGTGTCTTGCTTTGTAGAAAGGTGTTCAGGTGTCTGCCCAAGCACATTGCTCTCACATGCACATACCAACTCCTCCTGCCTGGGTCCTCCTGAACCCCTGGTCCTCTGCAGGGCATCCCTTCATGTCAGCAAGAGAGACCTTTGATTTTCTTTGTCCTACAAGCTACAATTCTTATTTGATAGACTAATGAAGTTGCTGATATTCCCTTAAAAATTAAATCCCTTTCTCCTACTCACCCCTGGAAATTTTTATACCATTTTGATGATATAAGAATGATCATGCTGGCCTCATTTAATTGAAATTACTGAAAGCACCTATATGGTGGGTTTTAAGGTCAAAGGCTGGATTCTGATGTTCTCAGAATCTAGGAAAATACTTAGTGCAGATCAAATGCTTAAATACTCATTGGATCCACAACTTGGAGAGAAATGGAAGTGGGATGACTATCACACATTGCTTTATTTTTGGAAAAAATGTGAGATGGTTTACGAACAGTTCAAAATCAGTAGATATTTGTAGTCGATCCAAGGATGCTCTACCAGATGGCTGCCTGCCTGGCTCAATACCTCACATACATTAGAGACTCAGTAAAGTTGTTTGAATTATAGACATGCTTGAACAAAGGCTCTCATCGTCTCTGCCAAAGGTGTGGGTGGATCTTGAACTCACTTAGCTGTGGTAGCCATCTTCGATGACTTGCCTTGCCCCACACATTCCTTTTCTTTGTCTCTTCTAATCTTAAGAACTGGGGATGCCCTTCCATACCTCTACATTATAAAGTTATGGTCCAGGGAAGCCTGAAAACATTGTCAAATATGGAACCACATAATGTCTTACTGGCTATTTTTAAGCATGACCTGTCTTCCTTGGGTTTCTGGCATCCAAGATCATTAAAAATAGATAGCACTTTAGAACATTTAAAACAACTGATTATACCGAACCACCACCACTGGTTTTATTTTCTCTTCCTGTGGTTCTCTGAGGTTGAGCAGAGAAACCTCAAGGTCACTTTCAATATCAAGCTGTCTTTCAGCCCAGGGCCCACACTCTCTATTTGTTGGTTATTTGATTCTTTTACTCCCATAGGGAGCAAACCTCCTGCCATTTCCTTGACAAAGATGCCTTGCAAAATTGTACCTTATACTCAAGATAGAGGGGATTAATAGAACCTCAAGTGGGATAGACTATTCTGCAAGGTAGTTGACCCGCTAATGAAGCAGTTTGTGACTCGAACCTCTTTACACTGCTATTTGACTATTAAGTGATCATGGGGGCAGGGCAGCAGTCCATCCTCAGACCCTAATATCGTCTGCCTCTCCTAATGCACTCGGGAGCCAAATGAACACCCTCACCCATCCTAGCTCTGATGTGCTCAAACCATGCACCTTATTTCCTATTGCCTCGTCCTCTTTGATTTCTGGCTGCTCACATTGCTGTCAATAGTGGCTATCCTTTCTAGACAGTAAGTCTTTGAGGCAGACGTTTGTCTTTTGCTCTTCTCTGCCCCAAGGCTCACTATAACGTGCAGTACATGTCTGTTGACTAAATACAGCCTTTCTCAAAAGAATAACAGATTCCCCGAATGCTAACAATGTCAATCATCAGAGCACGTTGCTGTTTTGTTATTCTACCTAAGTTCTGCGCACACTAGCTACAGCCTGGCTTTCCATTTTCTCCTAGTTGGAGTACTCTAAGTATGCTTGTCACAATAATGAAAATGTTGTCTGGCTGGGTCATTGATCAAATCTCAAGGAGTGAAGAAACAAGTCTCCGAAGGCCCGACTCTGCTTTCAAAGGCACCAGGCCGGAGGAAGCTGCTGGTGTGATGTCCCTTGGGACAGGCTGGCGAGTGCCTGACAAGCTGCTGGAGCAGGCGCTTTCAGTTTTCCTCTGCAACAGTGTCTGAAATCGATACTCCAGCACGGCGTGTGTGGGGGTGGCAAGCGGGCTCTCTCTGCTGCCTCTGACATTTCAGGAGCCTTGATGCTGTTTGGAGGCTGTTCCGCCTCAGTTCCGCCTCAGTTCTGCTGTGGGTAGGGTTCGGGGAGGGGTGTGTGTGTGTGTGTGTGTTCTCTTCCAAAGTCTTGTGGTTGTTTTTGATCTGCACAAACCAGTGGGAGGAAGTCTCAAAGCCCATGACCTGTGAGTCTCGCGGGCCTGCTTTAGTTCAGCAAAATGATCTGTAGGGCTTCTGTCACAAAATGAGTGGCTCGTTTTGTCCCTGAGTGAGAGAATCCAGACAATGCGAGGCTCTTCTTGAGCGACCCTAGAGCGAACCCACACAAGACGCGACTGGCTGCCCCCCCCCCCCCCCCCGCAAACTGGCAAGGGCTACAGTGAGCCATGAGTAAACATTTCTTTTGCAAAATGTTCAAAATATTCAGCGTAGAGCTTGGGAGAGCACCACTCCTCCTGAGGGAGAATGCTTTTCATCAATGCAATCCATGAGTCATTTATTGAAATTGACATAGGTGTGTCTCCATCTGAGGACACCTCTCTCTTTCGGCTTGCATTCAGTTTCCTTTGCTGGGCACTCCTTTTCTCTAGGACCTTTTTTCTTTCAGAACCTTTATTTGTCTCTGCCATTGTAAGCTCATCTCTCTCTCTCTCTCTCTTTTTTTTTTTTTTTTTTTTGAATTATGATAACCGGGCGTTCGTGCTCGTCTTTGTTTTCCAATCTCGACTTCCAGTGGAATCTCTTTGCTTTCCTTCCGAAAGCTCCTACTGACTCCCTAGGTCTATGGTTAGTGTCTCTGATGATGCACATGGCTACCCATGGGATTCCCAAGAGTTCTCAGGCATGTCTCTGCTTCAGTCCACGGGCCAGGTCCACAGTTTGGCTCCCCTTCTCCTATATTTCTTTTCTAGGAAGGATGTGCTGTGTGTTCCTTCTTGGACACGGATAGACAAACTTCCAACCTAGTGCTCTGCTCAAGAACTGTTTCATCTCTATGACAAACTACTGATCTATCCCCTTCCAATCTCTTACATTGCTAATATTTAATCCATCATGACTTATTTTGGAATTTACAGTTCTTGATATGGTACTTGGCATCTGACGAGTTGCTACTTGATAGTAGTCTGGGTTCAGTTTTAGCAGTTTGAGATACTTGCCTCTTTCCTTTGGCCATCTATAAGTGTTACTGGTATATTGATATTTATTGTTTATCTTTTTTTCTACCGTGTTCAGATTGACTGTAGAACTCTGATATCTTAAAATTAGACTCTTTTGGATGCTTGTACTAAAGTCCACGAGGTCTCAATCCTACACAAAGAACTAGAGGCAACTAAGGGATGGTAAGAGCAGGAGAAATGGTCTTCCCCAGGGAAGAGCACACCAGTTGGTTAGCCAGTACCGAAGATTTAGCCCTGAAAACACACATAGAGGTAACACACAGACTGAGGAGGTTGTATTTGTGTATTTAGGAAAGTGTGTGCGTGTGTTTAATAACAATTAGTGAAAAAAAGGGAATTAATGTGAAACAGATCGAGGAGGGGTATATGGGAGGGTTTGGAGGGAGAAAAGGGAAGTGGGAAATGATATAATTATAATATTAAAAGATAAAATAAATAGAAAGGTCCTTTTTAATATTTTACACTTTATTGGAAATTTCATACAAGAATATAGTGTTTTGATCAAACCCACTCCCCTTCAATTCCTCTCCTTTACCCCCTCCCCCCAATCTGGAAGCATCCATCACATATTCCATGTCCCTTAAAAAAAAAAAATCAAAAAACCCCAGTGAGTCTGTTTAGTGCTGCCAGTGTGTGCGCTGATTTGGACCATCCACTGGAGGACAGGCAGCTGTTTCAGGACATCTCTGAAGAAACTTGCTCTTCCTCCCCCGGCAGCCATCCATTGCCAATTGCTTCTCGGCAAGACGTTGGACCCCATGAGTCCCTTTGCCCACCCATGCTGGGATTTTGGATGGTTTGATCTTATGCGTGTCTTGTGCCTGTGCTGCTGTGAGTTCAAGTGTGCAGTGACTCAGCAAATGATGCTTCAAGGCAGACGTCGATGCTCTAACTCTTGTAATCTTTCTGCCTCATCTTCTTTGATAGTCCCCGAGCCTGGGCATGTGAGGTTCTTAGTCTGCTCCTGATCTACATACTTAGAAGGATGTCTTTTTAAGGTTTTGTTGTAAAAAATTTTGGGCGAGCTGCCATACACACGAAATTATCTATATTCATACCTATATCTATCAAATATATCTATATCTATATAGATATAGATATACATCTATCTATCTATCTATCTATCTATCTATCTATCTATCTATCTATCTATCTATCTATCTACCTTGTTATTCATAAGGTCTATACAGGGATATGTCTATCCAAGGAGATTCAGGAAAAGAGTCCACCATGTTTCTTTTACTTGATGTCTTATCTATAGGGAAAATACGCATACATGCCAGTTTTCATGGCTGTTATCTTCAGAACCCAACCCTAGTTTCCCAGGAACTCCATTCACCACCAAATTCAGTGGCCATGCTCTCTCAACTCTTCTGGATCCACTCATTTTCTGTTGTAGTAGACATAGCCGAGTCTGAACAGTTTATACAGAAAAGAGTTTTAATTAGCAGCACATTGGAGAATGAAGTCCAAACAACAACACACCAGTTCTGGGAAGGTTATTGTAACTGTGTCCCTCCATAGAGGACGTTTTCATAATGGTAGCATATGGAAAAAGGAAGCTCAGACTCAGGGGAGACGCCAGGCTCAACCTTTTCTAACAACCCACTTTGGGACCACCAGAGATTCATCATTCTCTTCTGAGGTCAGTATCAGTGATCCAGTACTTTCCACCTCACCTCCTTCTAACAGCACCACACCGAGGACTAAGCTTCCTCCCCTAGAATTCCTGGGGGAACATGCTCAGTCCGTATCCTAACCATCACAGTTTGTCTAAGTCACTGCCTTGGGGCCACTCAGGTGAAAGGAGATGTTCCCATTCTTTCTGTCTCCATTATCCACATCCACTGAAGCACACTTCCTGGTTTTTGGGAGAGAGGCTGTGGAGTCAGAGTGTCTGGGTTCTAATCCTGATTCCACTGAGGGGTGTGAGCTTGAACAGGTTACCTGCTATCTTCCAGCTTTGCTGTCCTTGCCCGTAACATGGGAATAATGGAAATTGCTGCGAGGGATGAGATCGCAGCATGACACACCAGGAAACATCACATACCTATGTAGAGGACTTGGCGTGGTGCCTGATGTGACTCATGCACACACAAAAGGATGTAGAGCACGGTTATTTTTTATTTGATTTTTTTTTCACATTATGAGTTGGCCTGCATGACAGCCTCTGGTGTCAGATGCATTACCCTCCAGTGTAAGACAGCTCCATTTAATCTTTCTTTCCTCCCTCTCACTATGCGTGTGTATGCTCATGCATGTGCCTGCTCTGTGGAAGCCAGCGGAGGGGATTGGGTGTCTTCCTCCTCTTCTCTCTACCTTATTTCTTGAGAGAGGTGTTTCTCACTGAGCCCAAAGCTCCCCAGATTGGCTATGGCGACTGGCTTGTGAGGTCCTGGGATCTGCTAACCAATTCTGGAGTCATAGGCTTTTATGGATGGTGGAGATTTGAACTCAGGTCCACTTGCTTCCACAGCTGGCCATCTGAAACCAGTTACCCAAGTGAGTCACCTCCCCAGTCTTTTGAAAACAAAATCTTTAATGGGGACAGTGGGCCGAGGGAGGGCTGAGTCTTTGGCACAGGGATGAGTGCTCCTTTCTCAGTATCAGGGGATTATTTACAGCCTGTGCACCCCCAAAAAGCCTTCTTCTAAAATTTAATCTATGTGAAAAACAGAAGCTGTCATTTTTTTGTTTGTTTGTTTGTTTGTTTGTTTCTTCTCTGGCTATAGGAAATGCAGTGAGATACGTTCTAGAAGCGTCAGGGCAGGAGAGGTAAATGGTACCTAGATGCCTTACTCTAACTGGACTCCAGCTGAGGCTTGATCAAAATCCATTTCATGTCCTTTTGGAGTGGTTTAAGCTTCTCGCTCAGGGATAATATGAACATCTCCTGTCTAAGTATACACTTGACACCGTTCCGTGCTGTCACTAGTAAAGAATCTGAAAAAGGCATTCTTTCATAGTGCAGTTAAGGTGCTCTTCTTTGTGGGTAGTGGGTTAGATCACTGATTCTCAAGCAGGGGCCCACACTCCCCACCCTCATGCCAGGAGTTCTTTAAGGATGTCTAGAGACATCTTTGGTTCCACAAAAAAAAAGGGAGCAGTCTTTTAGTAGATCAAGACTAGGAATAATCTTGAGTACTATTTAATGCATAGGATAAACAAATACTTGATTCAAAATGTCAGGTGGGCTAATGCTTAGAAACCATGTGTTAGTTTAAGTTGCCCTAAAATCTCTTCCACATTTCAAACCTGGAACATATTTAAATGTATTTTTCCCTTCCAGTTCATGCAGAGCTAACAGGGCACTGGATCCTGTGGTCTTTGTCTAAACTGCCAAGTCCACCAAGGGGATCAATGTCTTGCTTCTTTCCTCATCGTCAGTTATTGATTTCTTCTCAGCCCCTGGTACCTGCGCCCTTGTTGCTAGGATGCTGTGAGTGGCATGAGAGATGAAGCAGGGCTCAAACCATCTCTGAGATGTGCCTTTAATGAGGTGAGGAAAAATCATCTAATAAAATCAATTTAACACCAGGATATTGAAGAGATTAAGTAGACTCAAATAGATCATTTTTCTGATAAGGATCCTTTTTAAGGAAATAATTTATTTATGTGATAGATGGATTCCTCTGAGGTCATATGCAAGTGAAGTGCTTCATTTTCGAGACGCAGTGTCTGTTGGCTCCCCCTCCCCCAACATTCTAGGTGTTTCCCACACCATCCGCTCTATAGTATTCACAACTCTAGATGGAAAACAAGTATTTGTGTGGGTATCTTGTGTCAGATTTCCCCATGACTTCCCATTCCATGTCTGCATTCTTTTACTAATTAAGAAGTTCATTTTCCAAACCACGTTTTCCTTGTCTCCTGTAATTTTGTGCTCTGCTCATTCTTCAACAGTAAAATTGTTGACAGAATTTGTTTCCTTTTTACTTGAGCAACAGATGAAGTCTACTGAAAGACAGAGGTTTTTAAAAGTAAATAGTCACAATTAATAGAAACAGTGCTCAAAAGAGAAAAGTGCAAAAATGTTCTGGGAACTTCACACAGAACAGAGCTTGTTTAGAGAATTAAAAATTTAAGGTCCAAGGTAAGAAATACATTCACTATCAGAAGGTTGAATGGGAGTTGACCAGGGAGATAAATGATGGACAGAAACTAGGAAAGATTATAAAGCACAGGTTGTGCACTATGTCAGAAGTACAGGATAAAAGATGAATGGGTGGAGATGATGGGACCACATTCTTTCATCCACGGTGAGCTCTCTGGGAAAGAACTCAGCCCTTCTCTTTCCTGGTGTCTACGAACATATCTGGTATACAGTCTCTTATCAGAATCCGCTGAACACAAGAAAAAAAAACCTGCAGGTTTTATGCTGTAAGTTTATAAACATGATCAGAGTTGAATTTCTGGGGAGGATGTTTGGTTCCATGGAAACTGGGCAATGCTTTGTTAAGAACTGTCACAGAAAGGCAGAAGTAGGGGGAAGGATTCTGACATACATGGGAGGCAAATCTAATAGAATTTGTTTAATAGACCAAGCATAGTGAAATGTGACGTACGGTGGAGTTGCATGTACTATATCTTGGGCAGTGCTGGACAGAGGATGATCCTTCATGGTGTGTGTCACGAATACAGCATTTAGCACGTCACTCTGAAGACAGAGCTGTCAGATGTCAGGGGTAAGAATCATCAGATGAGAGATGCCAGAGAAGAGCTTCTAGTTCTCACAGTCATCTTGAGGGCATCTCTCTTGGGACACCAGTTACTGGTTTCTAACCTGCCTCTCTTCTCATCTCTTGTAATTGACCAGTGTGTGTCTGAGCTTTACAAATTCTCTCTGCCTTTCAGGTCTTCCACTCTGAACTTCAATAATAGATACTAAACTAACCCCTTGGCTATCTCTAGATTCTGTTGATAACTTACTCTTATCAAACTAATTGCCCAAGCTTTCCCCACACAAGAACAGGGAGTGCGACTCTTTCAGCCTTTTGATGATGAAGTTGGCAATTCTTTTTCATTCCAGAAAGAAGAGGGAGCTCTATCTTAACACCAAAGTCCCATCCATACAGCCTTTTAAAAACGGGATTTACATAAGTTTATTAATATGTATTTCCACCAAATTAGTTTTTGAGAACTATTCTTATATATTGATAATTTGGGGGAATGAACTAAATTTTAGCATGCACAGTGTAGAGAAAAGCAAACAGCAACTTCTTTAAAGAGCAACTTTGCCGCGAGATTTGCATTCTAAATCTCCCAAGAAAAAGCTCTGGCAGCAGTTCACACTGTCTTCATATTTTTGGTTCTGCCAATATATTTTTTTCAACTTTTATTCTAAAAGGAATGTACTTAGTGCATTCCTTAAATGCAGGGTGGTTTCTGGTTTTATTGCTCAACAGCTCCTCCTTACGCATTGGCTAGCATAGTTCCATTGTTAAAAACAAAACAAAACAAAACAAAACAAAAAATAAAACAAAAAACGATGGGGCTTCATGTAGTGCATTTCTAAATGAAGAGAATTATCTAGAAAGGCACAGGGCCTGGTGAGATCTGCTATTGACTTCCTAGTCTTCTATGTTCCTTTGAAAGATTCTTTATTTTTCATGCTTTGGACTGTAAAGTTGCTTTTCCAGATTTGATGTGCATTATAGGTGAGGGAGTGTATTAAAAGTACCAGTATGTACGAAATTCTTAAACAGAAACAGAAGGTTAGGGTTCAAGTACTCCCTTTCAGTGCACACCAGACCGTACCGTTGTCTTTATTCTCTGTTAATGCACAAAGAGCTTAATTCACTCAGTCCCTCTGGCTCCAAGTATATTTCAACCCAAGTCTTTTTTGTTATTGGGTAGACATGGATGCTGGAATCTGGGAAAGATCAAACATTTTGAGGATTTTTAGTTCAACTCTACAAGCACTTAGGTCTGACTCTGAAGAAAGAGTGATGGGAAAATGGATGGACGCACCCTGTTCACTATTAGCCAACCTAGACAGAGCCAGGCTTTTTAATTTTGCTTTCGTATCCACCCTTCAAGGAGATTGTGCTTTTTCGGTTTACAGATGAGTGAACACAAGGTCTGAGAAATTCAGAAACTATGAGTTCTTTGATAACGCCTGACCTAGGGGTTGGGGTGTGCAGAATTCTGCCAGGCCACCCTTTCTAATTTGTTTTCTTGTGGATGGTGGGCTGAGCAAAGGCAGCCAGAGGTACAGGGTGTTTTGCGGTCAGTCCCAGGTCATAGTGGACTCTGGGTGGGAAACAAACTATTCTGCTGTGCCCAAGTACAGCGCAGTGAACTTACAACAGGTTTCTGTGTATAGAGGTCATCTGTGAGTGTAGCAACATGCATTATAATTAGAGTAAGTAAGAAAGATTGATTCATAGCTATGCCACCTTGGGCTACCTTGGGCATGATAATCTACTTTTATTATTTGAAAGATAGAATGGTCCTTTGTATTATACCTTAATGCAAAATTCCATGAAAATTCTTTAGACTGAAATTACCAAAATGGCTATTTTTTATACAAGCAACAATAGACAGTATAAACCCAATTCTAGATATCCACTATGTATTCATTATGTCATTAAACCCTGCCCAGAAATTAATAAATATTTAATAATCAAGATATAAGTGATAAAGAACTTATAAAGACTTTATCAATCATTATTAATTTAAAAACATTGACCTTTGGGTTGTTGTAAAAATAATGATGTTCAAGAAGAAAAAAAAAAGACAAATACATAGCACAGAGAAAGGAATGAATGGGGGGATGAAAATGGGGACTCGGGCTGGAGAGATGGCTCAGTGGTTAAGAGCACCGACTGCTCTTCCAGAGGTCCTGAGTTCAATTCCCAGCAACCACATGGTGGCTCACAGTCATCTGTAATGGCATCCAATGCCCTCTTCGGGTGTGTCTGAAGATAGTGACAGTGTACCCACATATATGAAATAAAAATGGCCAGAGCGAGCTGGGCTGGAAAAAGAAAATGGGGAATCCATATGGTGTGCTTCATCTTCGGGGCACCCAGGAAGGTAGGTGCAGGTGGGAGGCAGTACCTCAAACTCTTTTTCAATTTGAGAACTGTTATCTTGTTTTCTGATCCATTTTTTGAGACAGGAAAGAATGAGTGTAGACTTAGCCTCTTTCTAGTATGAGTGTTAGTTACTGCAGGAGAGTTAAAACATATCACATCAATATGTAATGGATTTTTGTTTTTGATAAATTATGTTGTCCAAAGAATGATCTGTCTACTCAAGAAATTAATTTCTTCAGAGGGCATCAAATCCAAGATATCAGTGTTAATATGAGTTGCAGATAGATTTACTTGAATCTACACCAAGCACTAGGGTTTGTTGAAAGAGTAAATGGTTATAATAATTCTACGGAAAATAGTGTTTATAATATTCAAGTGCCTACTTGTGGAAAATTGTAGCACATTCTTCTACCATGGGGGGGGTGATGTTCTGGCAGCAGAAGCAAGAACAAAGCTAGAGTAAATGCTCATGGGGTCACACAGACTGTACCAACTGAGGAAGGAAGTATTAACAGGCTAAAGAAAGGTCATTGGTATTCTATGCGATATGCCCTTCTTCCTTTTTGAATTCTGGAAACAACAGGTACAGAATGTCCTGTCCAACACATTGATGTGGCTTAATTAGTCACAAATAGGTTTGCATGAACTGAATGGGATACAAGAGATCCACATCAGAGCTCTCAACAACAAGGGCCTGGGGAGTGACTAAAAAATTACGATTTATCTGCTCTCTTTAAATATAAAGACCATGAATCCCAGCCAAGGGATTCGTGGTGTAGATTTTCTGATGTGACTTCTTCCCAGACTGCTACTCAGTGGGTTTAAAAGCAAAGAGGAGGCACATAAGTTGAAGGGCAAAAATAAACGGTGATGTGAGAGGGGCTGGAGGGGAGGGGATTGAAGTCCATTGGATCAAAATGTATTATATGTGTGCATGAAATTCTCAATAGAAAAGAATTGCCTCAGATACATTGCAGGCCATATACATTAGGTCAAATATGGGCTGGCAGAGAGAGCAAATAGCCATTGAAAGGTAGCTAACATTATTGTCCACCATACAGAGTTGTTATTGGCTTGGAGGCAGTGATTGACTGGGAAAGTATCTGTGTGATTATTCTGAGCATGAATGCAGTAAAGTTAAAAAAAAAAAGCAGCTAAGATAAGAGCAATTCTGGCACAATTGTTTAAAAGCACAATAACTGGGGTGCGAAGAAGGGATTTTATAGAGCAAGATGTTGATGTGTTTATTGTCAGTCATATTCATTAGAGTTAATGTGACACCATACTCTAAGACATCATAGGACAATTAAATTTTGTGAAGCCTAGGTTATCCCAAACTTGTCATAGTATGACATCCTAGAACTTGACAGGAGTGCACTGTGATAAAAGGGTTGAGGAAATTGGATGGTAGAGCTGATCCCCCTGTAAGAAAAGTGTTATGGAGCATAAGAGCTAGCTTCACAGAGCCTGCGGCCATAGCCCTGTAATCTCAGCAATTCAGAGGCTGAGACAAGGAGGTCACGTATTTAAAGCCAGTCTGGTCTCCTGGGTGAATCCAGGGCCAACAAAGGCAATTCAGGGAGACCTGGCCTCAAAATGGAAAGTAGAGATATGGATGGTGTGGCAGAAGCAGCAACAATATCAAGTTTGTGAACACTGAAATGACATGCCATGGACAGACATATATACACACAATGGAAAGCATGGGCTTTCAGTGTGGCAAGTGGTTGAGAAGTAGAGCATGGATTTTGGACATATAGCTTTATGCATGCACTCTCTGGCTGGATGTTTGTTCGTCTGTCCATCTGTCTGTGTGTCTGTTCATCCACCCACCCACCCAAGTACCCACCTACCTACCCACTCACCCAAACAAGCATCTCAATCTCTCCCTCCCTCCCTCCCTCCCTCCCTCCCTCCCTCCCTCCCTCCCTTCCTCCCTCTTTCCCTCTTTCCCTGTCTCCCTCTCCCCCTCTCTCCCTCAACCTGCTCTGCTCTCTCAGATAGTTCTGGCTGTCCTGGAACTCACTCTGTAGACCAGGTTGACATGGAACTCAGAGATCCACTCTGCCACTGCCTCTTGAGTGTTTGGATTAAAGGTATGCACAATTACCCTCTGGCTTACATATTTTAATAATTTATACTTGATGTCTTAAAATTTTTAACAAGTGTATGTTTGAATTTGTGCTTTAGAAGGGAGTCTCACAGGCCCATGTAGAAGGCACTACTAGGCCTTTCGTGTGAACTCCCGGGCAGGTCTCATTCCCAGTATCTCCCTGCCTTTATCTCTTTTCCAAGTCTCTTACCCCTGATCTTGCCTGCCTTCTTCCGTGCTGCTATAAGTTGGGCTGGTAGATTTATTGGTAATATAATATGTCTAGCTCAATTTCCTCTCCCTTGGCTGGTACCACATGTTGGTTTAGCAGCTTGCACAAGGGGAACCTTGGAAGTTGATGACTCATGTGCTGATGTATGCACAATTGTGTGTCTGTGAGAGAACTACTTCTGGATTGTATGTGTGTATGTGTGTGTGTTGCATTTTTAGAAGTATGGGGATGACAAGATATGACCCCGACTACTACAGCAGGGGAATTTGGAGCAGTTTGGGCACATCATGCTGTGCAGGGTCATGCTGGAGCTGTTCGTGGGAATAGAGAGAATAAGCAGTAACGCTGAAAGGAAGGTGTCACCATGACAAGAGCATGAGGTGACAGCTGGCTCCCCGTGTGATGTGCTTACTACTTCCGTGTGCTAGAAGAATAGTGAACCTCAAGGACTATGCTAGGTTCTGAAGATAAAGGAGGTTTGGCTGGAGGACTTTATCCATAGGTAGAAGCAGATATATGCCTCCCCTTCTGTAGTGTCTGTATTCTGAATATACTCATCAATGATTATAATTCTCTGCATGATTGATAGCGTGTAAATTGTAGTCCCAAGGCACTGGAATAAACTCTTGATCACTCTGTTTTCAGCTATTGGTGGATATGAAGGGCCATCTGATCATAGCCTGTCCTCTTTGCATTAGTAGGTAATCCAGTCCAGTGACTCTTAACCTGTTGCTCCCTCATGGGTTTAAAGTCATTATTTTTAATTTTAAAGTCATTATTTTATTTTTCTGCTTATTGAATTAATATTTTAAGGTAAGAAAGGCATGACTAATTATCTATTATCTATCTATCTATCTATCTATCTATCTATCTATCTATCTATCTATCTATCTATCGGTCTGTCTATTATCTGTCTGTCTATCTATATCTATATATCTCTTCTATCTATATTTATCTCTCTATAAATGTATACCTACTTGTCTATCTATAGCTATATCATTTTTCTATCTCCATCTTCCTGCCTCTGTCTATCTATATCTATCAATATCTATCTATCTATCTATCTATCTATCTATCTATCTATCTATCTATCTATCTATCTATCTCTATCTATCTATCTATCTATCTATCTATCTATCTATCTATCTATCTATCTATCCATCTATCATCTATCTAAGTGCATTGGGTTTTACAAGTTGTATAGCCAATTGTGTTCACAATTTAAAGAACAACTTATCTAGGTCTTGGATCATTTATTTTTGTTGCCTATTCAACCCCAGAGGGGTTTTGTGCGTGTGCGTGTGTGTGTGTGTGTGTGTGTGTGTGTGTGTGTGATGCAGCTAGATCTATAAGTATACACACACGCACACACACATATATATAATTAGCTACTTCTTTCATATATATTCCATATTCTGTATATACATATATATTTATATATACATACATTGTATATATCTTCATATATATGGAGAGAGAGAGAGAGAGAGAGAGAGAGAGAGAGAGAGAGAGAGAGAGAGAGAGAGAGAGAGAGAGAACATGTGTTTTATTCCCTCAAGGACCTTCTGGATCAAGATGTCAAGATAGCACGAAACAACAAGCTGCAGTTTGAGATCTTAAACCAGGGGATACACCGACTTCATGATGCCTTGGTGCTGGAGGAATGCAGTATTACATAATTAGCAATAGACAAGTAGTGGTGGTGAGCGTGTGCACTCATGCACTCGCACATGTGCGTGCCTGTCAGAGGAAAGGACAGGCTGCAGCAGGAGTCGGGAAAAGACTTCTGCTTGCTTCCTTTAATGCCTTTCTTTCTGCCTCGCAAACAAAGACCCTTACACGATGACTTTGCAATGATTGTGTAGGCAGCTGCGTTGATGATTTAGAGGAAAACTTACCTAGGTCTTGGGTCATTTATTTATGTTGCCTACTTAATCCCAGAAGGTATTTGAGTCTGGGTCTATGACACCTAAGGGCTCTTGGAAGTGATCTGTGACATATGCAGTGAAGCTACCTGGGTGAACTGTATTTAAAACCCCAGAAGTCAGATAATGACATGTGTCTTCTGTACTATTGTGTCTGTATCAAATATTCTCATCAATGATTATGCTTCTCTATGTGATCATTAATATGTAAATTATAGTCATAAAACACTGGAACGAACCCTTGATCACTGCATTTTCAGCTATGAATGGATGTGATGGGCCACTTGGTAATAACCTGCTCTCCTTTTCTTCACTAATTGCTAACCTGGTCCAGTGATTCTTAACCTGTCTGACCCCTCATGGGTTTAAAATCATTAGTTTTACATCCCTGCTTATTGACTTAGTATTTAAAAGGTAAGGAAGGAGTGACTAATTAGACAGACTGTGAAACAGGTTTCTGCTAGCTGAGGAATATGGTAGCTCTTTGCCAAGGGGATTCCGGAGGAGGGGAGCTGGCTCTGTTTGGCTTTGTGTGATGTGAGTGGTTTGAACTGTGAGATGCTCTTTGAATAAGATTGTGGCCTTTCTCGCCTTCCCCTTGAGAGTGGAAGAGGTAGGAGGCAAGAAGTTAGGAAAGCGTAAATATCGTTTTATGATTCATCGCTTTGTGGATTAATCTAAGTTACAGAATTCTCACTCTTCTCCCCTTTTCCTGAAAGTAATTCTATTATTTTCAATTACAAAGAGTATTCCTAAACAACTACTGCTAAGACAGGCAAACAGGCAACAATGACATGGGGAGTGTTTCTTGCCTCCCACGTGGAAGTGGATGCTCAATGCAAGCGTGCTTGATAAGGAATTTCTAGGATAGCTCTGTAGTGACATATTGCTACAGGGCCCTCTGTTCAAACCAGTGTGAACTGGAATCCTAGTGATCATTTCCATTGTATGGTGTAGTCCAGATTTATGTTTGGGTGTATTAGAACAGGATTTTTTTTTCTAACTAATGGGTTTTTAGTACGCTCAGTAATGTCATTGATTTATGACAGCTGGACAGAATAAATTAAGAGTAGAATGGGGAAAATTTAAGGAATTTTACCACAGAAAGGAAACAAACTAAAGCCTCACAGGAGTCTAGATTTGTAAAATATTGAAAGCAGAACCTAGAGTTTTTAGAGAAATTGATTTACTTGCTTCCTTTCTCTCTGCCCAGATGAGTCTAGCTTCCGTCTAACAGACATAATACTATTCTGTCCAGACAGACATCTTATGCTATCCTTGAGAAAAGCTTGGTATTCTTGATCAATACAGAAATAAAATTAGAATTAGTACTTTTCAGACATAGCTCAGATTGATCTCAAACCAGGGCCTTTGCACTGGCCTGATGGAGCACACTTGAGTGAGAACTGAGTGGTATTGATGTCATCACAGATCCTCTGTGTCTGAAAACTCAAGGGCTGATGGGATGGCCCCGCCTCCACCTTCCAGTTAGTCTCAGCTCGTGCTGGGGCATCATGTGCTGCAGACTTCTTTCCAAGCTGAGTCACCTTTGCAGCTTTCTTCATCATTGATCAGCTTCACAGATGTGATCTTAGCTCTGAATTCTGAGACCGTGTCTCTGATGTCTTCATTCTTTCTTATAGGGTCACCATTCAGGCAATAGTCCTTCAACTATGCGCCCCTGTTTTCAAAGGTGGCCTCAGCCTACAAATTCGCTTCATGCCATGCACATTTTACAGTTGGTTACTATTTTTCAAGAGTAGAAGGGGAGGCCTTCCCATTGCATGTCTTCATTTATGTCTTTCTTCTTGTTCAGTGGTATTCTGAGGTTTTCAATAGAAAAAGATTTTATGTTTCGATAAATTTAATCCACACCCTCTGATGCTATGAAAAATGGAAGTTTAATATTAGTTTTTATTCGAAATTATTTGTGCCTAGTCTAGAGAATATAGCTGACTTCCTCATGGGGACTCATTAGGTTAGATCTTGTGGTTGGGTTTTGAAAGATAAAATGAATGAGAAGTCTGATCTAATATTCCACTTCAAATTTAGAAATAACTTTTAAAAAATGTAAGTGTGGCAAATTAACATCTGAATTTCCTCCCACCGTGTCAAATACCAGGCTCTCATTGGTACCCACATAGTTATTCATTATTTATGCTTTACTTCTCAGTGCACATAAAAAAGTGTAAAGAATGAAACTAAACCAAGCAAACAAAGAAAAAAAAACCCTCAAACTAGCCAAACCATTGCAAATAACCAGAACACACTTCCAGAAAACAGTTTTATATTTGTTTTCATTTAAAGATTTTATTTTTTATTTTTAAATTCTGTGTAAATCTGTGCACTTGAATATAGGTTTGTGCACATGCAGTGCCCCGAGAGGCCAGATGTCCTGGAGTTGGAGTTGTAGGTGCTGGTGGCATGCCTGATGTGGGAGCTAGGAACTGAATCCTGGTCCCACCAAGGGCAGTAGATACTCTTAACCGTTGAGCCGTCTCTCCAGTCATATATTTGTTTTTTGTTTGTTTGTTTGTTTTTTTCAAAACAGTGAAGAGACAAATCGGCAACTAAGCGCTCCTGCTGCTTCTCAAGAGGACTAGAATTTGGATTTTAGTACTCGAGTTTGGCAGCTTATAACTTGCTGTAACGGTGACACTAAGGGTTCTGATTCTGATGCTGTCTTCTGTCGTCTGCATGTACCTGCACACATGTTGCACACACACACACACACACACACACACACACACACACACACACACACGGCACCACACCACACAGAAATAAAAATAAATCTATCAACAACACTTCTTTGCCCATGGAAGATCACAGCAAGAAGAAGCACCTACATTCCCGTGAGTGGTACCAACTGTATGATAACACCTCCAACTTTATTTATTTACTAGGGACATTGATTTAATTTTGCTTTTAATTTCCCAGGGATCGTTTTTGAATTTAATTTGGTTTACAAATTATATTAAGTGCTATCATGGCTTCAAAATGAAATAAACAGATATCTAAAGGAAGGAAGGCTCCATCTGAGTGCTTTCCTTCCTCGGTCTCCTAGAGGTACCATTTAACAACATGCTCCTTTTGCCTTCTGACTGGGGGACGGAGGTACCAGCACATTCCTTCTTACTTATGAATTGCAGCACATCCTTTCGTTTTAACTTACATTTTCTGCTTTCCAGTATTTTCATAGTATCTTGTTATAAATCGGCAGCTATGTGCTGACACACTTCATTCTCTTCAACAGCTTCTTATTTCATCACTATTTGGATTCATCACAATTTTGTAACCATTTTCTTAGAGATGAACTTTTTTTTGGCCAGTCTCTGTTACTAAATTTGTTAGACAATAAATATACATTGCCATTTTCCATTTTTGCTGAATTTTCTTTTGGATAGTTTGCAAAAGTAGTATCCTCAGGTGGTAGATGAAATTTGTATTTCATCAGATGTGATCAAATTATTTTCCATAGGAATTGTAGTATTTTCAAAAACGCTTTGACAGTCTACTATTTTATCTCTACCCGCGAGCTTTCATTAAAAATGGAAATACATTTAGATAATCATCAATTTTAAGTGAAATTTTAGTTGGTCTTTTCATTTTGAGTAAAGAATCAATTAGAATGTGATAGTTTTAATTAGCTGGATGGTGGTACTACTCAATGTATATGCATATCCAAACATCATGTTGTATAATTTTAAGCATACACTTCTTGTGACTTACACCTTTATAGAGTTGGAAAAAAAAGAGTGCTTGTTTTCTGCTTGCCTTCTATATTTGCATCCCTTTTGGTGCACACACACACAAAGCTACATACTGAATGTAATTATGGGAAGCATATTTCTATATTATTTATGTTCTCACAAGAAAATTGACCTTACATGAGACATGACCTTAGAATCTGATTTGTACATTAACAGAACACCACAGACTGGCCATTTATAAATAATAGAAATGTATTTTTCATAGTTCTGGAGTCTAGGAAGTCCAAGATCAAGTGTTAACATCTCTTGAGGACATCCTCGCTATGTTCTCATATAAAGAAGATAGATGGGAGTGGAAGAGGGAGAGGGAGACTCTCACAAGTCCTTTATTATGTAGTGACATTAAATATTAAATACCTTCAAGTACTGTTGCATAGGCTTAAATTTCCCACATGAACATTGGGGTCATATAAGTATCAAGACCATCCTTTTTTAGTGGTAGTATATTACTCTATGATGCATATATACCATTAATTCAATTTCTTTGTTATTGATTGACATACCTTTATTTCTATTCATTGAACAGTATGTATAAGTGTGAATATTAGTCAGGGTTCTCTACAGTATTAGAACTTATAGAATGAATCTCTCTCTCTCTCTAAAGGGGATTTATTGGAATAACGTACAGGCTGTGGTCTAGCTAATCCAATAATGACTGGCTGTGAATGGAAAGACCAATAATCCAGTAGTTGCTCAGTCTACAAGGCTAAATGCCACAGCTGGTCTTAAGTATATACCCAAATCCCAAAAGAAATAGGATTCACTGCCAGTTAATGAACGGCCGTGCTAGCAAGGCAAAGGCAAGCAGGAAAAGAGCAGAAGTTTCTTTTTTTCTTTTTTTGGTTTTTCGAGACAGGGTTTCTCTGTGTAGCCCTGGCTGTCCTGGAACTCACTTTGTAGACCAGGCTGGCCTCGAACTCAGAAATCCGCCTGCCTCTGCCTCCTGAGTGCTGGGATTAAAGGCGTGCACCACCACGCCCGGCAGAGCAGAAGTTTCTATGTCCTTATACAGACATCCATCAGAAGGAGTGGCCAAGATTAAAGGTATGTGTGATGGTTTGTATATGCTTGGCCCAGGGGTTAGCACTGTTGGGAGGTGTGGCCTTGTAGGTGTGGGCTTTAATACCCTTGTCCTAGCTGCCTGGGAGCCAGTATTCTCCTAGCAGCCTTCAGATGAAGATGTAGAACTCTCAGCTCCTCCTAAACCATGCCTGCCTGGATGCTGCCATGTTCCTGCCTTGATGATTATGTGTGGGGAATTGCAGGCTGGTCTCCAGTTGAGCTGAGGTCTGAACCCCGATGGTCATAATTCACCCTCATGACACGGTAGGTGTTTCCTCATTCTCCTGGAACTCCACCCCTGCCTAAGGTACCACCTCCCACAGCCCCCACAAGAGAAGCACGGTCAGTGGTCACATAAGCAATGTCCCAAGCTTCTGACCTTCAGGCTAAACTCCTCCTCAGTTACCTAGCAACAGTGAAGACCATAAAAGGGGGTGTTCAGCCCCACCACACTCTCTTCTCTTACTCTTATTCTCTTACCCTCTTACTCCTTTGTCCTCTCTCTTCTCTCTCCTTTTCCCTTTCTCTGTCTTTTCTCCTCTCTCCTTTCTCTTTGTCTTCTCCTCTCCTTCTCTCTCTCTCTCTCTCTCTCTCCCTACCTTCTTTCTTTCTCCTGCATTTCTATAATAAAGCTCTTAAACCATAGAGTCTCTGCTCTGCTCCATCAAGGCCCACTGCACACTCTGCTCATTGTTAGGAACTTCTTCCCTGTCCCCTCTGTCCCACAACCCTGGAGTGATAGCAAGGTAGCTCCAGGGGTGTCCCCATTGGGGCTGTCCCTTCTCCACTCTCCGCCATGTGGGTCAGAGGCAATGCCCACCCTGGGCCGAGTGGAAAGCATCTGGCAGTCTCCCCACGCCTGACTGACCAGAGAATAGAGAAACTCTGGCAGGGCGTTGAGCATCTTTTCCCTCACAACTTCCCCTGCCCTCCTGCCCCCCCCCTTTATTTTATTTTGTTCCTAACAATTATGGACCTCTGGATCTGTAAGCTAGCCCTAATTAAATGCTAGAATATAATGTTTCCTACTGGCCCAAGTGAAAGAACATTTAACTCTGTACTTGGCTACTGTCCATTGTCCTGAAACGAATAAAGTATTTAGATAATGGCAGTGGGAAGGCGGCATGGCCAATTGTGTCTCAAGAGCTGGCCATACATGGATAGATTTTTTTTTTTTAACCTACTCCTAACATCAAGTTGGGGTTATTAATTGCCGAATGTTAATTAGCCCTTTAATATTGTTCTAGCATGAAGACTACTCCAGCAGGATGCTAGGAGTGAGAAGGCAAATATGGATGTCATCTACTGTCACTTTAGTAAGAAAATAATCTTAATTTGCTGAGGATGCTTCTCATTTTTCTGATCTCAGTCAATAATGCCTTCTAGAGATCCTTTGTGGTGAATTGGTTCTTCTTCATAACAGATTAATTTTAATTGTCATTTATGTGTGTGTGTGTGTGTGTGTGTGTGTGTGTGTGTGTGTGTATGTATTTGTGTGTGCGTATGTGCATGTGAGTGCAGTGCTCTTGGAGGCCAGAAGAGATCATTAGATCCCCAGAGCTTGAGTTAAAAGTGCGTGCAAGCTGCCTGCCCTGGGGACTGGGGACTAAACTCAGGTCTTCTGGAGAAACAGGAAGCAGTCTTAGCACCATCTTCCCAGGCCCCAGCTTGTTTGTTCTTAGCCATGACGTATCGCTCTATGGTACAAAAAGTACTGGGATCAATTCAGATGCTTACTTATGAATGGGCTAGCTTCATTTCTATCCTTTTGAAGTTATGTGAGACTTAGGTCATGACTGCTTAGCTATAATCCCCTATAGAACAGGTTAAACATGGAATAGGTCAGTGGGACTTCATCAAAATGTGAAATTTTTATGCACCATAGGACACTGCCTAGAAGGGCACACTGAAGTTCATAGATGGGAGAAATGTTTGTGGCCAATTGTGTGATAGGAGTATTCTATCTAGGATATATAGTGGACCCTTACGTTTAAAATCAAAAGGAAAAGAATCCAGTTAAAAGGGGCAAAAGGACTTGAGTATCTCTGCTGGAGGAGAGCCAAAATGCCAATAATCATGTGAGAGGTGCTCAGCTGCCCCGTCACCAGGAAAGAAGTTTCGAATCCACATTGAGATACTGTTCCATACATGTCCACCAAGCTGGGTAGATGAAGCCTGCTGAAGATAAATATAACAACCTGCGAAGAAATCCAGACTGTCATTTATTTCTAGTGAGAGAGTGAATGGATGCAGCTCTGGTGAACCTGTTGGAAACATCCTAGCTATGCATCAGCTAGGGAATGGGAGTATAAATTACAGTGCGATACTCAGTGGACTGTTTCTTATCCATAGGGAGACATTGGTGGTGCATGCTTCCTAAGAGATGAACCTTGATCACAGATCATATGAAGGAGGCCACGTATTAAAAACACATATTGTTCTATTCATGTGGAATACCCAGAATAGGCAGATCTATAGAAATAGAAAGTAGAGGCATAGTGGCCGAGTTTTCTGGGGGAATGCAGGACTGATAGTTTGGAGTCATTGCTAATGAGTATGGTGTTTGCTTTGGCGCTAATTAACATATCCTACCACACTCTTGGTAGTTGTGCGCAAAACAAAGCCTATTGAATTGTATGTACTTTCAATAGGTAAATTCAATAAAGTGGTTTTTGTTTTAACAAGAGAGGTCATAAGTACATATATTCAACACATATGTAAAATTATAAGGTTGGACTGGATGATGACAAGGTCCTTCCTAAGACTCTCCACTGATAGTTCTGTCATGCCGACTATCTTGGCTGAGTGTCCATCTTCTGTCTTGATTTCCCAGGGTATCATGGCTGGGATCTAGAGATAGACAGACATTGCCTCAGCAAACCATGTTTGGCTTGGCCTGCTCTCCCCTTGCCATCCCAGTTGCTTAGAGTGTTTTATGTAATAGATGAAAGGTCTCTTTCATTATACCAAAGTGTACTAGAATGACCGTGTCATGGGAGAAAACATTATTTTACCCCAACCATTACTTCAAATCTACTTTAGGCACCTCAAGGTGCTCTGGTCTCCACATCTGCTCCAGTTGTCTTCTCTAGCTCTTGCACTTTGGAGCTGGGGGAGAGGTTGCAACCTTGCTCCTCGTTAGCTGTTGGAAGACTGCCTTGCCCTGGAAGCTCCAGTCTGAAACATTTCATGAATCATCTTCTGGTCTTTTATCCCACACAGAAAGGGCCTGCTTTGCCCCTGACATCCCTTCCATTTGCTCATGCCCATTTCCTGCCAAAGAAACCATTTTTCCCCAAAGAAAATGAAAGAGCTTCTGAGTTCTTCATTAATATCTGCATGTGGGACGGAGGAGGAATTGATGTGCAGAGCCCAGCCATAATGAGGTGATGATCACAGTGGGGCGGGATGACCCCAAAGCAATCTTTTGTAATGAGCAATTAATTATTAAAATTGGGTCCCAAGTATATTCGATTACTAAATCAATCAGCCAAGAGCTTCCAGTCTCATTAGGATTAGTGGGCTAAAAGCCAATTTATTACAAACAGAGTCATATTTTTCATTTAAAACATATATGAATTTTATGTGCTAAAGGCATTATGATTTGGATAATTGCAAGTGTGCATGGGCATATATACGTGCACGTGTGTGTGTGCATACATGTGTGCATGTTTGTGTGTGTGTAGGTGTGCTACACATATATGAAACTATTAGTAGATCCCTTATGGGAAATTTACACATGTGCGTCTTTGTAGCTTGCATTTCAGAAGATTGGCTGTATGGCCAGTCGCTTGGCCTCTGTGTTTTCCTTTATGGTTGCCTTTCTTGTGTTTCCTTCCCTCTGCCTATTATTTACCTCGACTCTAAAAAGCACAAGGGAATGTGTGGATGAATATAACATATCTCTCTCTTCTCCAAGATGGAAAATCAGATGTCCTGGGCAATGATGTGGGAGCTAATGACCACAGAGTCCTTTCAGATCTGGGGAAGTGTCAAAGTACTCACTGATCTGATAAAAACGCAACAAAGAACCCTAAAACAAACAGACAAAGGTCAGCACCAAGAAAGAGAAGACAGCTCATAAGATCAGAGGAGATATTTTCAAATTATGTATATAATAATCAAACCTAGCAATTAGGAGACACATCAATTTTTTAAAAAGGAAGAAGAATGAATGTACCCGAATGTGCTGCAGATGAATGTGGTTCAGTTGGCCCCATCTTTCTCCTACCACACCCACTCTGTTAACTTTTTCTTTTGATTTAGTCCCCACATCAAAACCTTTAATTTTCATCTTCCTCTAGCACACAGAAAATAAGAAAAGTAGTTCTCTAAACAGGAATTCTACAGCAGAAGTAATGACTAACCCAGACCTGGTAGCACAGGCCTGTAACCCCAGCTACTCACGACACCAAGGCAGGAGGACTGCAAAGCCACTTACCTTCTGGGGTGCAGAGTTCAGGCCTAGTCTGGGGACCCCTGTGAGCTGTCTCCTCCCAAAACAAAAAAAATAGAGAAAGGGAGAGAGAGAAAGAGTTGAGGGTCTTAGCTTAGTGGTGGAGTGGTATCTTAGCATCATGTGGGACTAAGTTCAAACACTATCAGTACTGAAAGCAACAACAGTTGCCGAAGTGTGGGTGAGAGCAACCACACCCACAGCAAATCAGTGTCTAGACACAAATATCTGCAGTAGGCATTCCTTCCAGATCTTCAAACATGACAAGGACCAATACCCATGGCTTCTGAAAGTAAGCCCTACTCTTTCTTGCCCTATATTTCAAAATATTTCTGTTCTAAAAATGGAATTTGGGAATTTTTTTATATGCACATCCTCACATGGCTTATATTATTATACTCATGCTTACATTTTGCATGTAAAATGTAAGATAGAAAAATTACCAATAAAGAGCACTTGCAATAACACAGATTTGCTGGGCGTCCTGCAGAGTTTAATGTATGGAGGTGTTGGGAAGACTTCATTAAAGATCTGGGTTTCTGAAGGAAGGAGATTTTGTCACAGACCCACAGTAGACACTCAATCAATACTTGTTAAATGAAAAGGGTGGGTTAAAAATACAGGTCCAGACAGAACGTCCCATGGTATTTAAAGTCTCTTGGCAATGTGTTCCAACTGGTTCCCTTTAATCCTTTAGGAAGCATTTAGGAAGTGACTTTTTGAACAAGTAACAAAATTTCCACTCACAGCTAGGAGACTTTTCACACATGTTGACTTCCTAGTTCAAGTTTTAAAATTCAGCTGCTTTATTTATTTTTTAGTATAGTACTAAGGAAAGAAAAAACCGGAAGAATTTAATACCGTTTCCTTCTAACTTGATTTATAGGGTATATATATATATCCCAATGAAATCTTTTGTGGAAATTTACAAGCTGATTCTAAAATTTATATGTAAGTGGAAGGACCCGTCATAGCCAAAACAGTTTTGAGAGACAAGTACGATACAGTATTCTGGGGGTAGAGAAATCAAGATGGTGTAGTCTTGGCTGAGGGACAGCAGATCCCTGGAGCAGAGTAGAAAGCTCAGAAATATTCCCAGACTTCATGGCCAATTGATCCTTAACAAAGGTGTTATGCCAACAAAATTTATTGAGGGAAGGAAATTCTTTTAAACAGATGTTTCAGGAATGACTCGATAGACACAGAGAGAAGGAAAGAGGTTTGGCTCTACCTCACAACATATGCAAAACCACATCTGACATGGACCAGAGGCCTAAACATATAACCTCAAATTACATATGTTCTAGAAAACGTTGCAGATATACAGATTCTGAGAAAATACACACACACACACACACACACACACACACAGAAAAGAAGGAAAAGAAGGTCAAATTTCTTTAAAACTAAGATTTGTACTCTATGATAGACGTGAAGGTACTAAGTGAAGGAAGGAAGGAAGGAGGAAGGGGACTTGATTCACAATATATAAAGACTTTCCACAATTCAATAAGCTAAAACCTTGAGCTTTACAAGGCTCAAATTTTATTGTTGTTTTTTTCCCAACACTTCCGTGCTTTAAAATCTGAAAGATGCCTCCAGAACATTTATGTTATTCCCAGTGTTCTTTATCAATGTTTTGCATCTGAACATGCAAAATGTAAGCATGAGAATAATGTAGAATGAATGAGATACTTCAATATGCACTTTACAAAAATGGCCATTTAAAGCATAAACAGTTGTTTAACATCAGTAGTCATAAAAAATGTAACCAAAAGCCCTGTGAGATGCCACTGTACCACTGTAAGGAGACTCAAACCAAAATGGCTGCCAACATCCAATGGGGGCAGGGGCATGGCTTCCTGGATCCCTAGTGAACTACTGGCAGGAGTTTAAAGTGGAGGAAACCACACTTTGCAATGCTTCTTCATTATTCTTTATTAAGTTTAATATATATCTATGCAGTAGCCTAGGTGTCTTCTTAGGAGAAATAAAAACATGTGCTCAGCAGTTTAACTAAAGTACGTGGTACCTGCAAGCACTGTCTTCCCTGATGCTCTTTCTCCTTGCTCCATCTCTCACAGAGCACACTGTTTAATGAGCCACAGCCTTCTTTCTCCTTTGCTTTTATGGCTGCTGCTTTCTCTGTCCTGCCTAAGAGTTACATCAAATGAAAGAACTGGGCAAGAACATTCAAAGCTGTTACCTGTAGTAACCCCAAGTAATGATGTCTCCACTTGCAGCAGAATGGGTGAGCTAGCCCAATCAGTCAACTCCAAAGTTAACACACACACACACACACACACACACACACACACACACACACACAAAGCCTGAAGTACCAATAGGTAAATCAGTGTGGCAAAGTCTGAAAGAACAATACACCAAGTAAAAGAATTCAGATGTAAGTAAACATGTACTTAGGGTTTGGGTTCAATATTTCTGATATTCTGGAATATGGTCTTTTCTGTTATAACAATCAATTTAATTGCGCTATGAAAAATGACAGAAGAGGTTTTATTAGAGGGGCTAATGCTGCTGTAAGGCCTACGAGGTAACCTAGAATAATAGAAAAGCTCTGTGTCTTGCTTTGACCACACAGGTACAAACATCCATGGAATTATATTACGCTGTATCTTCCGAGGTGTGTCCACCCTGCAACCTGTGGATGTGTCCCAGGAGCTATGGATGTGATCAACATAATTTCTGATGACTGCATCATGGTGCAGTATACAGGGGTTGGCTCTCCATGCCAGAGGGATGATGTGGGGTAAAGGATGAAAACCACCTAGAGGGAGCAGAAGGGACAAGAAAGAATAAACCATCACGACTGTCTCAGTAAATGTTCTGTTGCTGTGGAAAGAACCATGACCAAGGCAACTCTCATAAAATAAAGCACTTAATTGGGGCTGGCTTACAGCTTTAGGGGTTTAGTCCATTATCATCGTAGTGGGGAACACGGAGGCATGCAGGCAGACATGGTGTTACAGCAGCTGAGAGTACGACATTGTGACATGCAGCAGGAGAAGAGTGACCTTCTGGGTCTAGTTTAGTCTTTTGAAACTTCAAAGTCCAACCCCAGTGACACTCTTCCTCCAAGTTCACACCCACTCCAATAAGGCCACACCTTCTAATCTTCTTAACTAATGCCACTCCCTGATGACTAAGCATTCGAATATGAGCCTATTGGAGGTATTCTTATTTAAACTACTCAGTAAGACATATTAATGGAAATGCCATAAGGAACCCTATTAGTTTAAATACTACCCAATATGAGTAACATATTTTTACATAAAATTCTGTATTCTTTAGACTTCAGTTTTAATTAAGCTGTTATGAATTATGCTTCTAGTGCAATAGAAAAAAATTCCACAAAAGTCCTACAACTTGTGTTCTAGAAAGTGAATTATCTTCTACTTTTTTTCTTTCCCCACTGGGAGTGTCAGTGAACTCTGGGCCCCAGGCACAGCAGGCAAGGACTATTATCACTGAGCTGCAACCCCAGCCTCTGGATTTCCTTTTAATGTAAAAGAGGAACCAAGGTCCTATCCAACTATGGTGCCTCTGACCAACAATGGCCAGCATGGCATGATAACCCTAAGGATACAGTCATGACATGTATATACCCTGGCGGTAACCAACACCTGTCTCATTGTACTTAAGAGAGGCTGAATAAGATAGAAAACATGCCTGGTACCAGAAACTTACCCAACTGCCCAGAAGTCATAGATCTTGGAGGAGAACTTAAAATGGCCACTTACTAAACCAGGATAACCCCAATGTACATTCTAAGTATTTGTCCTCATACCCACAAATAAGTGTAGCCCTCAGCTCTCATCAAGGAAACTTCTCTTCACAACAGATGGCAATCATTGCAGAAAACCCCAAGAGGTCAAAATATAGAATTGTGAAACCCAGGCCTAATGGCCACTTCTAACATACAACCCCTGTACCCAAGGCTCAGGAGACACTGTATTCGAGGGGACAGAAAGATTGTAAGAGCCAGGGGATCAGGGGGATTTTCTTTGAGACTGCTATGAGTAATGTCATAAGCTACACCCATAAAGTCTCACCAAAATGGCAGCTCAAATATAAGCTAAGAAGAACAACAACAATAGACATGCTAACATGGCTGGAAAGATCACAAGGCCTCCATCCTACACACAGATACACACACACAGAAAAACACACACACACACATAGACACACACACACACACACACACACACACACACACACACACACACACACAGAGGCAACTATAGAATTCTGAGAGCAGGAGAAGTCGTCTTCCCAGGGAAGAACACAACTATTGGTTACCCAATACCAGATGATCGGTCCTGAAAACAGGTGCGTACAAGTACACTGAACCACTATACAGACGGAGCAGGGTAGATTCATGCATTTAAGAATGTGTGCATGCGTGTGTGTGTGTGTGTGTGTGTGTGTGTGTGTGAACAATTAATGGAAAAAGAGGCCACAAATTTGAAAGAGAGCAGAGAGGAGTGCATGAGAGTGTTTGGAGGGAGGTAAGGGGAGGAGGGATGGTGTAATTACATTATAATCTCAAGAAGTAAATGATATAACTAAGAAACCCCAAATCTGCAAGCTTCACAGAAATTAAATTGTGAAAAGATATTAAAAGATATTAAAAAGAGTCTTCACAAGAGGAAAAGATATTTGTAGAATCCTGTCACACCATCTCTGCTAAAATCAGAGACAGTATACTTTCTTTTTTAATTAATTAATTAACTTTACATATTGACTGAAGTTTTCTCTCCCCCATCTCCTCCAAGACCACCCCACCCATGTCTCTCTTCCTTAAGGAGCCATTCCTCCTCTGTTTCTCTTCAGAAAAAGGGAGGCCTCCCATGGATATCAACCAACCCTGGCATATTAAGTTGCATAAGACTAGGCACATCCTCCACTGTTGAGCAAGCCTAGGAGGAGGAAAGGGTCCCAAAGGCAGGCAACAGAGTCAGTGTCAGATTGTAAGAGCCGAGCTTGTTCCTGCTGTTAGGATTTCCACATGAAGACAAAGCTACACAACTGTAACATGTGCAGAGGGTCTAGGTCAGTCCCATGCAGGTTCCTTTGTTGGTGGTGCAATCTTTGTGGACCCCTGTAGGTCAAGGTTAGTTGATTTTGTAGGTATTCCTGTGGTATCCTTGGCCCTTTTTGATTCCTTCAATCCTTCCTCTCCCCTCTTCAGTAAGATTCCCCAAGCTCTGCCTAATGTTTGGCTGTGGGTCTCTGCATTTGTTTCCATCAGTTCCTGGGTGAAGTCTCTCTGATGATGATCATGCTAGGCTCCTGTCTGCAAGTAGAGCAGAATATCATTACC
The DNA here is from genome assembly GCF_900095145.1 of Mus pahari. Lineage (NCBI taxonomy): Eukaryota > Metazoa > Chordata > Mammalia > Rodentia > Muridae > Mus > Mus pahari. The sequence goes on along the minus strand of NC_034590.1, from coordinate 44,781,271 downwards.
AGTGCCAGGTGGGCTCCTCTCATGGAGTGGGTCTCAATGGAGGAACTAGAAAAGGTCATCCTGAATGAAGTAGCCCAGACCTTGGGAGACAAACATGGTGTGTTCTCACTTATAAGTGGATATTAGCTGTAAAGGATAGCTATGATGCAATCCACAGACCCAAAGAAACTAAGTCACGGGGAGGGCTCAAGACTAGATATGTGAATCTCACTGAGAAGGGGCAGTAGAGTGGATACCGTGGGTAGATGGAGATAAGAGGACTGGATGGGGTGGGGTTGGGTATGGGAGAATCAGATGGGGGCATCTCTGGAATCCACTAGAAACCTAGGGCAACAAAACCCCCTGGGAGTTGATGAGAGTGACCTTAAGACCATATGGGGTAGGATTTCTCTTTAGGCTGGAAGGAAATGTAAAGTAAGAGCTTAGAAGACCCCAGGAAGTGCAGAAAATCTCTCTCTCCCTCTCTCTCTTTCTCTCTCTCTCCCTCCCCTTTCTCATACCTTATGATTAATGTTTATAGTAAGAACATAAGCGGTACAGGCCTTTACCAGGAATTTCTATCTCTTCAATATGACAACAGCAAAATTCAGCAATTAGATCTGGAGAGATGGCTCAGCAGTTAAGAGCACCTTCTGCTCTTGGGAAGGACCATGGCTCAGTTCTTAGTGCCCACAATATATATATATATACAAAATCTCCAAACTCACTCCTTATATACATGTGTGCACATTTATATATATTCTTGTGGTCGGAATGGAGTCTTCTGTGGGCATCTAGGGGACTCTGTCTCCAATGAAAAAGACAGACTAATAATCAAGGCCCAAAGCTGAAAAGAAAAGGACAATTACTTCGGTTATGACACGGGATCCTATCTGGGTCAGTCCTCCTGGCAAGCGATCAGATTAAAGCACACATGGAGATCCACCTCCTTGGGCACACTGTGCAGATTAAGCAAGAGCCCTTGCAAACAACTTTGGGCAACACGCTAAAGACTGAAGACTTGTAAGAGCTCTCCTCTGGGAGTGAGGAAAAAACCCTGGATAATGAGCTGCCGACTGGATGTTTATGGCTGGCAAATCCCATAACCCTATAATCTGGCTCTTGAAGGCCACATTCTTCTTTGGTGCAGAAGCCCAGGGTCAATTATCGCGGTTGGTTGGTAAGCTTTCCTTTTGGGTGTTAGTCAGGGCCAATTTTGCATAAAAGAAGGGTTTCCTCTCTGGCACTGGATCTCTCCAATTATGGAAGCATATCCTGGGGTTGCCTTAAATCCCATGCTCCAGGGAGCTGTGGGGGGTTACCTGAGGACACCGCAGAAGGCATTCCCCACTGCAGCATGCAGTAACACTCATTGAACAGCTAACTGTCTCATAAGATTCTGGATTCTAGGATTATAAGCCACATGCCACTAACCCCCAGTGGCCATCACTAATTTGTCCTTGGGATCAGGGGTGCCTTTGTCCCACCTTCTCTTTCTACTCACAGGAAAGCCCTCCTCCCTTCTCTCTATCCATACCCAGTAAGATGAAGGCCAGTTAGCAAGCAAGGCTGCACTCACTGTGAATCCAGGACAGACCTTATCCCCTCTCTCCTGTGACTCCCACAAGAGAAGAGGAAGCATATTTCTAAAAAGACAGTGCTATTTTGGGAGAGAGTTGGAAAGCATCTAGGGTCTGAAGCCCATTTCTGAACTTCCTACAGAACTGACCCAGACACATTGTTTTATCTTTCTGAGCCTTACTTTTTACACAGTTGTGAACTGATGAAGGTTACAGTTCTTATCTGGAGTCATTTTGAAAATTGGCTGAGATACCTTGAATCAAGTGACCCGTATGTCTGTTGCCTGGCACACGCAGATGCTCAGCACATTGTCACCCTTATTATTGATCAGGACTTTGACATGTAAATCTGAGCATCAGAGAGGAGATGCAGAGGAAGCAGTGGCTGAGCCAGCCCCTCAGTCTTTGTTCTCCACCCTCTTTACAGGGTACAGACAGACAGACTACCCTGTCCTGCAAGAGGGAGGGGAAGGCTCTGTTGTCTCAATCCTGCTGTTTTGTGAAGTGTCACCAGATCAGTTACTAGTTGAAAGGAAGTTACATACCTTTGCTTTGTGTCTGTGCTTTTGTGACTTGAATTGTATGCCGAATTCTCCAGTTGTCAGTCCACACATTATTGAGAATGGTGATTATTCTGCTTATGGCCAGAGAAACCCTGGAAGAGTAACATGCTAGATAGAAGACCCCTGCCAGGGAGGGACCGATATCCTCAGCTCTCTGAACAAGTTCTAATAACGTGATGCTGAGTTATCTATGCTGTCCACTGGCACTGCCTTTTCCGCAGTTGCTTTAGGAGGATCAATGATTTTTATCCACAGAAAGGACAATTGTGACTTATTGTAGGTCTTTCGCTTTGACGATAACCACAAATAAAAGGCAACTTAAAAGCAAAGCCAAAAACTTTCTCTTGCCTGGTTTGTAGTTGCTACTTTGAAACTCAATGTTTGGAAAGGGCTGGCCATCTCTAACAGTAATGATACCCGCTGTGTGCTGGGACCATTTCTACCTGTGGTGGATCTATTTTAGATATTATTGTGGAGGAGAGAAAATGTCCTGTGTGTTTGAAAATGCCAGAACCACCCATTGCTTGAGCTAGGTTTGATCTTTTTACAATCTAAAAGAAAAAAAAAAAATCCCCAAGTGCATTACTTTAGCACAAAAACATTGACTAACCGCTTTGCAGGATACCTCTTTCATATCTTGCTGTGACTCAAAAGCTCCCTCAATTACAGTCCTTGATTTAGGCCATCAGAGTCTTATTTTATCCCTTATGTCCCCTGGTTCCCACCTCCGTACTTCCCTAACATTCCTGGCATCTTCTATTGACTTCAAGAGGTAATGGCCTCAAACCTTTGTTAGAATGGCTGAGAGAACAAGGTCACCACACTGGTTCAAAGGGTGTTTCCTAGGATGACTTAGAAGTGTCTAGTGTGTGGGGGAAGGGCTTGAAGGTACACTTGAGGTTTGGCATGACTCACTTCTGGTTTTGTTCTCTTAAAGAAGGATTTGGGTTTTGCTTTAGTAAAACAAGGAACTGACAGAGATACAGGGCCTCACAGCCTCACTGGGTGTTGTTGGTTAGTCAAGGTGACAAGAGGGACATTTTTGAGCAACATTACAATTGTTTTTATTCCATATGGTATGTAAAGGGCAATTGAGAAATAAAAAAAATACTCTGTGTGTGTGTGTGTGTGTGTGTGCGTGTGCGCACGTGCATATATGTGTGCATCTATGACAAGGCACATATGTGAATGTCAAAGGGAAACTTGTGAGTCACTTCTTCCCATCCAGCACACGGTTTTGGATAATTGAACTGGCTTGATCTGGCTTTGTGAGATGAATCTTCAGACAGTGAGCTCTTCTGTTGGCCTGGATGACTTTTCTCTGAAAACCTCGGTCACTAAATAATTTACAAATGACATGCATCCGTGCGAAGCCATGCTTACCTATACAATTATTCCCCTTGCATTTTGTTGAGCAGTCTGGAGAAGATCAGCTGAATAGGACTATAAAAACTAGAGTCACAGAGAGAGAAAATGAAATCCGATATTCGTGGGAATGCAGCAAGTATCAGAGAGGAATCCACAAAAACCCAAAGGGATTTTCCTCTAAGCTTCCCAATGGCTCAGGAAGGTATTCATAATTCCCATTTCACAGGAGAAGAAAACAACTCACAAAATGGAGGTGGAATCCCCAATGCTTATTATTCTCTAAGTGGCAGAATACTGAGGCACACAGACACCTGACTTTGGAAAATGAGCTTTTATCTACCATGATGTGCATATCGCCTGCCCAGACAGCTTTTCATGTTAGTATCAACACAGTCATCATGTGTTCTACAGTCAGCACTGAATTCAATCAAAAGATGAATTAGTTCATGAATTATTTTTTTTTTTTAAAGTTCATGTTTGGTCTGGAGAGATGACTCAGAGGTTAAGAGCACTGGCTTTTCTTCCAGAGGTCCTGAGTTCAATTCCCAGCAACCACATGGTGGCTCACAACCATCTACAGTAGGATCTGATGTCCTCTTCTGCCATGCAGAATAGACCATGCAAATATGCAAATAGAACATGCAAATAGAACATGCAAATAGAATATGCAAATAGAACACACACACACACATATATATATATATATATATATATATATATATGTAAACAAATCATTTTAAAAGTCCATGTTTATGTATGTTTTTATGTGCATATGTACTTTTAGAGTATTCATACAGATACATGCACTCACACATGAACATATATAAGTTTTAAAAAGTTATAAAACAGGAAACATTACCCAGAGTTCTATCTATCTAATAGAGCATTCTTCAGAAATAATAAAACATGCGTGGATGTGCATTCCTGAGTATGCGTGCATGTGTGTATATGTTTGCATGCATGTGTGTGAATGTGTGTTTGACTCTGTGTGTCTGTGTATATATTACCACAGGGGCTGGAAAGTCTTGGGGTCTACAGCCAATATGCAATGGCTCAGCAGAGCTGATGATGAAGACTCAATTCAAGAGTAAGGACCCGAACAGGGCCAGCTGATGCTGTCTATTCCAGTCTAAAAGCCACAGTGCCAGAGATAAGAAGAGATGAGCTTTTGGTCTATGCCCAAAGGCTGAAAAGGACCAATATCCTTGGTCTAGCAGCTGGTCAGGAGGCATTCTTTCTCAGTCTCTTTATACCATTAAGATGCTCTACACATTGAATGGGAACTACCCACTCTAGGGAGGGAAATCTGCTTTGATTCAGTCAGGATTCAAGCACTAATCTCATCTAGAAACCCACTCATAGACATACCCAAAATAATGCGAGACGACGTAACTAGGTACCAGATCAGTAGACACATACGTTAATCATCAGAAGGAAAGATTGTGGACTAGTGTTTGTGAGCCTGTAGAATAAATATGTTGAAGCCCTATCTTCCAAAGCAATATTACGTGGTGATAAGGTACTCAGGAGGTAGTTGGGCTTTGACAAAGCCACGAGAGTGGGGCTTTTCTAGTGGAGTCACTGTCCACAGGCGAGATACCAGAGAGCCTGGGTAGATGGCTTAATCAGGAAGGAGCTTCAGCCGTGAGGAGCTGAGTCTGGATCTTTAGCACTTACATAAGAAGCATGGTTTAGTGGTATTCACATGCATTCCTAGTGTTGAAGAGGCAGAGACAGGAAAATCCATGGGGTTCACTGTCTAGCCAAATCAACGAGTTCTAAGTTCAGTGAGAGACCCTATCCCAAATCCTAAAGTGGAGGACAATGGACAAGACAAGGGGTCCTATATTGACCTCTGGTCTTCATGCATACATATACATGTGTGTGCACACAACACTCTTGGAGATGCACACATACAGTCATGTACACACGCATAACACACATACACGCATGCATAAAAAACATACAACATACACCCAAATCACCCAAACACACACACACACACACACACACACACACACACACACACACACACACACACACACACACACACACACACACGCACACACAGGTACACAACCAGAGAGCTAGCTCTTCTGTCATGTGAAGAAAAATGAGATGACCATCTATAGGCTAGGGAGATGGCTCTGATGTAAACCTGACCCCTGGGTTCCCTCTTCTAGCATTTCAAGATTTTAGAAAGAGAAAGAGACAGTGACCAAAAGAAGACCTAAACAAAGACAACATCATTAGAAATGCTAACTATTGTAATAAATATTTATTCTCTAATGGGGTTACTACACAGCCTATGGTCATTCAGTTTCCAGATAAAAGACTAGCTACTTTTATATTTTTCCTAAGCCTTAGTCAGCACTAAAGCTGAGCAGGTATCTACATATTATAGTGTTATGTCTACTTCCCTATCAAAAACCCCAAGTTATAATTTCCTTCGGGGCTGCTCTTACTTCATTTGGCCAGCCAGCCCTCATGGCTATGTTTTCATAACTCACCTACCCTTTGGCATCTCTCCCCTCTCCACCTTCTTCCCTCTTCTCATGTTTCTCCTCAATCCCCAAGCCCTGGAACCAAAAACCTCACCTATCTCTCTTCTGCTTAGTTATAGGCTGTAGGTATCTTTATTCACCTGTCAGGGCTAACTTGGGGGGCAAGGTTACATAGCATCACTTGTGTATTTGCAGATTCTCTCATCCCTCTGTGCAATCAGGCCTTGGGGGTTAGTATTTAGCATAACAGAAGACCAAATCTCCACAACTAATGTGGAAGAGGATAGTCTCATAAGGCTCCAAGCCTAGACAAGCAACTACAAGCAACCAAGGAATGTTGAGCCTTCGAGCAAAAGTATTTTCCAGGGAAGAGTCCTTCAATTGGTTATCTAATACCAAGTGGTAAGCTCTGAAATCATAAACAATTTCAATCAATCAATCAATCAATCAAAAGAGGCAAAGAACTCGAAGCTTCAGGTTCTTCAGTTTTCAGAAAGGACCAGAAACTTCCTATAGGATTCCATGGAATCTCATTCTTAGTCCTACTGATGACAGGAAATAAAGGTCTGCCAAACCCAGCATCAGTGTTAGAACAGAATTAGCAGTCCATGACCGTGTAGAACAATCCTGTAGTCTTAATAAATGGCCATCAAAAATGAACCAATAGTCAACGCAACTCAGTATAACCTTGGCTTCTTTATATATAACATTCCATCTCTCCAACCAATATGATGCCCACATATCAAGCTTCAATCTGGAGGCTTTTAAACACAACATGGTAGGGAGTCTTTGCAGGAAATCTTGGAGGAAACACTTGCTTTTAACAACAATGACAAGTGCTGGAGGTGAAATTCAAGGATAGACTGTTCCACTTAGTACAAACCAACTATGTGCTTGCCAGTGGTTATTGATAGGGGATGAATGTTTAACAAAAGTGATACCCTGGATCTTTTGGTTGGTCAGCTTTAAAAAACTGTTTCCAGTGGCTGTGACCTTCAATAGAGCTATTTGGAATAATTTGCAGTCAAAGAGAAAAGTTATTTTGCTGAGGAAGGAGAAAAAGGCTCCACACTCTAGCTTTGAACTCATTTCTCTTTTCAACAAAACTGCATGGGAGCCAATTCCATCACAGCTCTGCAAGGTGGCTTATTAGCTAATTCAGTTCCGAGTCACTTATGTAAATAAGCTGTTTGCGGAAGACGAGACTGTCAGCGAGAAGCTGTCTGCTGATTTATGAAGCTGTTATTTAGGGTTGGAGATTATTAATCCTCTCTACTTTCCACTTCAGTGAGGATGCGATTTTTGCCTCTTCTGAACAAGAGTCCTTAAAGTGGGATCCATGAACTTCTCAGAACTGTATGCACAGCTGTATGCAGAGTCTGGCATGCTGTACCTGTTTAATTTATGTTTGCTAAAGGAGTAAATACATACGTGAATGAAGGTTCTGTTTGTCAGGAGCGAATAGAATCAACTAATCCCAATACAGGCATGTGATTTTGCAGAAGGACTTCTGCAATGCCATTACTGACAGACTGACAGACTGACAGACACACACACACACACACACACACACACACACACACACACACACACACACAAGGCCACACTAGCTCACTACCCTACAGCTAGCTTAGTGGTCATGGCCATGTTCATCCTGTGTAGCTTGGACCAGCAGAGCATCCTTGCAGAAGGAATGTTCCAACACAGAAGTTCATAGGTCATCATTGGCCCTCATCACTTCTGTGACGTCCTGTGCCCTTTACTACTTTAACACACCACCAGGAAGTTCCATGGATGATTCAGCTGAGCAAACATTGCTAAGAGCTGGGAGGGAAAAAAAAATCAGAACTATTTATGACCTAAATGCTACTAAGTCGCCTCCATTCCCAGGAGGGCAATAAATCAAACACAGTTTTATCTATAATAGCAAGATTGAAAAAGGCAAGTGCGATAAGACAAATGACTTTGGAGAGAAGAATAATTATTTTTAGCTGGAGGGTTCAAGAAAATAGTGTGAGATTTTAGAGCCAGGTGCTGAACGATGAACAACCTTTTTCTCAGAAGAGTGGTAAGAAGGAAGAGAAGTACAGGCTGGGGGAACATTGTGAACAAAGGCATACAAATGGGAGGGATTTATCTGGGACCTGGGAATTCACAATGGTATTTTGATAGGGGAGTGTATCGAGGGAGGCCTTTGGAAAACATAGAGAATGGAGCTAGAGACCAGTGGGACTGGTTTTCAATGTAAGCTAGAAAAAAATTAATATTTTTAAAGCTTAAAATAATTTATGTAGCACACAGAAAAGTTTAAAAGAGTTATTCTCCTAATATTGGAGCGATGGATTTTGGTGCAATAGTTCATTTTCTATGCAACATTTTCTCTATAGTGACACTTTCCTTTCCCTTTCCTTACTTCAAAATATTCTTGAGTTACTATTGTCCAGTGTTGAAAATATCAAACAGGCTCAGTGTTCCCTCACTAAGGACTGAACTAGGCTAGAAATGAATACTTTTTTGAACTATGTTTTAGCAGTTTTAATTCATTCTACTGAAAGCCCTGTTTATGTATCTGTCCTACTCTTCTTCAGATTTAGTATTTCATTTTTGAGATTAAGATTATGCAATTTTGGCTCTCTGCTTCTTCTTTTTCCAGAGACAGCTGCATCTTGTGCAGTGCCAGACTTGTCTTGTAGACAAAATGCTGAAGGTCAGTGTGAACAGATTTGGCCATAATGGGTGCCTGGTCACCAGGGCTGCCGTCTGCTCTCTACATGGCAAAGAGGAGATTGTTGCTATCAACAACCCCCTTCATTGACCTCAACTACATGGTCTACATGTTCCAGTATGACTCCACCCATGGCAAACTCAATGGCACAGTCAAGGCTGAGAATGGGAAGCTTGTCATCAATGGAAAGCCCATCACCATCTTCCAGGAGTGAGATCCCACTAACATCAAATGGGGTGATGCTGGTGCTGAATTATATCGTGGAGTGTACTGATGTCTTCACAACCACAGAGAAGGCCCAGGGCCCACTGAAGGGTGGAGCCAAACCGGTCATCATCTCTGCCCCTTCTGCCAATGCCCCCATGTTTGTGAGGGGTGGGAACCATGAGAACTATGACAATTCACTCAAGATTATCAGCAATACATCCTGCACCACCAACTGCTTAGCCCCCCTGGCCAAGGTCATCCATGACAACTTTTGTATTGTGGAAGGGTTCATGAACACAGTCCATGCCATCACTGCCACTCAGAAGACTGTCCATGGACCCTCTAGAAAGCTGTGGCGTGATGTCCATGGGGCTGCCCAGAACACTATCCTCGCATCCACTGGTGCTGCAAAGGCCGTGGGCAAGGTCATCCCAGAGCTGAACAGGAAGCTCACTGCCATGACCTTCTGCATTCCAACCCCAATGAGTCTGTTGTGGATCTGACATGCTGTCTAGAGAAACCTGCCAAGTATGAAAACATCAAGAAGGTGGTGAAGCAGGCATCTGAGGGCCCACTGAAGGGCATCCTGGGATACACTGAGGACCAGGTTGTCTCCTGTGACTTCAACAGCAACTCCCACTCTTCCACTTTTGATGCTGGGGCTGACATAGCTCTCAGTGACAACTTTGTGAGGCTCATTTCCTGGCATGACAATGAATACGGCTACAGCAATAGGGTGGTAGACCTCAGGGCCTACATGGCCTCCAAGGAGTAAGAAACCCTGGACCACCCACCCCAGCAAGGACACTGAGAGCAAGAGAGAGGCCCTCGGTTGCTGAGGAGTCCTTGTCCCAACTCAGCCCCCAACACTGAGCATCTTCCTCACAATTTCCACCCCAGACCCCCATAATAACAGGAGGGACCTAGGGAGCCCTCCCTACTCTCTTGAATACAATCAATAAAGTTCTCTGCACCCCCCAAAAGATTATGTAATTTCTCCTCCATTCAGACCTTCTCATATGTTTTTCCCTGCTTTCTTTTAAATTCATGACCTCTTTTTTCACTATTATGACATGTATGTATGTATGCATGTATATAAATCTACATTCTTGAATATAACACTTTTAGTCTGTATAATGTTACTTGTATTTATGTTTTCAGGGTTGGCCTTTTGGTATGGGATAAGCCATTGGTGAGCTCTTCCCCGGGGAAGACTATTCCTCGCACTCTTAGCATCCCTTAGTTGCTTGTAGTTCTTTGTGTAGAGTTGAGGCCCCATGGGCGTTGCTCCATTCGTTTTGGCATGCCTGTTGTCCTTGCTCAGCCCATGTCTAGGTAGTCATGTTGGTGAGACTTGATGAGTGTAGCTTCTATTATCACTAGCAGATGCAATTTCACAGCAAGCTCCTGATCCTTTGGGGTGCTCAGTGTTCACGGCCCCTCTTCTGAAGTGTTCCCTGAACTGTAGACGTGGGAATTGTTTTGTAGCTGTATCTGTTGAGACTGCCTAGCCTAATCTTAAATCAGGCCATTTGTTTCCCTGACTTGCTGTTTTGGGTTCTTTGTCCATTGTGGATACTGATGCTCTGTCAGATATACGGCTAGCAAAGATTGCTTTTCCTTCTGCGGGTTTCTTCTTTGCTCGGCTGGTTGTTTCCCTAGCTCTATAGAAACATGTTAGTTTTATGAGTTTCCAGTTGTTCTTAATTCATGAGCAAATGGGGCTCTGGGCAGAAAGTCCTTCCCTGTACCTATCACACTGCCTACATTGTCCTCTAGTAGGTCTAGTGTTTCAGGTTTCAAGTTGAGGTTTCTGAACCACTTGGATCTGATTTTTATTTATTTATATAGTAATTTAAAAATTATAAACATATTCTTACCATTGTTTTTCTTCTTCCTCACCACCCTTCAGATAGCTCCCTTTTCACCCTTCCAACTCCATGCTTTCTTTCTTTTTCTCTTAAGAAAACCAACAAGAGACGAGGTAATAAAGAAAACAAGCCAGAATAAAGCAAAATGGAGAAATGAAGAAAAAGTGTGCCACAAGGACACAAAATTGGAAATCATAACATACACACATGCCCCACAAGGACACAAAGACCAGTAAGATCAAAAAAAAGTCTTAACAAAGCTATATGAGACAACAACAACAACAACAACAACAACAAAACCAAACTTCCACAATACCTTTGAGTTCATTCTGTGTTAGTGTTAGTTATTTACTGCTGGGCTTGGAGTGTCTCTTAACTGTCCTTTGTTTACCCAGTGAAATGCGCTTGGGAACGAATTTTTCCTTTGTGAGTGATTGTCATTTGGAGATAGCTTCTTGCTTAGAGATGGGAGCACATGTCCACTTCCCCACCGCAGTGCTGAGACTCTATTTGGGTTGCCCTGTGGAAACCCTATGCATACTTCTACAGTCTCTGTGAGTTCTTGTGTGTCAGTCCTGTTGTGGCTAGAAGAGACTATTTTATGGTTTCCTCCGTCTCTCCGGCCCTTACATCTTCTTACTTCATCTTCCACAGACTTTCCTGTGCTCTGAGGGGAGGGCTTGATGAAGACATTCTATTTAGGACTCAGTGTTTCATGGCCTTTTACTCTCTGCACATTGTAAAGTTGTGGGTCTCTGTATTAGCTCCCATCTTCTGCAGGAGGAAGCTTCTCTGGTGGTGTCTGAGTGAGACACTGATCTATGTGTACAAGAGAATGTCATTAGGAGTCATTTGCTTTTCTTGTAGGACCATGGCCTATCTAGTCTTAGACTCCTGGCGACCAGAGCAGTGTCAAATATTGGTTCCATCTCCTGCAGTGGGACGTAAATCCAGTTAGATAGTGGTTGGTTGCTCCCACACTGGTGCCACTATTGCACTGATGTATGGCACAGCTAGGTCACCTTTATAGATCAAAGGGTTGGTAACTGGGTTGGTGTTCTGCTGTCTCCCTCAAAGCATGCAATGTACTTTGCAGTACTGTGAACACGATCAGTAAGTGTGTCCCAGTTCTACTTCCCTGTGTTCAATGAGCCATGTAAATGTTGTATTCAGCAACAGGACCTAACCATCAGATTGTGGAGAACAATCAACAGCCTTGGCAATGGTCTGAGTTGTTTGAGAGTATGAGGGTCCCGTTTGGCCAAAAATTTAGATAGCTACAAGCCATACCTAGCACTAGAGATTGAGATTTGACTTTCTAGAAAGTGATAACTAACTAGTTGGAGCTTTGTCTCTCCTATAAGTTAATAATTCCATGTAGTTTCTTTTCATATATATATATGAAAAAAAGGTGTGTATGAAAAAAAATAGTAAAGCTATTTTCCCATTCTATGGCCGGCCACTTTGTCTGGTTGACGGCACCTTTTTCCATATATATATATATATATATATATATATATATATATATATATATGGAAATTTATTTTCCATAAATATATATATATTTCTACTGTAGTAGGTTGCCCTCTGACCCTCCCAATGGCCCTTCATTTTAGCTGTCCCACTCCACATTTCCTCTTGTAGACCCCTCTCTTTTCTTCCTCTTCATTTAACTCTCTAGTTCTAGTCCCACCCCCAACAACCATATATTCTATTTCTCCTTCCTGGGGAGATCCTTTCTTTCTAGCTCCTTACTCTATATAACACTTTGTGTTTGTACTGACAATAGCATGTCAATGGAAGGCTTAGCAAGGAGCATCCACATATAAGGGAATACATACCAAATTCGTCTTTTTAGGTCTGGGCTACTTCATTCAGGATGATTTATTTTATTTTAATTTTAGCTACAACCATTTACCAGCTAATTTAATTTTTTTTTAAAACAGTATCACATTCGTCCATTGTGTAAATATATTACATTTTTTTCTCTATTAATGGCTGGAGATATCTAAGCTGTTTTCAATTTCTAGCTCTTATGAATAGAGCAGCAACGGTGATGGATGAGCAAGTGTCTCCGTAGTAGGACGTGGAGTCCTCTGGGTGCATACCCACAAGTGGTTCAGCTGGATCTTGAGATAGATGGATTCTCAGCTTCCTGAGGCTGAGCCCTACTGCTTTCTATAGTGGTTGTACAAGTTGGTGTTCCAACCAGCAGTGAATGAATTTCCCTTTACCCCACATACGTCACAGCATGAGCTGTCATTCGTTTTATTGATACTGGCCATTCTGGTGGGTGTAAGAGGAAATCTCAAAGTAGTTTTGATTTGTAGTGTCCCTGATACTAAGAATCTTGAATGTTTCTTTAAGCATTTCTCAGCCATTTGTTTTCTTTTTCAGAATTCTCTATTGAGATCTATATCCTATTTTTAAAGTTGGATCATTTGTTTACTTGATGTTATGCTTTCTTATTTATTTTAGATATTAATTCTCCATCAGAGTTATTAAATTAGTAAAAAAAAAAAAAGTGTGTATTAGGAAAGCTATTTTCCTATTCTATGGCCTGCCACTTTGTCTGGTTGATGGCACCTTTTTCCATATAGATAAGAGGTCCATTTATCAAATTTTTATTTTAGTGCCTGGGCTATTAGGATCCTCTTCAGAAAGCCTTTTCTTGTGCCAATGAATTCAAGACTATTCCATACTTTTTATTTTATCAGATTCAGAGGATATGGTCTTATTTTGAGGTCCTTGATTCTTTTGTGCAGGGTGATACATGTGGTTTGATTTACAATTTTCTCCATGCACCCATCCAGTTTGAATGGCACCCTTTGTCCTTTTGTCTAGTGCATACTTCTGGCTTCTTGATAAAAAAAAAAATCATGTGTCCATAGGTATCCAGACTTATGCCTGGGTCTGTATTTCAATTACATTGAACAACCTGTCTGTTTTTATTACTCTGACTCTCTAGCATAACTTGAGATGAGAGATGGTAATATCTCCTGCAGTTATATTGTTATTCAGGACTATTTTAGCTATTCTGTGTGTGAGTGTGTGTGTGTGTGTGTGTGTGTGTGTGTGTATGTGTGTGTGTGCACATGCACACGTACACACGCGTGCACACACACATATGTTTGTATGTTTCCATATGAAGCTGAAAATTGTGTTGAAATTTTGACAGGGATTGCATTGAATTTGTAGATTGCTTCTAGCAAGATGTTCATTTTTACCATATTAATCTTGCTATGGCTCTGATTTTTTGTGTAGAGTGACTGATTTGTATCTAACTTTGTTCTTCTGCGTGGTGCACACTGACATCCTGCTTTCCTAGCTCCACGTGTTGAAGATGTTAAAAACTACATCACAAGTGTAGCCAGGAAATAAATGCAAGCTTCCTGAGAGGTATGGCAGAGGCTCATATTTGTACAGGGTTAGAGAAGCTCTTGGGCCTTATGAAACATTTATATTCTGCTATTTCAGGCTCTTAGATGCTGCATAAGGATCTCTTGATGGGCTACTTAGCATTTACTGCAAAAAAAATAGACGAAGCAATAAGACACACTTTCTAGCTAAAACTACTTAACCATACCAAAGGTGTCAATCAATTTAAAATGTATCATAGAATGGATAATGTCAGGACGTCTTCTCTATGACCAAAGAAAAACAACAAAGGAAAATATGAATAAATTGGTCACCATGAAAACGAAACCTTTCCTGTTTTACAGGATATTGAGAAGTAAAAGGCAAACCGCAGAATGTAGTAGAATATTTGCAAATCATATGTCTGATCTATGAAGTATGAATAATTTTTATAACTTATCTACAAAAGGTCAAATTTAAAAGCATGGGCACGGATAGGTATAGATATTTCTAAAGAAGATATAAAAGTGGTCAAGAAACAGGGCAGGTTTGGAGCCTCAGAACCCACTGGAAAAAAATGTTGTGTACGACTGAGCATGCCTAAACCTCCTATTGGTTATTGGAGACCAGCCCTGGGAGCTCTCTGACTTGACAACCTAGCTGCAATGGCAAGCGCCTTACTCTGTTAGAGACACTGCTTCAAGGCAACAATCTCACTGCCTAGAGAATATAGGTAGACACTAGGCTTTTTTCTCACCTCTGAAGGTGTGCATATAGGCTTGTGTACTTTTATACATACATACATGCACCCTCCCCACACGACTCGTATGTGCATGTTAATAACAGAATTATTCACAATATCCAAAATATGTAACAGCAAAAATGCATCACTTTATGAGTGTGTGGGGGATGATATTTGGCAATGGGAGAAAATGAAACAGTGATACATGCTGTGAACTGAGAACCATTACAGTATGCCAAGAGAAGTCACACAGGCATCACTGCATTAGTCAGGGTTCTCTAGAGGAACAGCACCAATGGATTGAGTCAGTCTCTCTCTCTCTCTCTCTCTCCCTCTCTCTCTCTCTCTCTCTCTCTCTCATTAGAGTGTCTTATAGGCAATGGTTCAGCCAATTCAAAAGTGGCTGTCTAACAATTAAAAGTTCAAGAATCCAATTGTTGTTCAGTCCACAATGCTAGATGGATATCTCAGCAGGTCTTCAGTATCCTAAAAAAGTGGGTTATACTGCCAGTGAAGAAGTCAACTGGCCAGGGAGAATGAAGGCTAGGAGGCAATGAAAGAAAGTGTCCTTCTTCCATATCCTTTATATAGACCAAAATTTAACTTTTTAACTGTTTCTCTTCCTCTGTCCTGATCCTCTCTGAGAAATCTGAATATGTTTTTCCTCAGTATGTTACACAACCATTTCTTTAAGGCATGGCACATTGCTATATGTTTACTGTAAATGTTGTGCTGGCTGGTCTACGGTTAACTTGACCACCAAGGATAGAGTTGAAAGGAAGGAGTCTCAACTGAGAAAAATACCTTCATAAGATCTGTCTGTAAGGCATTTTATTCATTACTGATTGATGTGGGAAGGTCCAGCCCATTGCAGCTAGGGCTATCCCTGAGCTGGTGGTCCTGCATTTTATAAGAAAGCAGGCTGAGCAAGTCTTGGGGAGTATCCAGGAAGCAGCAACCTCCTATGGCCTCTGCATCAGCTGCTGCCTCCAGGTTCCTGCCCTGTTTGAGTTCCTGTCCTGACTTCCACAGAAGTTCAAGGATGTGTAAGCCAAATAAACCCTTTCTTTTCCAACTTGCCTTTTGGTCATGGTGTTCTACTGCAGCAATAGAAACCAAACTATGATAGTTGCCAAGTCTGATATATATATATATATATATATATATATATATATATATATATATATATATATATATTCTCTCACATGACATCTGTTCCTCTCTTCTCTTGTGCTTTCTTTCTTCTAGGTTAAGGAAACTCTTCCTTGCCCCAAAGCTTTATAAATATACAAATAAGTTTCTTCTTTTATTTTTCTGGTGACTAACATTTTTATCTTTAATTTTCACATTTTTTTAAATGATTTTATTATTATTTTCTGCGCATTGGTGATTTGTCTGAATGTACGTCTATGTGAGGGTGTCATACCTTCTGGGACTGGAGTTACAGATAGTTGTGAGCTGCCATGTGGGTGCTGGGAATTGAAAACACGCCTTTGGAAGAACATCCTCTGAACTTAACCCACTAAGCCATCTCTCCAGTCCCTAACTTTCAGATTTAACAAATGTCATTTTATTTTCAACTGTGTGCTTGATGTAGCTCTAGCATTTATCTTGAGTTAAGATATAATGTAAAACAACACGTTTCCAAATTATTGCCAGTCCCCTAACCCTTTTCTACTATGTGCAAACATGTGTAAATTGTTAGCCACATGACTCTGAGGACTGTCCACTCTCTTACCATAGGACTCTTATGATCAGTGTCTGTCTGTCTGGTTTGTACCAGTAACAGATACTCAGAACTTTGACTCTATAAGACATATTCCAATCCCTGATAAGAGTGTTCCCTTTTTGCTGTGTACTTTTAAAACTGGGCTTATTCTACACAATTTATGTCCAGGGTCCAGGTGACTTTCAGAGCAATTTGTCAAGCAAACATGTGGAGATTCATGTTAGAATTATTCTAAATGTAAATTGATGTGAACAGTTGGCATTTTTCATTTTTTCCTGTCATATAATATGATATCCTTCCTCTTCACATACTAAAGCCTTTATGTCTGTGAGTAAAACATTGTTGATCTGTCCCTTTAGGTAACAGATATTCTCAACAAAAGCCTTTACTATAGTTATATTCTGTACACACCATGAATGCACTTTTCCCTTTATAATTTCAGCTACCATATAAAAGTAACTTGCGCGTGTGTGGGAGTATGTGCACTTGTCTATGATCAGCCTGCCTCTGAAACTTTTATTAATTAGAGTGATTTCCTGGCGTTTTCTCCTGGGTTATCTGACTGTGAGGTCACACTGCTAGGAGTGTCTTCTCATTCATTTTTTGGTCTTGTGACTCTAATTTCTGTCTCATTTTTCTCACAATGACTAGAATCAGTAGACTATGAATAATAGTGAAACTTAGCGTATTAATTTTATTTCTATTGGAACATAAATGTAGCCTTTAGATTAAAGTCAGTGGCTTTTATTTTGGCAGACAGGTTTCCATCTGTGGCTGTTTCTTGGTATTTTATTGAAGGATTTTTTTCTTTAATATTTTTCTTCTCTAGTCTATTTTGCTAAGAATTACGTATCCTTAGAGACATTTAAAAAATAATCTTCATGAGCCAGATAATCATATTAATTGGCAACTTTTTATATACATGAGAGTTTTCTCTGGGAAGCAGAAACTGCTTGTGGGCCGGGCATGTCATGGTCAAAGGTGTCCTTCCCTAGAGCTCTCGAATGTGAAGCAACATGACACCAATGGTGTTTCTAGGTCTTTCCTCTAATTAGGGCTGTGGCATTGAAAGGAAATCTCAGATGTTCAAGTCCAACCAGAGCAAAGGGCCCCTCATTAGGAGTTAGTTGGGGGACCCTCAGCGTTTGAAGAGTTCTATCATCAAACTTGCCTTAGGAGAATGGTGGTGAGCTTCGGCTCCTGAAACAGTCAATTAGTGCTGTTTTCCCTTTGGTCATGGGAATTAGCTTAGAGAATGGAGATAATTTGGGGTTCCCCAGCTCTGCGGTAAGTGTAACTTATTCCAATGGCTATCCCAGGAAGATTCCCAGAACTATGGAGAGCTGTGTGCTGAAAGGGCTATCTCGTGGAGACTCTGGATTTCCCATCTTTGTTGCCTGCATCCCCCTTAGCTGGCTTGTGTTAGACTCTTTGCTGCCAAGAGGGTGGTTATGAGCCACACAAGACGCCAAGTGTTGCATCCCACAGAGTTTTATAAGTTCCCATTGTCACTTTTGAAATATTTCGGTGGCATACTTCCAACCGTGGCTAAATTTCAATCTTCTCCCTCCATCTTTCCCTCCCTTTCCCTCTCTTTTCCTTGCTTTCTTTTTATTTAAATATCTTTGAACACAGTCTCACTCTTTATCACAGTTATATAAACTTGTTATGTAGCCCAGGAGTGGTTTGAACTCCTGACCTTCTGCCTTAGCCTCTTTATTGTATCTCTGAGTCTCTAGACTCTGCTCAGGGATTCTCTTTAAAAATGGCAACTTTTGGGTCCTGCTCAAACCAACAAAATACATGCAGTATCTTTCACTCCTTCTAAGGCTGGCTATGTGTAGTGAAGTATCAGCGAGGGTAAACACAAGAGCTGTCTGTCCAGGGAGGCTGGACTCCTTCCTTGCATTCTTTTTCCCTTCAGGAGAACATTAGCTGCTTTAAGACTTCTCTTCAGCTGTGTATATGTTAGCTCTAAGTCGGTGAGTTTGATTTCCTTTTTTTGGGTGCAGAGAGTTGAATTTGTCATTCTCGGCCTTTGGCACATTACAGTCCTGGTTTCTGGCACATTCAAGCTGAGTGCTGCCATTTTAATGTGTTCAGGAGGACACCCTGAGGTCCTTCTGCGGGTCTTAGTCACTTTTGCCTCTGTGGACACCTCCCTCCACAGTGCAGGTTTATGGTCCCTAAACATTTTTTTCTCCTTTTCCTCAAGTGAAGAAAAGACAAATGAAAACTTTGTGAACTCCGATAAACTTCAGTTTTCTTCTAATTTAAAAAGAAGCTATTGTCCTAAGGGTGTCTCGGGGCTAAGACTCTATATTTAGTGTACCTGACAGAGCAGTTAGACCTGCTTTTTTCTTCTTTGTCTCTGGAACTCAAAACTCTTACGGTGCCTAGACCTGTGGATCGTGACCCCTTTGGGGGGCAGTGTCTAACAACACTTTCAAAGAGGTTGTTTAAGACCATTAGAAAACACAGATATTTACATTACAGTTTATAACAGTAGCAAAATTACAGTTATGAAGTAGCAACAAAAATAATTTTATGGTTGCGGGGGGGGGGTGTCACCACAACATGAGATTGCATTAAAAGTTCGCAGCACTAGGAAGGTTGAGAATCCCTGACCTAGGCAAACACTCCAATATGCTTATGATGACTTTTTCCTTCTGTATGTATCGCATGAAATGTTTTAAATTTATTTACATGTGTTCAAACTTTCTCTGTCATATTAACTTAAATTTAGTGTGATATACTAGACAACTAATAACCTTTGACCAGTCTACTATTACTAACGTAGTCTACAGAGCATTGAGTCAGCCTTTGCTCTTATTTACCATACCCTGTCTGCTCCAGTCTCCTATGCAGAATAGATTGTATTTAGCCAGCATATTAAAGTCTCCTGAGCTGTGGTACTTTCCTAGACTTTCCTTGTTTATGAGGACATTGACAAACTGGGGAGACCTGGCCAGGCCTACTAGCTGTTTGTCTTCTGGCTCTGCTGTGATCCTTGGCAGGGACGACTTAAAGGAGGAATGGTTTATTTTGGCTTTTCGTCTCAGAGCTTTTATTTTATGACCCTTGCCTCCATTGATTCTGGTTCCTGGTGAGGCTGGATCTCATGGCATGGAAGTGAGTGGAGGGGAGGCTGCTAACCTCGCTGTAGTCAGGAAGCAGAGAAGAGGGAGGGACCAGCAGCCTTTAACCCCCAAAGGCACATTCACCACTGATCATCTTCTTCCAGCTGGTTACTAAAGCTTCTACCATCTTCCTCATCATTGCTGCCAGCTGCAGTCCAGTCACGCAATGGACAGGCAAACCACAGGCTTGGCTTTAGGTTTTGTCTGCCCTCTCGGTTCAGCAGAAGATTGCTGCTATCAGAACATAAATCCAGACACACCAGAGAGTGGCAGAAGTGAGATTTGATGCAGTAATCTCTCTGTCTCTGTCTCTCTCTCTTCCCTTGTCCCCGTTTCCTCTACATAATGACAATAGCTATATTAATTATTTTTTTATAATATGAAAAAAATCATTTAAGAAAGTTTCATGGAACTCATATAAGAACAAATATTACTTTCCAAGTATATACAACATACACATAGAATTTGAAAGACAATGCTTTGCTATTCAAAGCCAGTACAGTGAGAACTGGATCTTGGAGACCTTTCTTCCACCAGTAATTCAGCATCATATTATCTCAGTGGCTTTCTTCATTAGGGTACAACTGCTGTAATAATACACTGTGACCAAGGCAACTTGGAGAGAAAAGGGTTTATTTGGCCCATACTCCCATATGAATGTTCTTCATTGAAGGAAATCAGACCAGTAACTCAAACATGGCAGAACAGGGAGGCAGGAGCTGATACAGAGGCCATGGAGGGGTGCTGCTTCCTGGCTTGATCGCCATGGCTTGCTTAGCTTGTTTTCTTATAGAACTCAGCCCAGGGATGGCTGAACCCACAATAGACTGGGCCCTCCTGCATCAAGCACTAGTTAAGAAAACACCCTGCAGGCTTGTCTGTAGCCCAATTTTATGGAGGCAATTCCCCAACTCAGGTTCCCTCCTCTCAGGTGACTTTAGCTTGCATGAAGCTGAAATAAAACTATCCAGCATAGTGGCTATTGTTAATCTCTTCCTCTTTTTTTTTCCTGGAATTCAGCCTCTCATCCATTAAAGGAAAGACGGTTGTCAAAGCTCTGACCAGATCTGAGTTATCAACAGTCATGCTTGTGACTGAGGTACGAGATGGGTGAAGGGCAGGGTTCTTAGAGCAGGTTGGTGATAGCAACGAGATTAACTGTTGGGGACAGCTAGGGTACCCAGTGGTGGTGCAGGCCACATGGTAGTCACTGGACACACTTTGTGCTTCAGTCTACATCTTTAAAAGTTGATCTCATGTCCAAAGTCCTGATTTGTCTATGGGAATGCTTGCACAGGACCGATAGGCCGTAAAGTGAAGGAGGTATGGCTGGGCCTGGGCCTCCAGAAGGAAGCTGGTTATCCAGTCTAGCTTTTCCTTTCACTAATTGTAGCAGAAACAATGAGCCCTAAGTTGAGGTCACCTATGGTGTTACAGAGCCAGCTCCTGAGAAGGCCACTGAAGCAACTTTAGATCCAGCTCATTCTCCTCTACAACCTTGTCGTACACTGTATTTTCAAAGCGAGAATTATCATCTAGGTTCTAAAAGTTTTATGCTCTCATAAATTGGTTGTTCTGCTTTTTGTTTGTTTGGGGACCAGGAAGGATTGAGGGTAGAAAGTAAATGTTGGCATGAATTCCCCTCTGCCTGACTTAGTTAAATGTCAAACAAACGCATACCACCTGGATACCCCTGCCTTTTTTGTTATTGTTTAAGAGTTGGACTGAAGGTACAGATATATGTATGGTCTGAGAAAAACAGGTCTGATTAAGAAATCATTCTAGCACAGCGCTTGGCAAACCTACCTCCTGTTGCTCAATCTGACTCATCCTCTGTTTTTATAAACAAGGTTTTTTTATTAGGATACAGTCACATCCACTCCTGACATCTTTTTTTTTCTTTCTTTCTTTAATGGCTGCCTTTGTGCTGTGAGAGCCAGTGGAAGTAACTGTGACTGACTGAGATCACACGGCCTGAAAAGATAGTTACTGCCTGGTGCTTTTACTAAATCTGAGCTGACTGCTGGTGTAGAATTAACCTGAACGTTTTTATGACCACACCCGTTGGCTTTATCTTTGGAGCACTGAAGTAGAAAGCTAAGACTCTGGATTCAGAAAGACCAAAATTCAAAATCTAGTGTTGTCCTGACCTTGGGCAAGATGCCAAAACCTTCTTCTGCTTTACTTTCTCAATTTGCAAAGTGAGAGTCAAGCCACCAGGCCCTTGCATCAGACACAAGAGGCAAATGGAATGGTATATTAAAGGGAGTTAGAGCAGAGCGGTACCTGGTGATCACTGGATAAACAGGAGGGCTTGCCCCTTTCCTCCGAGCCTTTGTTTGGTGGCTGGTTTTACTGTCTGTGTTCCTGTATCCCCAGACTTCCCTAGTCACTGACTGAGTCTCTACTTTCCTGTTTCCACTGTTGGTCATAAAGGTTCTCAATTCTTTGTCCCTTCTCCTATATATTAATTACTCCTTCCTAGCCTACTCTTCTGGCTAGACTGGGTCAGATTGGTGGACAGAATTGTAGAAGCAGGTAACAACTAGGGTGTAAGCGTGGAGAAAGAGCTGTTAGTGACTTGTAGTTTCAGCTGGATGGATTGTAATACCATTAATAAGGCTGAGAGCACCAGAACAAGTGTGCTTTGCCTTCTAGAAGAAACACCCAGGTCAACTACCCTTGGAATATTGTTTTACAATGAAAAGTTAATGTGTTCATCTTCTCCTAAAATTATTCATTATTCTCTGTTCATATATGATTGCCCACACAAGTAACATGTTTACTTATCCATATTTTAATGCCATTCCCATTGGCTAAATAGCATTCTAAATTAATTGCCGTGATTGTCTCATTCAGTACCCCAGTGTTCCTATGAGCTAGATAATGTTTTCTGCCTTATACTACATACAAGGGAACAGAGGCAAAAATGAAGTAATTAACTGTGGGTCTGACAGCTAGTATGTGCTTATCTTTTAGAGGATCACTAAGTAACTAACAAGGCCTTTTTACTACATGCTTGAATTACACTGATGGATGGCCAGAGTTGAGCAGATTCCCAAGGCTGCTTCTATGTCTGATCCATAGTGAAGTAGGGTTTGGTGTTCAGGGCTCCAGGTAAGTACGTGCAGGTGTCTAGAGAAACACTTTCAACCATCAACTTCAGAAGTTGTAAAATTGATGAAATAGAATAATTCATGGTTGCTTTACTGAATAATTTACCAACCAAATCATTCACAAAAGCAGGAAGGTGAAATGGGCAGGCATGGAAAAAATGAAGATGAACCAGGGGAGGACCAATAGGAACTAGAAGAAACAAAGCCTGCTGCCAGGGCCTGGAGCTTGGCACTCTCTGAAGGAAGGCAATTCCCTGCTGGATGCACCTCTGACTCCAGGAAAACAGAACGCTAGCTCCCCTGACTTTGCTGCTCTCTGTAATGAGTGCCGCTTGACAGCTTTGCCTACTTTGATGGATTCTGTATTGTCTTTCCCACTTACCTGCTCTTTGTCAATGGCTGCTGTTGTAGTTAAGGTCTTATTTCTGTGAAGAGACACTATGAACATGGCAACTCTTATAGAAATATTGATTTGAGGGGGTTTCTTACAGTTCAGAGGTTTAGTTCATTGTCATTGTGGTGGGAAACACGGGGGCACACAGGCAGCCGTGGTGTTGGAGAGGAGCTGAGAGGTCTACATCCAGCTCCTGTAGGCAGCAGGAACAGAGAGTGCCTCTGACCATGGCTTGAGCATTTGAAGCCTCAAAGCCCACCTCCAGTGACACACATCTTCCAACAAGGTCATATCTCTTATTAGACCTACTTTCTATGAGCTTGTGGAGGCCATTTTCATTCAAACCACCACAGCTTACTCTTTGTCTGACAGAGAAAGCATATATTGGTTTTAGAATTCATATTTGCAAAATAAACTGCATTGGATCCTTTTTGCAAATCATGTCCTTTTGGGAAACATTGAGCAACCGACAAAGAAATTGGATTGTTTCCTTGTTTGATCTGTGTAAGGAGTCTCAACATCAGGGCTGCTGTTGAACAGGTAAATGAGAGCCAGATGTAACAAAGGCAAATGGTCAAGCTCAGCATCATCAGTGTGGATCTCTAATCGGAAATCCCCTTTCGGTCTAGGCTAGCACAAGTCCTCTCATATGCCACAAAGAACAATCATATCCAGGGTTAAAGAGTAGGCTCTCTGCTATAACCACTTCATTAATTTCAGTCATTTCTGCATTCTTTGTCCCATCTATTTTCCCACGTAGCCATCCTGCGTAACATCACTTGGGAAATGTAAAGAATTTTCTCTGTAGTGTAAGTTCAAGATTAAATAGCTCTTTTAAATACTCATTTCTTTTTGTAGTCTGATTTTAGGACAGATACCACAGGTACATGCGTCAGTCTTTTCATCTTTCATGACAACTCATCTCATGTGGCTCAGGAGAAACTAGAGTGGTCAAAGAGAAATGATGATTTAGAATCAAAGCCAATAATCGGATGGAATGGCCTCACACAGTCTCTGAGTCTCACTCAAAGAAGCTGCGGAATATTGCACTAAAGAGATAATAATGCCCACTTTCCCCCCTTTCACAGGTGACTGTGCGACAATAGCAGCAATAACTACTAGTTTTGTCAGTTTACAGCTTAGAAAGAGCAGAGTCTTTGGAAATGCTGATCGCGAAACCAGGAAGCCAAGGAGTGAGGTTCAAAGTAACCAAAACCAAATGTAACTGTTCTGGGGGAGCTGTGGCAGACAAAGGTTGGGATGCTCCTTGTAGTTAACATCCTCATGTTAATCCTTAGTTAGATTCTTGTTCACCAATGAGAGGTCTGCATCCTTAAAAGGCACCGTTTGCTGGGTGTGGTGGCGCACGCCTTTAATCCCAGCCCTCAGGAGGCAGAGGCAGGTGGATTTCTGAGTCTGAGGCCAGCCTGGTCTACAGAGTGAGTTCCAGGACAGCCAGGGCTACACAGAGAAACCCTGTCTC
>NC_034590.1:44713678-44756399 GCF_900095145.1 Mus pahari | reverse complement strand
TTGTTGTTTGAGTTTCTTCCCAACCTGCCATGTTCATTGTTGTTGTTTTTAAAGAAAATCATGGAAGGACTTACTCTTAAGAAGAGATCAAGTCTACTATGAGATAGAAGGGAAGGGAGAAGAAAGGCTCACCTTACTCCATGAATCTGACATCTGCCCCCAAATATTCTTGGAATCTTTAGAAAAACCCACAATGTAGAACCAAAAGTGAGGCTACTGTCGCCTTGGGTTACCCCATGCCAATATGTCTTTGGCGTGTATTGTGTTTTGATGAATAAAACTCCGCATAAATGTTCTGTGCCTATCCTATTGAATGAATTCTTTCTTTCCAGATGGCTGAAGCTGAAGAGAAACATCACCCTATACTGGCCTTGTCTTCCTTCCAGCCCCTCTCACCACACCTAAATAACCTGGTTGATGTAGCACTTTCAGATTTCTTTGAGACAGTAGCCTCACTTTTGGTTCTACATTGTGGGTTTTTCCAGAGATTTTAAGAATATTTTGGGGCAGATGGCAGATGGAATTGACTTTTAGTTGATCTACAAGTTGTAACAATATTTTAACATAGTAAAACTCCTTAGGCTTATTTAGTTAGAGTTCAGTGGGTACCACTCCAGACAGCACACAAATTGAGACCAATGGCTTTGAGATAGTAAAACTGACACGGGGAAGCTCAGCCTCATGGGAGAAGCAGAAAGAACTTTCCTTTTGGGGTGATCGTGCCACTACGTGAATCATAAATCTTTCATCATTTCAACAGTGATATCAGTAAGAGAAGGAACAATTCTACTTTCTTTTGCATGTTCCAAATTCATCCAGTCACGCTTCGGCCATGGTTGGAGGTCAGCCCTTGCTAGTCATTTGTCTTCTGAGTGTTCCACGGATAATTGACCCTCATCTCAACCCGTAACCTTTGCTCCAAACATGAGAGCTTAGCAAGAGGAATGGAGTATTATTTCTAATAATTTCCATTGTCAATTTGAGACACCTTGAGGGAAATAGCCGTTCTATGTACCACCCCTCCACTCTGTGCAGACCCTATCTATTAAAATCCCCATAGACTAGAGACTTTGGGTAGGAAATAAAACTATCATTTATTCTATTTTAGGATAAAAGATTCTTAGGAAGTTATTCCCACAACATCTTAGATCATCAAACACCTAATAACTTTGATGTTGCTGGGACTTTTCAGCTCTCTCTAACATCTGCTAGCCCAAGGCCCTTCTCCATCACATTTGAAGGAAGATGCTTGCACGTTGATAAAATTATAGAATAGTATCTTTTTTTTTTTTTTTTTTCACCAGCAAACAGCTTTATTTCAGAATGGCTAAAAGTAGGTCTCAATGTCTGCCCAGAAAATGGTGTGGTTTTGCACAGGACAAAAAGTCTTAAAGGAAGTTCGTTTAATTTTTGGTTTAAAATGGGCTTTATTGTTAATGCCTTATTTATAAAATGTTAACAACAAATTGGAATGTGCTGGGGGTGGGAGCTGGGCGTGTTTTCCAGGGCTGATAACATTGAAAACTGGTTCATCCTCTAGGACTCTGAGTGGTTTTCAATGCCATGGCTAGTCATATTCATGATTTTTAACTATAGGTGTAGATTGGAGCATTTATTACATATTTTTTAGTTCAATGTCTTAATGTGGACTTTTATTTTATAAATAATTATGGAAATGAATGTGGGCTTGAAAAAATTACCTTTGAAGTTTTAAAAGACAGTCCACTTTTTGGCATGTGTGTTCTGTTCACCCTGTGGTTGTCTTAATTAGTAAATGTGATTTTTCTCCCCACCACCCTCCCTCCAAAAAAAAAATCTCTGAGCCTGGTCAGAAAGGATGGAAAGATTCTGTGGGATGCTGTTTCTTACTGGGTTGTACCTATTGAAACCATCCAACTTAATTTGCATTTACCTATTTTCCTGGCTTAGCTGGACACTGACCTTGTCTAGTGCACTCAAGGTTCATGTGTCCCTGGACTTCCCTCTGCATCTAACACAGAGGCCACATTTGAGTGTGGGGTGGAAGAATCAGTGAACAGCTCTCAGGAGCAGCTCAGGACTGTGTTCCCTCTGCTTCTCAGACTCCATGAGGATGTGGCTGACAACCAGTAGTGGCTTGTGGACGTTGTACATCGTGGTGCGGAGCCTAGTGCGCACCACGATGTACAACGTCCACAAGCAGTTTTTCCATTTTAGTGTTTTTACTTGGTCTCTCTCTCTCTCTCTCTCTCTCTCTCTCTCTCTCTCTCTCTCTCTCTCTCTCTCTCTCTCTCTCTCTCTCTCTCTCTCTCTCTCTCTCTCTCTCTCTCTCTCAATTCCTCCCTCCCTCCCTCTCTCCCTCCCTCCCTCTCTTAGCTAAGCATTTATGTCAAAGATTTTTTTTAAGAAGGAAAGAATATATTTTCAAAAAATAAGCTTTCAGTTAAAATAATTAATACAATTTGTGTGTGTGTGTGTGTGTGTGTGTGTGTGTGTGTGCACAGTTTGTAGCTGTTTCTCTCCTTCTTCTTTGTGGGTTCCAGGGATCAAACTCAGGCCATCAGGCTTGTCAACAAGTGCATTTACCCACCGAGACATTTAGCAGGCTCAAAGCTCCCATTTTGTTTTTTGTTTTTTAATCAATAAAGACATTGTTTTATTTCCTATTTCATTAAATTAAATTAATTACGGATCTACTTATTTTACTTTCCTTGAGTTCAATTTATTACTAATTGTTCTGGATATTGTATTGAATAGATTTTCATTTGTTTGTTCAAGACTTACTTGTTTTTAAACAAGGTTTATTTAATGCCCAACACTGTCTATACCGCTTCTTTCCTACAAATCCCTTTCTCTCATTAGAGCCTATTTGTTTGTTTTTTTTTTTTTTTTTTGTGACGCACTGAGTATAACCATGACTGCCAGTGGGACAGTGGGTTTGCAGTGTTCCATTGACTCTTACGTGCTCAGCAGTGGATACACAACTAAAGACAATGAGTCTTCCTCTCCTAGAATCAGCCCCAGTTCAGCACTGAGGGGTGGGGCTCCATGGGCCTGTGTCCCATGCATGCTGATCGACAAGGTCATTTTGTGCAGGCAAGAGCAAGTAAACATGGCTACCGGGAGTTCAGGTTTGCAATGACTACGTGGTACTTTGAGTCTGGCATCTGAATATTTTCCTACCTATTTTCCACCTCTTATATTCTTCCTACTCCTTCTTCTGCAACTCTCCTGGGCCTTGTGGCTGGTGGTGCAGTATATGTATGAATGTCTGCAGCACAGCTTTGTGTGACTCACAGTAAGAGATGGTTTGGTCAGCTGTCTATACATTCTTGCATGGCCCAAATAAATTTTTATTTCTGGATAGTTTTGTTTTGCTTATATTCTTGCACTGATATGCCAGTTTGACTATGTGCAGAATCCTAAGGTCCACCAATTTACCCCTGAAGTTTCAAACACTTTGTTTCTGATCTTTTGTAATTATACTGATGAAAAACCAGATGTGAATTTATTATTTCTGAAGAGTTACCCATATATATATATATATATATATATATATATATATATATATATATATATATATATATATATATATATATATATATATATATATATATATGTATGTATAGTCACAAAATTCCAAAGTTTAACTGCGGAATGGTTTGTTTGGGCCATTTGTAGATTTGTTTAGGTATTGCCCACAGTCCATGCAGTGTAATGATCCACGATTTCCTCTGCATTTTCTTCAAGGACAGCTTCCCTGATGCAATTTTCTCATCTCTGTTTCAAAGCTCTTACTAGATTGATACTGAGATTCTGCATTAATCCTTCAACCTTTTATCCAGTGTTTGCAATGCATTACAAAGATCACTTGACTTTGTAGTCCTTAGTGGCTTCCATCCTATTAGAGATAGTTGATGGATTATTTAGCACATTAGGTATATCTTGAAGACAAATTTGGATTATCTTAAGTGAAGAAAAAAGTTTAAGGTAAGTAATGACTTAAGCATAAGAGTGAGGCTAGAGAGGCAGCATGGAGGCTGGGATAATGGCAATGTACTGAGAAGCAGTAGGGTAGCTGACTGAAGGGATGGGCACTTGGCTTTAGAGGGTCTATACTGGGTAAAGACATTGATGTACTTGGTGAAGCACAAAGTGAGAAGTTACACGACAGCTAGCAATCATACAAGAATACGGTATAGGTGACCTGATTTGAAGGGTAAAGACTAACCAGAGATCATGTGTTAGGAAAATATATGTATATGTGTATGTGTATATGTATATGAATATATGTATATGTATATATGTGTATATGTATGTGTGTGTGTTGTTGTGTGTTCCCAGGCACACTAATGCAGGCACACATTTGCCATGGCACATGTCTGGAGGGCAGAGGACAGCTCTCAGGAGGTCATTTCTCTTGCTGCCACCTGTAGAATCAGATCTAGGAAGCAAACTCGGGCCTAAACATAAACACCTCTACTTTCTGGGCCATGTTGTTGACCCTAAATTACATTTTAAATTGACAAATAATAATTGTACGTGTATGGGCTGCAATGTTATGTCCTGATGCATGTCTTCATTAGTAAATGACTAAATCCAGGTAATTAAGAAATTCTTTGCCTCATATTAAAATACTTTGTATTTAATAGTGAAACATTTAAAAGCTATCCTGTTAGGAATTTTGAAATAGTCAAACTATTATTATTAATTACAATCATCATTGCAGTTGTCTTGATGAGAGATCCTCAGGGTTCAAATGAGGTGACATTAATCATGGGAAGGAGGGGTTGTCACTGAGAGATGGAATTGAAGAAAAACAGAAACAGTCAGAAACAAAGACTTTGTTACTGTAGAACGATGATTATATCTTGATATATCAAGGTTCTATCCATGGTCCATCTCCAAGGGAGATTCAATAGGGAATGGAAATAGAATTCTAGAAATCTGGGTATGAGAAAGAATAACTCTGTAATAGCAATGTGGAAGGCACAGATGATTTATGAGTTACGCTCCCTCCCTTTCCTCAACCAGGGGTTATGAGGCTATTTGTGAGGTCAAGGTGATATTTCATAAAGAACAAAATTAATGGAATGTAATTTAGGCCTAAATTGGGGGGGGGGGAGTAAATACTTTTGGCACTGTAAAGTTCCGGGAAGTGGGTGTGGGGTTGTTCACTGCTCATTGGGTTAATGGAGACTTAAGCTGGCCTTTAATAAGTGGGAGAGATTTTAATTTGGTTCACCAGTAGAGCAAGCATGGCTGTGTTGCTGTCTTTCAGAACTAAGAGGTACCTCGGAGACATTGTGGGCGTAAGTAAATGTCTCATAAGAACCCTCTGGTCTGGTTAAAGTAGAGAGAAGGAATTCCCTCATGTCCTCGAGTCTCTGTGCCCTGTGTTCAAGCCGTGTTCCCTGTTGTCTTCAGTGGTCAATCTGAAGTAGGTAGTTCTCCCTTTCAGGCTGTAGTTGGCATAGACTAGCTGTTTTAAGACATACACAAAATGTGGAAACGGAGTGACAAGTCTCCGTGCAAACAGGATGGGGCTTAATCCTTCGGAAAGAAATAGGATACTAAATTTCACAGAGATTTTCAGTGATTTTTGGTTCCCAGGGAAATCTAACATGACACATGCAGCTGTACTGTCTTAGGAAAGGCACCAATAGGCTCAAGGGGGTGGGGAGGTCTCTACAAAACAGCAACAAACCAGACTATAATCTCTCCCCCCCCCCCCCGTTCCCTACAGTATTCTCTTTCTGCTTTCTCAGACAAGAAAGTAAAATACATGGCTAGCAAGATAGAATGTATCTGCCATGAGGTCTGCAGAGGAGTCTTGGGACGCCAGCCTTCTCTCCTCAGTGTGAAAAATGTTTGGCTTAACATTCCCAGAACTCTAGTTCTTGCTCTCTTTGGTGGTTATGTAGGTAGAAATTCTAGAACCATTTATTCTACAGAAGGAGTGATGTCCCCATCTGTGTGGTCAGCTCCTTGTCAATCATGACACAGGCCAAGTGTCATGACTTCCACAGAGCCTGACTCTCCAGCCTTTCCAGAGACCCCCCACCTAGACTCTTGCCAGTGCTTGCTTCTCTGTTCTCTTAACTACATAAAGGGCACTCGATTCTCTGGCCATTGCCTTTGTATTTGGCTGCAGAGTGGGAATGCCTTGAGCATGTAGAGTCTGCTATACTTGTGCCTGGATTCCCAACTCTAAGGACCAGCCTCCTGGTCCACCATTGCTGAGCAGATGAGTGGATGGATGGATCCCCTGAGTTCTGATGCATCTGGTGTCCATGTTTTGTTTGCCAGCATCATGGGGTTCTACAGATGGTGTGTTTTGCCTCAAAGCATCAAAGCTATTCTTTCTTCTCCAGGAGACAGTGGGAAGGGCATAAATACAGGCTTTGTGGATATTCAACATCAGTAGATCTCAAATCAGAAGGATGCATTTATACTCCCCTGGGCCACAAAAGCAAGGAACCAATTATCCATTTGAGTAACCTCTCAACTTTTCACTTTACAGGAATCTTAGAAAATTCTCCTGCACAGACAGAGGCAGTCCATGCCCTTGCAGACATTTTCCTTTTATCTTTCCTTGAAACAAATGCCATGTGAACGCATGAGGTGCTATTGGTTCCCCTCCTATTAAGGGCTTGGCACTCTAGCAAAATCTCTGCATGTAAATTACCCCATTGCTGCTGGGCTTTGCTGTCCTTGAGAAATCTCCGTTTTGCTTTCCTGAGAATGGAGATTTGTGAAATGGAAATGTGGAAGCCTGTGAAAATGTCAGCTGCGTCCCCGAAACAAATGGTGGAACAAATTGCTCTCCGTGGGGTTCCACCCAGAAAATATGGTACACGGGGTGGTTATAACATCAGTAGCCACATTGCAATGGAGACAATTCAGACACACACACACACACACACAGAGCACTTTGAAACAATCTAGAGGGACATAGACATGCAATTTTTTGTTTTGTGAAAGTGGTAGAAAGAGTTCAAGAATTGAAGCTGTATTAAAAGAATTCCACACAGAGATAAGGATTTTTATGTAACAACAGAAATATACAAGATCTTTGAATGGGCTGACTTTGGTCAAGAAATAGAGTTTGCATGCTGATGTGAAAGTCTTGGGTCCTTCCTGGCCTGGAATTTTTGAATAGTTTTTTCTCTTTTCATGGTTACTTCATGAAAAGTCCCACTGGATTTTATGCTGTAGAATTATTTCCCAATGGGCAGTGTATCTTTTGCTTACGTGTGATGCGGCATTACATTAAGATGCTTCATGAGAACGTTTGAGTGCCCTGCATGGGAATGGTAAGTGTGGTGACAGTGGTGACAGATGATGACTGATGTATCCGTGGAAACTCTGGTCCCGAGGTATTTCCCCTGATCAGTCTTGGGGGGGGGGAGGGGCACATATGAAGTTCCGTGGTCACATAAATCACACCTAATCAGTCCTTCAAGGGCCAGGAAAAGAGACACAGGTGTGGATTTCCGTGTCAGGGTTACACTCAGAAACAGCTCTAGAGGCCTGAATGCTGAGCCAGGCAGGGGCATGTCCATCAAGAGTCCTGGGGGAAGTTGCTCCTGGGATTCTGTGGGATTCTGTCATCAGGGTCTGGAATAGGGCACGCATGTGCACATGTACCCCAGAAACACACACACTAACCCCCCACATGCACACACACACACACACACACACACACACACACACACATGCACGCGCACACACACACACACATGCATGCGCGCACACACACACATGCACACACACACACACACGCACACACAGTGTACATAGGCACATAGGCTCACACAACATGCTCACACTCATGCCTAATACCCTCACATTCTTCTACTCTGTAGTTTACATTTAGTCCCACACAGATTTGCATATTCTGATGGCTCTTCATGCCCACTGCCCTCACCCTTGCATTCCACTCACCCCAGACCCATGCCAGTCTACATGGCCTCCCGCGAGTCATGCACATGCCTTATGTACACAGACATGAGATACACTTAAACACACTGCGCTGTCTGTTTACTCACAGGTGCCAGTGGTCACACTGTGACTTGGTAGAGGCAGGAGAGAAAAGTTTATTATTATTTTTTCCTGTATGTAATATGCCTTCCCCATCCAGTCAGAGATTATGTATAGAACATCTCTTTTCAGCTTTCATACACATCACTGACTTTGCCAGACATTTGAACATAGGGCCCAAATCAGTATTTTGATGAACTCAGATGGAGGAGCAAAGTTCTTTAAAGATCTGTGTGTGGACGTTTCTGTGTTTATGCAGCTGCTTCATGACAAGCTCACCCAACCATCAGAGAGTCATGTGCATCGAGATGAGACTAATTTGTTTGGATGTTCAAGCAGATGAGAGAGTTACTATGGTCTAAGTGGTACCCTGTAGCCTGCTCATCAAATTCTCCTCTCTTAAAATGAAAGGGCCAGAGCAACCCAGAGCGTGCTGAAATTCATAGACCATGCTCAGGAAGGAATCCAAGGTTGCACAGGGAGCCGGGCCCTTCATCTTCTCTTAGCTGGAAGAAGGATTGGTTCAGACACACTGACAACATCCTGTAAAGCAGCAGAGAGCATGTCTGCTTTGCAATTTCTCTTTAGAAACTCAGCAAGAAGAGATGACATTTATGAACCCTGTGGCACTCCTTCTGTCATGTGGAGAAAAGTCTTTGATTTCTGCATAGTTGTGAAAAGCCAAGTTTTTCTCTATTATTGCTGGTCTGAGGCTCTCTAACAGTGCACACAGAAATCCCTTTTTCTCACAGTTTTACATAGGAGAGCTGAAACCTGCACCGGTCATAGTGGATATGCATGGACCCAGGATGCAGTTCATTCATGGCTGGGCTTTCCCTTCTAGGAGATGGAGGAAAACTTCTAGAGACAAAGCCCCTTGAAAAAATTTAATGTGTTCCCCGGGGTATATTGCTGCTCTATGACTTCACACCCATAGACAGGTCCCTCTGTGATGTGGCCTAGCATTCACACACAGAAGGGCACCAGGGGTTGGGATAAACTAAAGGAGATAATTTTGCAGGTGGAGCTCAGACCAGTGCAGACACTTCAAATACATAGCTCTTCTCTGTCTGTCTTGCTTTCCTCCTCTTTGTCTGTGTCTATATGTATATGCACATATGAAGAATGTATATGTGTGCATATATATGTGTGTATGTATGTATATGTGTGTATATATGTGTATCTGTGTATATGTATGTGTGCCATCTATATTTGTATATATATGTACATATATATGTAGTGTTTGTGTGTGTGTGTGTGTGTGTGTGTGTGTGTGTGTGTGTGTATGTGTGTGTGTATTCTCACTGTAGTTTTCTATTAAACTTTTGAGACTAGTGGATGTAATCTAAAACTAGATGTATCTAGAAAAAGATGCCACCTTGACTGTGGTGCAATGAAAGTCACAGGGAAAGCTCTGGAGCTGAGGCACACAGATGCTAGTTGAACATCGCTGGAGTGATAATCAAGTAGTGCTAAACTGCTTAGAAGGATGAGCTGATAGTAATCTGTGAAGAGCTATATAATTGTTAACTACTCTCAATCAGTCAATAAATAAGTCTCCTTAAAATGTATAATGTCAGAGTCTGGAATTGTATGAATTGCATAATATTTATTGCTTGGATATTTAGTTATTTGATATCTTTGGGAATCCATTTTTTTTTTTTGCTCGAAGTTAGCAATGCTGGGTTGGATAATTTTACTCCCCAGATATCTGAGCCCAGAAAGAGGACGAAGGAACAAGTAGGGTGAACAAGGGGAGAAGCTGGAGATGGGAGAGATTGGGAGAGCTCTGTGCTGGGGAGAGAGCTTCAAGGTCACAGCTTAATTCACTTTAAGACACTTAATTCTCACTGCTATTCTGTGATGCGTCTTAATCAGATGCCTGCACAACTCCATTCTTCAAGATCCAGCAGTGTCTCAGCAGCTCACCTGTGTGAACATTCCAGGGCTCTCCCCGGGGTCCCTATGGATCTGGATCCTGTGTTTGGGGGGGTGGGAGAGTTGCTCATGGTGCACTTGTGTCTTCCAAATGAGATCTGTCTAGCGCCCATGTTATTTACTTTTACATTCATTTTCTTTCCCCTTCCTTCCTCTGGCTCTCCTTCCCTGTCTCTCATACTCCTTTTTTCTCTCAAACCTACCTGGTCTGCCATCTTTTGTCAATTCAGCTCCAGCCCCTATGAATCACTAGGTACCTCCCTATGATATCACACAGCACCACTAACACGAGGGGCAAGCTTCTCCCCACAAGAGTGTTTTGAATGAAGAAGAGCAAACAAAGAGTGGAATCCCTGAAAATTTAACATCAGATCCACCTGGAACCTTCTTGATGGACTACATATCTTCAGAGGCTCCTCCCTGGGGCTGTGTCTAGCAAGTTACAGTAACGTTTCCTGAGGGAAGAAAGTGCATTCTTTCACCAAGTGCATATCATTGACTTGATATGAACATAATTCCAAACCCCATCACTGCTGCCGACTCTTTCTGGTTATTTTTTGTGCAGAGCTTACCTTAGTAACCTTTCCCCCAAGGGGTCATTCTGACTTCTATACTTTGCTGCCACATCTTCACTGACCTTCCCTCCATTCTTCTGTTGATGTTTGGTTCCTTTCTTCCTATTCCAGGGTGACCCACAGTCTCTAGGCTTTCTTTCACTTACTAAGGCATAGAAAGTTCCTTTCATTATGTTTTTATTACCTTATTGTTACTGGGGCAGGCGTAGGAGCTGCCCCAAAGGTATCATCTTTATCATTTCCTAAAAGACTCATGAAGACCAAATTGTATCATTTTTCTAACTACCTTAGAAAGTTTGTTCTGTCAATCACACAAAAGTAAAAATGAGGGGAGTTAGTGTTTTAATTAAATAGCTATGGTTTTTTTTTTTGTTGTTGTTGTGATTTTTTTCTACATACAAACAGAGATGCTCAATGAATTCAATAAGCCAGTTAATCATGATACTAATTACTAATAAAGTAAAGACACTGAATTGAAATTCAGGGGTCTCAGTGGACCTCAGTCCTGTTTGTTGCCCATTTTCTGTATGGTCTTTAGGAAAAGACCAACTTTTAGGGAGCTGATACGGTGTGATGGAGTTTTCCATACTTCAGGAGGAAAGAGAGCTGTTATTGTATGTTGCTCTTGGCAGATAGACACTTCAGGGATGTTGAGCAAAGGCTCTAAGATCTGTCTGCTTTAACTCTATACAAAATATCATCTACCTCTGACACTGCTCATCTCCAACTTCCTCCCTGGGCTTGTTATACCCTGGGAAAGAGCTAAGGTACTCTTGGGGAAATCCTAAGTCAGCAACATGCCTTAAATCTTAGTGTCCTGGTGACATTCATGGCTAAACATTGTCACAAGGAAATAGTCATTTCAATAATTAACTGCAAAGAAATCTGTCTGAGGAATGTGGAACTGAAACCCACTTACAAAAGGAACCTGAGGGAGTGAGAAAGAAATGAAAAGCAGACACTCTCCAGCGTGTTCAAGACGCTGATATTTGGCGTGAGAAGTTAAAGAAAAGAGAAAAAGAATAAGGTTGAAGTGCCTGGGATACACAATGAAAGCTTTTGAGCTGGGATGAAATTCCAGCCGCATTTATTAAAAGATTTTCTAGAAATCCACGGGGACTCTGTGGAGACCATTTTAATTTTGTTTCTCAAATGGCTCTCGCCCCATCCTTCACTGATGAGTAGATTTCTTGAGCTGTGGAAGCAATTTCTTCCCTTTGATCTGATACAAAGGGGAGATACCTTCAGAAGGGTGGGGCAGGGGAGGGTGACTCCTTTTGTGAGAGATGCTGCCAAGAGCTCAAGAAATCAAACTTCGTAATACAGGAGAATGCGATACTGCCATGAGAGAGAGAGCTACATTTTTATGCCTCTAACATAAAGGTTTTCCTTTACATAGATCACTTTACAGTTTTTAAAATTACTTTTTATCTTCCTCCTGAAACTGTAATGTATTTGGTGACTTTATAGTGTTTTAAGTTTTCTCTTGATGCAAAGGACTCTCCTTTGGGGGTGGTAGGATGGTCAATACAGAGCTGCAGTATTCACAATGGAAAGAGGAGAAGGACTGGGCTGTGAAATTGGCTCTGCGGCCTGATTTAATTGATCTGTTTAGCTGCTTAACTAGTATGCATCTTTGTCTTATACTCTGAATTTTGAACTGACAATAATATTTGTATTTTTAAATAGGGTATACTATTACAACTCAGTACAGGTGTACAGTGTGTGATAATCAAACCAAGGTAGACTACCTGAAATATTGTCATTATGGTATACTAGAAATCTTAAACTCACTCTATTCTAGTTAATTTGAAATATGCAATAAATTTCTATGTGGTACAACTCCCCCACTATGCAACAGAGCATCAGACTTCCCTGCTGTAACATCGCTACTCAATTATAACCCTCCTTTCTCCATCTACCTTATCCTTAATAGT
Source organism: Mus pahari (assembly GCF_900095145.1). Taxonomy (NCBI): domain Eukaryota; kingdom Metazoa; phylum Chordata; class Mammalia; order Rodentia; family Muridae; genus Mus; species Mus pahari. The sequence continues at coordinate 44,743,927 of NC_034590.1, read as the reverse complement.
CTCCAGTGAGCCCTTTTATGATCTCTATTATACTTGGGGGAATCGAGCTGGAACTGACCTGAAGACTTCCTCCCTAAGGACTAGCGTTCATAGTATGAGAAGGTGCTATGCACACTGCCTAAAGAAAAGAACATTTAAGAGTCTATCAAGCTTTAAGGCCTATAGACTATAACAATGACCAGCCCATGAAGATATATCCATGTATACAATAGTGACATATATCTTGGCAGTAATCAACAGCTGTCTAATTGGACTTAAGGCTCACTTAATTGGAGGAAATTCATGCCTCATACTGAAAACCTAGCCACTATCTATGGCTAATGAGAACTGACTGTTGTCACTCATCTAAATCAGGATAATTCTAACACCGACTTATAAATTCTTGATCCCCCAACCCACAGCTCTCCTCTTTTCAGCAGATGGAGGCCACTACAGAAAATTTTCATTTAGTCAAACTGCAGAGAGCAACTTATTATGGTCCACTCAATCACAAGTGACAAATTTACCACACACCCATTTATATACCCAAGACTCAGGGGACATTGCAGAAGAGGAGACGGAAAGGTTGTAAGAGCCAGAGAATGAGGACATCTGCTGGAAGATTGTGTCTTTTATGTATAAGAAGGAAGCAGTATCCAAGAAATCTCATTAGTATGAGTGTCTAAACAAGACCTGCACAATGACAACACCACTTGATGCGCTAATGTGTATGGGGAAATCTTACAAGGCCCTGCCCCTAGATAAAGAGCTAAGGCAGTAATAGCTGCCAAGAGAGGGAGAATCAGTCATTTTTAGGGATATATCTTTTGATAGGTTGTTCAATCTCATGTAGTTAGCCTTAAACACGTATACATATAAAGCAATGTTAAATGGACTCAGCAGGTTCTATGTCTGTGTATATAAACATAATTTGAAAAGAGATCATGAATTTGAGAGGGACTGGGGTGGCATAGGAACAGTTTGAGGAGAAAAAGAGTGGAAATGGTATGCATACAGTGTGCACATAGAAAATTCTCAAGAAATAAACAAGTAATAAATGATACATAATTACAAAAAAAAAGTCTGGGAACTTTTATAAATGTCCTTGAAGGCTGCCCAACATACACACGCCTTAAAATGGTCATTCCCCTGGCCCCTCCAACATTTGCAGGGCTTTAAATATCCACCATTGACACTTGGTTCTCTAACACACTGTGGGAACATCAGATGGGTTTCTAACAAGGTTCAATATATCGGTTCATTTATTGCATTATTGCAGATGGAGTGAGCTAAAGTGAATCTTGCTTGCAGTGTTAAGTTCTACAGTTCTGAGACTTAAGGGACCTCCACTTTCAGGAAAGGATTTTAGCATTTTCTTAATGCCCAGAACTCTTTGCAGGTCAACGGATTCAAATCTCTGGAAGGGGAAACAAAAAGGTTAACCTAGGATTCAATGCACACACACACACACACACACACACACACACACACACACACACACACTCACAGCTTGTGGATACATATGAATGGATAGCGTTATGCACACTCACAGACATAGTGTGAAATATGTAAATCTATAGCACATGTAGAAAGGGCATGCAAAGTGCTTATCCCAGCAGGTAATGTTTATTTTTAATTCTAATATAATTATGTTAGTTGCCCTCCCTCTGCTCCCTCCAACCCCTTCTATATTTCCCTTGTACCCTCCTAAATTCATAGTCTCAAACTCAATGCCTGCCGTAAGCCTTCAGAAATATAAGCAAATAGATTTTTACACACACACACACACACACACACACACACACACACACACACACACACATACTTTTGATGTGGTGAGAAGTAGTGTGAAGATACTTCTTGGCTGTTCTCATTTATGTTTGATTTATATCTACTGAATTGGTGTGATTATTAATAAAACCGTCTTTTGCCCTCAGAAGTGGTTCCGATTAGAAAAGTGTTTAGATGATATATTACAGGGTCACCCTAGTCAAAGGCATCTCCTCTCAGGGAGCAGTGGTCTTGGTGCTACTTTTGAAAGAGTGGGAAGTAGCTGCCTTGACCACTTCCTGTTTGTTGTCTGGCATCCCACCGTGAGTCCCTCTGGGCCATCAGGAGCCAGGGTATCTGAGGACTTGCTATGATAAATGGAAAAGCACAGGGCAGCAGGGCTGAAAGGGTCAGGTGATGAATGTCCAATTTTACCGGATGCACTGGTGTTAACACTTCCGTCATTAGCTAGTTAAAGATCAGCCTTATGAAAAATGACTTCCCATTCCCAATCTATAATGAATACAAAATTGCACAGAGATGAATGAGATGGTGCGCTGAGTAATCCTCGATGAAACTAGTTGGAGAAATAAAACCATTTGTTTCTCCCCGTGGCTCTTGTTAGAGAAGAGAGCTGTATAATCAGGCTCAAACCAGAATCGACCCAGGGGGCCGAGGGACAGAGGCTTCTGAGCTCTGTGTTTCTGTCACCTGCAGCTGCTCATCAATAAGAAAGAGGCAGATGTTCCAACAAGCCTTTTCTCACGACAATACTGAGCATTCAGGCAGAACTTGAAAGAAAATCTTTCCATGGATTCATGAGCACTTATGCGATGAACTTGGCTCAGGATTCACCTGGATCAAAAATGTCAGTACAGCTGTTGGCAAAGGATGTTGTTGCCGAGTCCACGAAGTCTAGATTCCGGTCGTTTCCAGCTCTGTGACTCCTTACCATTCCCAAGGTTAATGTTGTTAATGCCAGCTTTTATCTCACGCCATGGTGCCTACTCAATTTGTTAGTAGTACAATTTAAATGGCAGAGACCTTTGTGAGGGGCAAGAGGACATAAATGTCTTGAGACGTTATGCTGCAGTTCTCTTTGTGATCTTGGAAAAGTCATCATTTTCTTCCTGCTTTACTGTCATTCCTTATAAATAAAGGGTCTTGCCATGTTGACATAGGTGTGGTCCAAAATGCCAGATTCCTGTTCTTTTCTCTATAGGATCTTCTTTACTCTGTGCTTTTCTATGCTACTGGACTCCCCTGGACCACTCCTTAAGAACTACAATGTATTTCAATAGCAATAAGTGACAGCTCTTTCATTTATGAAATTCCCATTCTTTTCTGTGTCCTTTGGAGGATAGGATGTCTGTCCCCTCTGTACTTGTCGACATCTTTTATTTATACTTTTTTGGCAATGTCTGCGTTATCACTTTCCACATCTAATACTATCCTCTAAAGTGTTAATTATCTGGGTTCTGTTGCCAGCATTGTCAATAAAAAGATCACTCTCCAGAAAAAAGTAATCCATAAAATGAGCATATTGAGTTCCCTTAATACCAGCCATCTTTCTGTCATAGGTCAAAATACCAGAAATGATTTAGTTATAAAGATAAAGATGCATTTACTATTATTTTGCTTTATTGAATTTTGTTTTGCTTTATTCAGTTTTGAGGCAGTCTGTTATATATCCCAGAATGACACTGACCTTGTTCATACTCATTTCTCCACCTCAGAAGTGCTGGGATTACAAGCATCAGCTACCACGTATGGTTTGCTGGTCTGGTTAACAGACCCCGGGCTTTATACATGTTGGGCACATACTATACCCACTGAGCAATACCCCTAGTTTTATTAATTTTAAAGGTTAGTATACAAACTTATAGGTTTCATCAAGGCATCTTCATAACTAGGGGATATTATACTTTGTTTGCATTCATTCAGACCTCATTCTCTCCCAAGTTCCTCCCTACTTCCAGACAGTTTTCTTTCTTCTCTCAGTTAGTTCCACTTCTGTTTTCTTATCGCATATATTCTGTTAAATTCTCTATTTTCTACTTCCACTTCCTTTAAGCTATTTTACTTCCTTCTTATGATTCTGAACAAGCTATGATTTGGTTTATAGTTTGAAGCTTCTACTCCATAGTCATCACCAAGTGACCCTGGGCACGTAGGGAAGCACCAGGACTCACTTCATAAACAGGGACAGAAAGTGAAGAAGAGAAAGGGATCATGGCCCCCACTCTCATCTTTGAGGACTCATTTCTACTAACCTAAGGGCCTTATCTAATTCATACCTTTTAAAGATTATCAATAATTGCCACCTTGTGAAGCAATCCCCAAGCCCCATGTGGGCCAAGACTCACATAAGTCTTGAGAGATATCTAATATCTGAACTATAGCAACCCATTTGGCACAGAAAGAAAGCACCACATTGGCTCCATACTGGCTCCATATTGTCTTGTTTACACCTTTACCTTCCTTACCCTGTGACTCTGAATGTGATCAGGAAAGCACTTTATTTATTCTTAATATAATATACATTATATAGGGCATTATATATAATATATATATATATATATATATATATATATATATATATAACATTATAAATATTATATAAGACATTCTTCTACCCTAGTGTTGTTGGTTGGTTGGATTGTTGGGGCTGTCCTATCTTTCATTTTAGTGTCCTTTACTTTTAAATCTTGGTTTTCACATATTACCTACTAATGACTGGCTATAATCTACAGTGAAGTTTCTTCAGAACCTTTCCTAAATCCCATGCTCAAATGAAAACTCAGTTGGCACAGCCCAATTTAAAAGCCATGTTCAAGGATATTCTATGCCGACGTGATGTCAGAAAGAGTGAGATTTAGATTATGACTATTCAACTTGTACCAACATTCTGGGATTCCATTTAAAATGTGTTTAGAGATTGTTATTGGTTTTTGTTTTAAGGAACTGAAGGGGTCTGCAACCCTATAGGTGGAACAACAATATGAACTAATCAGTACTCCCAGAGCTCGTGTCTCTAGCTGCATAGATAGCAGAAGATGGCCTAATCAGCCATCATTGGGAAGAGAGGCCCCTTGGTCTTGCAAACTTTATATGCCCCAGTACAGGGGAACACCAGGGCCAAGAAGTGGGAGTGGGTGGGCAGGGGAGCAGGGTGGGGGGAGGGTATAGGGGACATTCGGGATAGCATTTGAAATGTAAATGAAGAAAAGATCTAATGAAATAAGTTAAAAATGAGTATTTATATATACTTCTCTTATTTTTCCTTTTCTTCTCACTCTATGACTCTTGTATAAGTGTCCCCCAAATCAATAACTAAAACAGAGTTTGAGATTTTTAAGAGTTACTTTGTTCTTATTATTTTTTATTTATACTCTTAGAATAGAACATTTCTTCATTCAACCATTTTAGGGAGGTACATCGTTTCCCAACTTGAGCTCTTTGCTTATTAAACTTTCAATCCTGACTTTGATTTATTCTTTCAATTAGGCAGACTAGACTATTATTTGGAAATCTTGTTGTAAATGCTGGCTTTCCTTTACAATCTTGTTCATGAAGCATCTGTTCAGGGAGGGAACATCTAGGTCCTAAAATAATTCCATAAATAATCTTCAGACGAAACCCCTCTCACCCCCAGCTCAGCTACTTTCCAAGGGATGCTACAAACATCCCTTTTAAAGAATTTCCTGTCCATCTGGCTCCTTTTCTACCCCCCTCACGTTTGTCCTCCCAGGGCAATGAATGTTGTTCCTAATGTTCCTCCATGTGACGCCCTCACCACTGACCCGGTGATTTTCTCAGCATCTTCCCTGAGATCTGCCCTTTTCCTTCTTCCTCAGACTCGATGACAGTTAGCGAATGCTGTCTGACATTTTCCACTCGAAAGGCAGAGAGCAACAATTTTGATTTAATTGAAACATTGAGAATGAAAACACTTTGCTGTTTTCTACTCTGGGCTCTCTTGAGTAAAGTCAAACTTTGATTGGAGGTCCGGGGGGTGGGGGTGGGGGGTGGAGCAGGGAACAGAATGAGCGAAAGTGGAGTTTGTTTGTTCTGGAAAGCAAGTGTTAGCCTGACAAGCCTGAAGATACACTGCTGTCTCCTTTCTATTGCTCTTGCCCTTTGCTCTCTCTGTGTAACATCTTTCTCCCTAGCCTACCCTTCATCCTTTCTGAGTTCATATTTTCTACTGGGAAACCATTCCTCCCCCCCCCCCCCAATTCTACAGGGTTTGTAGTAGCTGTCTTGTATTCTTCTGGATGAACCAGACATCTGGGCTACATCCCAGCGAGCACCCAGCACCTTAGCTGACAGCACTTTTAAGATCGGCCAGTCTTTGCTGTATTCTCTGACAGAGTCCCTCTCACACATGCTCTTCAAAGATAGGCTGTGCTACAGAGACTAAAACATAGTCTTACTGCTGTGCATCTCTGCTGTCCACTGTGCTGGCCAAGGCTACTTGTACCTACTGAGTATCTGAAATATGACTAGTGTGACCGAGGAACGTTATGTTTAATTTTTAAGTCATTTAAATTTAAAAAGTCATAGGTGACTGGTATTTTCCATATTGGACGGGGCAGATGACTGAACAGATGGTCAAAATACTGAGGAGGTGAGTTCCTGAACGAGGGAAGAAAGACATTCAAGATCACACACACGGGGAATATTTTTGCCCTCTTCATATTGTATATATATCTACCTGAACTATGTACAAACCCCTCTTTGCCCCACTGCCTTGACTGGACTGAAAGCAGTTGGGGGCTTACGGGGAGGTCTGTAGCCTCCCAAACTGCATCTGTGGTCCTTGTTCCTACTTAGTCAAAGACAGTAGTGCAAGATGCAGTTCCCTCTCAGTCCCATCTCATTCTTGCCCACAGCCCTGTCTTCCTCCTCCAGGTACAAAGAGGCCAGCATCATTGGTGTGGTCCCCTGAGTCACCAGGAAGTGGCAAATCCTCAGAATGAGTTTCCCCAACTGGGAGGATATCCTGAACATGCTATAACCCGAAAAAGCACATGTTTACCTTACAGCATAAAAGCCCTCTGTTGGCTGTGTGGCCTTGCTAATCCAGGACTTTCTTTAACCTGGCTCAGTAGGTGGTAAGTAAAGAAATGAAATTGCCTTCAGTGACCCAGGCTGACTGAACCCACGCCTTGCCTAGAGCTTGTTTTTTTTTTTTTTTTTTTTTCAAAGAGGGCATTGTTTCTCAAGAATGGTATCTGAGATTGAACTCTGGATTTCACATGTATGTGCACACACCTTCACACACCCGACATTCATTTCCTCCTTAAGTGTGTGCATGCATGTCCCTTCCCCCACATCATAGGGAGATCGTAACAGTGTTTATATGATTAAAAGTATCATGAACACAACATAGGCAAATAGCTAGGTTATTGTTACCACCAACAAAGGCAGGCATATGATTAATATTTAGAGGAAAGAATTTATACGGATTAGTAAGGAGACAGCAGAATCCAAAACTGGGCAATCATCACAAGGAGGCAATTCAGAGAAGACAAAATACAAATGCACAACTAATAATTGCAACAACTTAGGACTCGGCTAATAATCAAACAATTGCGATTTAAAGTGACCCTGGCTGCTGACGGCTTTGTACAGTCGTGGCGAATAAAGACCACTGTACAGTGCTGGCGAGAATGTGAGAGACGGATGTCACCAAAGGGATGTCAGTGAGCACAAGCAATGTTGACAAAATAGACTTTAAACCTTTGAAAGCTGAAATGTCCTTACACTTTCACCTAGACTCCTGGTTCTACTAGTGAGTTCTACCTCTCTCTGCGTCTATAAAGTGTTTCATGGATTAGACTCTTCATTTGGGTGTGAACCCAGTCCCAGTGCTGGATCAGAAGAACCACGGTATCTAGAAAACTGCTAGAAGCAGATTCTCTGTGCTCTGTGACCTCTGTCTTTCACGCTCTCATTCTTTTGATTGTCACAAAGAAATACAGTTCTCTTCAAATGTATAATTGATAGGCAGTCTCTTAAGCTGGTGATCCAGGCAAAGGATCTATGTGATTAAAAGTATCATGAACGTAACAAGCAAATAGATGGGTTATTGTTACCACCAACAAAGACCTACTGTGATTAATGAGAGTCATGTCAGGATTTGGTAAGTCAGAGATTGGGGAAATGGAGACAGGAAAATCCTTGGGCTTGCTGGCTGAGCAGTTTAGCCCATTTCATAAACTCTGACTTTGGTGAGAGATGCTGTCTTCCAAAAAATAATAATTAAAAGGTGGAAGACCTATCGAGGAAGACACTCAGCAACAACAAAAACATCTGCATGCTCCTGCATTGCACCCCCATCATAAATATATACACATATATACATACACACATATAAACATATACACAAACACACAAACACTTAAGCATACTCGCAGACACATACACACGCGCACACAGGTATATACAAACACAGTTACAGATACATATACATACATAGACATACACACACACAGGTATACACAAACACACAGTTACAGACACACAGACAGACATACACACAGACATACATGCAGACAGACACATAGACACAGGTACACAGACATAGATACAAACAGACACACACAGACACACACACAGATATACACACATACATGCAGACAGACACATAGACACAGACACAGATACAAACAGACACATACACAAACACACACATAGACACATACACACAGACACACACACAGACACACACACAGACACACACACAGACACACACAGACACACACAGACAGACACACAGACAGACACAGACACACACAGACACACACAGACACACAGACACACAGACACACAGACACACAGACACACACACACACACACACACAGAGTCCTGGTACTCTTGCTCACATGTGCAGTTGGAATGATCTCAATCCCCCTATACCTCTGCAGCTTCCCCTGACACATGTGACCTGTGTATCCACTGAAGCACCATCTATAGTTTCTTTTTCAACAGATCTCCCTTTGGAAGAACACTACCAAGTCCTTACCATGTATTTGTCTCCTAAAACACTTGACTTCTTTATGCCAACAAGTGGAGAGAGTTCGTTTAGTTGCTCCAGAGTAGCAGCAGAAACGAGTCCATGCCCCCTCTGCCAAAGTGGTTTTGCCTTCCAGAAATCTTCCTTTCTCTTCCTCTGGGCTTAGAAAAACTCAAAGCTCAAGGTGCTCTCAAGGAAGATACAAAAGCAAAACAAAACAAAGAAACCCAAAACAAAACAAAAGCAAGCGAATGGAGAAATGATATTTTGTTATCAATATTATTTACAGGCCTAGAGAATCCTACAAAACCATACTGAAAAGGATCTTAGAGATTACCTGGTCCAATTCCCACATTTTTATTTGAACAATGTGGTTTTCTAGATACCATAGACTGGGATTTAGAATTGAAGCTCAGGTAGTGACATCTACAGAACTTATTTCCAGGATATGAAAAAATGTGCTCCACATCAACAATGAAGCAAGCCACCGACCACCGTGACACTTAAAATGAAGGCAGTACATTGGCCTTCTTTGCATACTATTATTTATGCAAAGTAATACCATTAATTTATGCAAAATAATAGTACCATTTCAATTTTCTGTGCTGATTTATGATTATCCAAGCATTTTCACATAAATCCTCATTGAATATTCACAACACCTCTGTGCAGTCTGAATTGTTATTTCAGGTTTAATTAGTCTAGGTGTGGGGAGGTTAAATGGCTTCCATCTGAACACAGAGTAGGTCAATGTTAGAGCAAGGGCATCGATATTAGACACGGTGCTCCAAAGACAGCACCAACGGCAGTCAAACAGCAAGGACACTTCCACATCTACCTTCTCAGAATGAAGTTACCCACTAGCCTCAGGCTCTGGAACCTTCATCACGGGCACATTTCCACTTATTAGGAGGTCAGTATGGTTATCATGGCCCAGCATGCCTCCATCAACAGCTATGTCTCAGTGTTGTTCAAAGATATCCACAGAAGCCAAGGATGAAGTCATACTATATTAATGTGTCTTAAAAATAAACTCCCTCCCTCCGTCCTCACCCCACCTCTGGCCTTTTGTCACTGAGTTAAATTTTAATGAGATTTTGGTTCTCTTTCAGCCACAATGATGGAGCTGATTGTGTATCAGAGAAGGGCTGCATAATTACCACAAGATTGACTCTGTCTAACGATGGGCAGTTGACAGGCTCCCAGGGTGTGTCGAAGGCTCCTTACGCTGCTCCTTACGCTGCTGGCCCCCTTTGTCCTTCCTCTCAGGTCCCCTCTATTGCCTCTTTTCCCTCTGAGTGCACAATTTGATGTCACAGGTATTTTTGTGCAGGATGGTTTTGGGATTATACCAACCCTTTACGCCACAGCCAGAAGGATCGAAGAGGATGCTTTCGCTGGACTTTTGGAGGTCATTCCTTGCAAGTTAAATTCTCACGGAATTGGAAACGTAAGGGTGATTTTTTTATTTTTATTTTTATTTTTATTTTTGGTGGTTTATGGACTTAACGGACTTAGAACCAGGGAGGTCGGGATAGTCACACAGGCACCCTGTCATGTTGTGGTGGGTGGACAGATGACTCTGAGGGATTATCTGAGATAGGTGAGCACTCTGCGAGAGACGATCATACTTATTGGCAGACTCCTGAGGAGGCACACACTTGTGCATGTTCCAGGCACTAGCCCTGACTCTTCTGCCCTTCGCCCCTCCAGATGCACATGTGAGTTTGTCCTGTGTTAGCAATGGGTGCCGTGTTATCTGGGATATGTTCCTCTCTGCTGGCCTCGTTCTCTTTACCAACAGATCTGATATATGACTTCTTTTTCTAATGGTGGCAGTGAGAACAAATTGCTTTCCCAGATCGAAGCCCAGTGTGCTTACTTTTAAATGGTGTTTTTTGACTTTTCTACTTAAGTTCTCCCTGCAACGAGGTACTATTTGGTGTTTGGAGATAGACTTGGGAATTGCTACTTCAAATTGGCTATTGACTGATTTATCTTTCCCACTTGTGAGCACACACACACACAAAATGGTGCCGTGCATTCAGTATTTCCTGCTTTTTATCTGTAACTGTGCCAGGTCCACACACAGCGAACTTCATGAAGAGCTGCCAAATCTCCCCATTGCCTGCTCTGAATGATGTATATGAAATGACTCGATTCATGTTGCCCTCATCAGTGTTTAGGGTGTAGAACACCATCACGGTGCTGATGTGCTTGGCTCAGGGTAAACCATCACTAACTTCCTTTCAAGGGTGGGCGCAAGGGGATATCTAAGGTAGGAAAGAGCTTGGAGTGTAGGCATGAGTACTTGCATTTGATCCACCCACCCCCACCCCTCCAAAATCTGTGCATGTCGGTGCATGCGTGTAATGCTACTACTGTAGCAACAGAGAAAAGAGAATTGCTGGAGCTCACTGTCCACACAGCCTGGCTTCCTTGGCTAGGTCAGTGAGAGGCTCTGTCTGAGAAAAACAAGATGAACAGAATCAAGGAAAGACAGGTGAAGTTGATATATGGCACACACACACGGGGTGTGTGTGTGCACACAGGAACATGCACAGACACAGATACACACACGCACAAACAAACACACACACAGACAGGCACACAGACACACACACAGACACACACAGGCACACAAACACTCACAGATATGGAGATACATACACATGCACACACAGATACACACAGGCACACAAATACACATAGACAGGCACACATACAGATATATAGAGAGATACAATGCACTCACAGACACATATAGGCACACAAACACACATGAACAGGCACACACAGACATGCACACACAGACACATATTCACAGAGACACACAGATACACACAGACATATGAACACACAGACAGGACACACACACACACAAATGTACAGACATACAGATGTACACAGACACATACAAACATACAGATACACAGACATACAGACACACATGTACACACACACACACACACACACACACACACACACACACACACACCCATACACCCAGAGTCTGGGTCTTAGATGAAAGGCTGAGATGCAGGAGAGTGGGTTTCCTGAGGCTCCAGACTGAGGGGTAGGACTGGAATGTGAACAGCATGATCTTATTCAGTGTGGCATTCAGCCTCTGACATGAAGTTAGGGAATCCCAGGAAATCTGGGCAGTACCGTGGCATCCAAATCTCAATCCTTCATGTTTCAATTCCTTCCCCAACATGTACACATTTCACACACATATGTGCTATTTTATGATTCTAGCCAGCCTTACTGTCCTAGCCAGTGTCCTATTGCTGTGGATAGACACCATGACCATAGGAATTCTTAATTCTTGATTCTTTCTGCCTCTTTGCTCAGAATGTCCTCTGAGGCAGGGGACTGATAAAGATGTGTTATTTGGGGCTAAGCACTCACATTACTTATTCTAAGTGTTTTGACGATTTATGAATCTCTGTCCTAACTGCTGCCCACTGGAAAAAGCATGCCCTCTGACCAAGGGTGAGAATATCCCACGACTGTGGACACAAAGAAGTGTTATGAGGCAGTTTGCTAACATGACCATTAAAAACAAAATAACAACAGCAGATTCTCCAACAGGGCCTTGACTTCCTAGCCGTGGGCTTTTGGCTGGGTTTACTGTACCAAGTATCAATTCCCTACTGGGGAATAGGCTTCAAATCCACCCCAACAGCAGTGAGTACCTCGCAGTAATGGCACGGATGCACGGTGGGCACACCTTACCTGGCAGATCAATACTACACTGGGCAGACTCTAGCATTAGGGATATTGCTATCTTCCCCTACCCCGCAGCAGCCTGCACAGCACATTCAGCTCTGTGAGAACTACCCAGCCTAGTGGAAGCTTCCCAGCTAGATCCAGGTTCACTTCTACATGCCTTGCACCCGAGGTGTTGTATCTTCAGCAATAGGGGCTTAAAGTTTAGTAACGATGGGTGACTGCTGGGGCCACAGAGGTCCCTGCACTCACAGAGAACCACTATGAGAAGGAATGCTAACCACGCAGTGGTGTCTCCCAATGGAGGAGACAAAATCAACTGCAAGCATCCCATCATGAAACGTGAGAGTAGAGGTTGCTAACAACCTGGTGACCCTTTTGCTATCTGAAGGGACACGCTTCACCCTCATTCCCCACAATGACTGTTCCAGACTCTTCCTCCCTAGAACATGAGCCCATCCTTAGAGCAGATGTCACAAGTACTTTATGGCCTGTTCGCCTCTATGCTATCGGTCAGAAACCACACTTAGATTCTAGACCTCTTAGCTATAGGACCAACCCCTCGTGGCCACCTGTAATTCATAAGAGCTTCCGTGTAGTCACACCTTAAGCTTTATTGTGCTCCTGGGATTAGACTTATCGGACTGATGGTTGCCCTGAGACAAATTGTGATGTGTTTTACATATGCTGACAGTGAACTGCCTGGCATTAGATTTCCAGAAGTCTGATCCTCTGCACTGGGTTTCTGTTCTTATCTCCTTGTAAGGGTTGCTTCCGTGTCTGACACCTGCAGGGATCCACCCCCCACTGCCCCCCAGGTAACCCAAAAGCAATGGTAATAGCTTATGTGGGGGACTGTCTAGGACTAGCTTGCTAACTGGTGGATTGCCATAGGTCTTTTTATACATCCTTAGTTTTGGTTACTATACCCCTCTTCCTTCTCATCTCCCTCCCCTCTTCCCTCCTGAAACCTTTAGCTTCAAGTATTGCCCTACTTTTACATCACATGTGTTCTACTATCCCTTCTGATTATATTTTAATTAGGTTGTAAGATAATGGGTTTCCGTAATTCACACGTCCTTTTATTGGTTAGCCTTCTTTTCCATCCCTAATTTTTCTATCTTTCCTTGTCCCTCTCTCATTAAGCCTTCCTGCCCCAGTATGTCCCCTATCAACTTTCAAGACACTGTGTGTGTGTGTGTGTGTGTGTGTGAGGCTAGGCCTCACTATGTAGCCCTGGCTATCCTGGACCTCACTTGGTAGACCAGTCTGGCCTTGAACTCACTGCAGTCTGTCGGCCTTTGCCTCCCAAGTGCTGGGATTAAGGCATGCACCACCATGCTGCCTTCACCCATCAACATTCAGTTTGCTTTTTATCTACTATCTTCCCCCTCTTACTGCTCCCACCTGTGTTTTCTTTCTAGTTTCCTGGCTTCTATCTGTGCTCCAAGTTAAACATGCAAAACAAAAGATTTGAAGCTGGGATCCCCACTTGAGAAAGAACATGAAGTATTTGTCTTTCTGGGACTGAGTTGTTTCGCTCCGTGTATTTTTTTCTCTAGTGCTATTTATTTATCTGCAAATGTTATAATTTCACTTTTCTTTATAGCTGGGCAAAATCCCATTGTGTATATGTACCAGATTTTTCTTATTCGTTCAGCTGATGATGGACATCTAGGCTGATTCCGTTTCTTAGTTATTATTAATAGAGCAGTAAACATGGCCGAGCAACTCTCTCTATCGTGAGATATAGAGAGAGTCCTTTGGGTGTATGCCCACAGGAGGAGAGCTGAGTCATAAGGTCATTCTATTTCTAGTTTTTTGAGTGACAACCAGAGTGATGTCGAAAGTGGCTGCTCCAGTCTACACCCCACCAGGGCAGAAGGGCTCATCTTTCTCCATGCCAGAATGTTCTCAGCTCTATTTTTGGTCTGGTGCGAGATGGTACTTCAAAGAACTTTCAAACTGCATTTCCCTGATAGCTGGAGGAAGCGTAAAAAAATGTGTGAGTGTTGTGACTGCCTGTACGTCTATGTACAACTGAGGCCAGAATAGGGTATTGCATCCCCTAGAATTGGAGTTGTGGCCAGTGTTAGCCGCTGTGTACATGCTGGGAATTGAACCTGGGTCCTCGGCCAGAGCAGCAAGTGCTCTTAACTCCTGAGCTACCTCTCCAGCCCCCTGGAAATTTCTAAGGTCATTACTGGTCATTCGTGTTTATTTTTTGGGGCCTATTGTTAGGTTTCCCTCGTCTATTTTGTTTATCTATATGACAGTTTTTTGTTCAGTAACATACAGCTTTTATTCTGGTGACTTTTGCAGTAAAACTTGAATTCTGGTATGACGACATCTCTTTCAATAACCCTTTGATTAGGATTGCCTTGGCTTTCCCTGGTCTTTTGTGCCTCTCTATAAATTTTCAGATTCCTCTTTTATGTCTATGAAGAATAATTTTGAGATTTTTGATTGTAATTGTAGTGAATCAATAGATTGCTTTTGGTAAGATGGCCATTTTTACGAAATTTTTTTAATGTAATTTTTAAATTTACCATGAGTGGGGATATGTATTTCCATCTCTTAAAAAAAAGATTTATTTATTTTATGTATGTGAGTATACTGACGCTCTCTTCAGATACATCAGAAGAGGGGATCGGATCCTACTAAAGTTGGTTGTGAGCCACCATGTGGTTGCTGGGAGTAGAACTCAGGACCTCTGAAAGAGCAGTCAGTGCTCTTAACCACTGAGCCGTCTTCCCAGTCCCAGGTATTTCCATCTTTTAGTGTCTTCCTCAGTTTCTTTCTTTGGTGCCTCAAAGCTTTTTCTATAGATGATCCTGTTTCCCTGGTTAGGCTTATGACCAGTCATCTTACCATAAAATTTTGGCTTCCGAGTGGGATTGTTTCTCTGATTTCTTTCCAGTGTATTTGTCATTGATATACAGGAAAGGTGTTAAGTGTGTATCCTGCCATTTTGCTGAAAGTGGTTATCGGCTGTAAGAGTTTTCTGGGAGTAGTTAAGGTCTCCATGTACAGAATCATACCACCTGCAAACAGGAGTACTTTGAGTTTCCCTCTTATGTGTATACCTTTTATTTCCTTCTCTTGCTTCATTGGTCTAGTTAAGGCTTCAGACACTCTATAGAGCAGAGGTAGAAAAAGTGGACAGCAGACCCCCTTGCATGGTGATACTGGCTGAGTTTGTCACACACAACTTTCATCACGTAGAGCCACTCTTCTACATTCCTAGCCTCTCTGTGACCTTGAGCATAATGAATCTTGCATTTTTGTGAAGACTTTTTTTTTTTTTTTGCAACTGTTGAGATGATCATGTGACTTTTACCTTTGGATGTATTTATGTTATGAGATACATTTATTGATTTATGTATGTTGAATCATCCTATCACTGGAATGAAGACAAATTGATTATGATGAGTACAGTCTTTTAATGTCGTCTTGAATTTGGAGAATATTGAGAATTTATTAACAGAGAGATAGGTCTGTATTTTTCTTTTCTATGTGTGTCTTTATTTGATTTTGGTAATAGGGTAATGCTGGCTTTATAAGAGTTTGGATGCCCCTTTCCCTTTGTATCTTATGGAATAATTTGAGTAGTATTGGTGTACATTCTTTGAAGTTCTTGTATAACTCTGCGATAACCTATCTGGTCCTGTCCTTTTGTAGGTAGAAGACTTTTATTTTATTTTTTATTACTAGTTCAATCTCATTGATGGTTATAGATAGGTTTAAATTATTTATTTCATCTTGGTTTATTTTGGTGTACCAATGCATCTAGAATTTTATCAATGTCATTTTAACATTTTCAAAGTAGATTATAAGTTTTATAAGTAATATTTTAAGAATTTCATACATTGTATTTTGATCATATCCATATCCTCCAGATCCATCCCATTACAAAACCACCCAAAATTGTATTTCCTTAAACAAATCTATCTTGTCCCATTAATGTTGTCAATATACTCAAGTATGTGGCCATTTACAGAAGTTTGTTAGACCTATCAGGTGTTATATCCTTAAGGAAAACTAACTTACTCTCTCCAGGTAGCTATCAATTACCAATAGCTCCTCCCAGCTAGGGGTGGGGTTTCAAGTCCATCTATGCAACCCTTGCTGGGTCTTAGTCTGGCTTGCCCTTGCAGAAGTCTTGTGGATGCTGTCAAAACGTATTGTGAGCTGCCCTGCTGTGTCTGGAAAACACTGTCATCCACCACCGCTGACCATTTCCATCCTTCTTCTGCCATGATCCCTGAGCCTTGGGAGGAGAAGGGTGTGATGCAGATAATCCATTTAAGAAGGAACACTCTGTGGTCACATATTCTCTGCACTTTGACTGGTTGTGGGTCTCTATGTTAATTGTCATCTACTAGGAAAAAAAAAAGTTTCTCTGATGAGTTTTGAGCTGAAGGTATAATCCAGAGAAGGAATTAAAAACTATACAAATAGGAGAAAAAAAGTCTAAGTATTGTTTTTTTGTAGATGGTATGATTCTGTACATAAGAAACCTTGATGACTAAAAATTAGATTAAAAGTCTTCTTATAGCTGATAACCAGTTTAAGCAAAATGACAGGATACAGAATTAATACGGGTGTCAATAGCTTTCCTATATATCAGTGGTAAACATACTGAAAAAAAAAACAGGGAACTAGGATAATTCTATTTAAGCTCTTTTAATACTCTTGTGCATAAGCATGCGCGTGCGCGTGTGCGTGCGTGTGTGTGTGTGCGCGTGCGCGTGCGTGTGTGTGTGTGTGTGTGTGTGTGTGTGTGTGTTTTAGGAATCTTCTGCAATAGTAGCATTTCATGTGACTCTTTACAAAGCTCTCTAGTGCTATTTATCTCTCTTCACGTTCCTTCCATTTACCCGGTCCTTCCATCCCTACCCTACTCAACCCTTTCTGTCCCATGATTCCCTTTCTCCCTGTATATCACTGCGTTCGATCTTCTGATGACTCTTTCCCTTTTGTCTTATTTCTTTTTCACTCCTAACCTTATCCCCACCCCACCTCCTCTCTTTTCCTTTCTGAGGTTCATGACTTTTGCTTTGTTTTGTGACCCCTTGTTTTAACCAGACATTAAATGGTTGTGTGACTGCTAAGCTGTGAATGCACACTGAAGTGTGCTGGGATCAACCATGGGTACACCGTTGAAATCAGTGCTCACCTTGTTCCTTGAATCCATCAGTAATAGTTCTGCAGGGAGGAGAGAGACCCTCTTCAGTTCCTCATTCTCGAGTCCCCCCTCCATGGATTTGTCCCTTTAAGCCATCAGCTCAGTATTCTGTTGTTAAACTCATCTTGTGAATTAATTTAATTCCATTAAATATTTTTTAGGCTCAAAATTCCCTTTGGTTTTCTTTTCTTTTTTTTTTAACAGATGCTGTTTATTAGGTGAAATTCTTCATTGATTTCTTGTTGTCTTAATCATATTAGTGACAGATGTCTCAAGGTCTATGGTTGATTATTATAATATTGGGCTCATTACTTATGCTATTCTGCTATCTGAATGTGGCCATTTGTTTCTATTCTTTAGATGTTTAATTATAATAATGATTTATTTGCATTGGATATTACTTTTGAAATACTCAGAGGCTCTGGATCACAGAGGGTTTAATGCTATTCTGTTGGAGTTTTAGGATATTGGTCAAATATCATGAGTTTCAGCCCTTGGAGGGGTTGGACTAGTTTTTGGATATATCCTGCAATTCTATTTTTACTTTGTTCTAAACGTGATATATAATATAACACTCTAAGCGTTCTTCCCAGAAATATAAAATCTGGCTGTATTTGTACTAATCATGGTTCCTGAAGCTAAGATTTTGGGTTTTTTTTTTTTTTGACAGAGAATTCCCCCCACGGAGTCTAGACTGTCCTCAAACTCAATCTTCCTGCTCCAGCCTCCTGTATGCAGGGATTATAGATGTGTGCCCTCAACCGTCATGAAGCCAAAATCCATAAGCACTTTATTGAGTGTGATAGTGCAGCAACTGTACTGACCTCACACCACGTACAAGGAAGGTGAATCTGTAAGACCATAGCAACCAGGAAGAAACGGCGTTGAAATCTTAACATTTTGGAATTTATATACTAACAGTATGAGGATTTGGATAGCATGGACCTAAATACCTAAGTGGAAGTATTTGCTGCATCAAGATTAAATAATTTATCTTGATTGCACAGAGTAATGTTACAGTAGATCAGAATAAATGAATAAATTGTACATTGTTCAGGGAACTTCTTTGGTACCTGACCTCTGACGAGACAGGATATTCATGTTTGAAACGTATCTGTATATTTCATCCCTTAGCTATGGAAAGACCTTGTCTAGTTTATCCCTTTATTTTTTGTCCTCTGAGATTTTAGGGCTTGAACCAAGGGCCTTGCCCACACTAAGCAAATGCCCTGCTAGCCTCAGAGAGATCTTCAAGGAAGATCCATTTCAGTGTCTCTCCAATGCTTGCCATCTGGATGTGACCCACCAAAGGCTGAACCACCCAAGAGATGTAAAATGCATCTGATTGTGTGTGTGCATGTGTGTGTGTGTGTGTGTGTGCGCGCGCGCGCATGTGTGCGTGTGCATGTGTGTGTGTGTTTTGTTTCTATGCTTGTTAATGGTTTTGCCACAGGCGCGATCCAAGCAATCTTTTCCAGCCACAGAATTGCTGTTGTGTTTCCTCTGTAATATGAGTAATTTGACTCGAGGCATGCATGTCGTCTGGTTATGGTTAATTTCAGTCTGAGACTACAGACGGTGCTCTCTGCCTGAGTGTGGCACGGAGTTTCTTCTCATGAATTCTCAGACATGTGTTTCACAATGGGCAAAACGTCCAAGGGTGAGGACAACTCACGCCAGATGACGGGAGAATAAACGACCAGGCTCTAGAGAAGCAGCTATGGCTGGGCTGGTCCACAGCGAGGCGGCGACCGACATAGGAAAGGGAGCAGATCAGATCTCTGACTTCATCCAGCTGTTCGCCAGCGTTCAAACTCTCCCGTCTCTTCTCTGACAAACAGTATATCATTATAAATCAGTGTTTATTCTCAAATGTGTGCGACAGCTGCAGATTGGCCATGTGGGACGATGAGTACAAGAGGCTAGGGGCTCAAAGTTGAAGCCCGGGAAGCCAAGACGCCACAAAACAGAGACGATTCACTTTGACTATGTCCTTTGTCTGTTCTGTCTTTTGTCCCTTTCCAAAATGTAACGCTAAATCTATGTGTCCGTAGGGAGGATTTTGTTGCTTTCTATTTGAGCCATCTTTTTCACTTTGTTCTGAAAAAAACAGTAGTTTGCAACAAGCTCTATGGGGATTTACTCATTCTTTTAAACGTAAGCTGTAATCTCTTGTTAGTGCTCCAATCTCTTTGTGATTTGTACATGAAAACCAGTCACAAGAACAAACTGGTCAAAGAAATTTCTCTTGTCCCTGAGAAAACAAACTCATCTATGAAACTATGATATATATATATATATATATATATATGCATTCATTTTAACAAGGCAACCTTTTGAGATGAGAAAGAACAGAGTTTCATTTCAAATTTTCATGAAGCTCATAGAGAACACAGTTTTCCTTTTCAAACCGATTTTCTCTTGGATCTGGGTGAGATAAATGAACTTGACGTAGAGAGCCAGCAATACTGAATGACTTTCAGGTGGCTGTCTGACTTTCCCAAGGCAAGTTCACCGGCTACAATAGAACCCAGGGTTTCTTTCTTCTTTTGCTTCTCCATCCAAAGTTATTGTCTGCTGTCTTTCAGCTCCTTATTATAACTCCAGCATGGCTATGCCTGATAAATTCAAGCCAAGGTTCCCCCTGAATGAGCTCTGCGTACGTTGCTGTTCTAATTAATAACATGTCTTGTTTTATCATTTTTGAGCTCAGGGAGCAGCTTTCTTTAAAATGGGGGGTTTTAACATTTTGTTTCCCTTATCCATTGCAAATTGGATGACTATATGGATTATGTCCCACTTTCTAAACGATGCATCCAATACATAGGAGGCTATGAAGCTTTCTGAAGGTTTTTAGGTTCACCAAATGGACCCTCTCTGCTTATGAGGATGTGCCCAGGGGATGAAGACAAGAAAATATGATTTTGACACCTTCCTGCCACTTAACAACTGTGAGATTTTAGACAAAAAAATTACTTAAAATGATGTCAGTGCACCATCTAGCTCACCTAGTAAGTGAAGATTGTTGCCCATACGTGTTGACATTGTTACAGGCATAGGACATGGCATGTAAATCAGAAACACAAACAGAGTGTGTTCCTGTAATCTTGCACACAGACTCAAAAAGAGATTAGACAGCAAGGAAGTTCCTCTAGCAGTAATCCTACACAGCCCCATGTCTTCCAAAGATGAGCCAGGCTTCTCCTGGAAGTTGCATGATTCTCAGCTGGTGACCAGTCCCAACCTTGATCTCCGTCAATAAGGTCCCTAACCCCAGCTTACAACTTCCCTTTCCTAATGGGAGGTATCACCTACACATTATGTTATTGGTGTTTCTGTACTGATCATTTTGTGTGTGGGATTCAATAGCTACTGAAAGGTCTCCGAGTACAGACATTGAATTTTCTTCTCTCTGGCTTTATTGGGGAGAAGAACAACTGTGCTCCCAAAGCATATCGAGTTTGCTACAGTGGCATGTTAGGATGAGCATTCAAAGAGGAGGGGGAGAAGAAGGAGGGAGAGGAGGGGGAGGAGGAAGAAGAGGGATAGAGCGTGCGAGGTCCTGTTTTATTAATTATACAGTTACATATTTTTATGTATTTTCTGTTTCTTAAACATTTCTAGTAATTCCTAACATCTTAGGACAGTGAGCCCATCGTTTATGAAATGAGTTGCATATATTTTCCTTGGTAGTTTTTGATCCTGTTTATGGATTCTGATTATGTAAATTTAGTCTGCAGTTCAGAAAAAATTACATAGTTTTTCTTTCTTTTCAATTTTTTTTTCTGGCACTGAGGATAACATCTAGGGTTTGTAAAAGGTAATTGAGGGTTCTGTGTCTGAACTATGTAACTGAAGGCCTCCTTTTTAAAACATATATTCTATTTTGAGGCAGACTCTCACTAAATTATTCAGGCTGGCTTTGAACTATTCTGCCCCCAAGGTGGACCTGGAACTTCCTTTTAAACAGCTGAACCACTAGGCCTGGACTGATTCCCTTTCCTGTAGATGGATATATCCTGGATTTCTGGTCTCTGAATTGGGAGTTCAATTTACAAAGGGTCCCTCCCTAAAAATATAATTCACTGGGAAAAAAATTAGCTATACAGAAACAATGAACAGATTTTTAAAAGAACACACTGTGAGGAAAAAACAAACATTTTATATAAAACATACGGTTTGTTTTTATTATTTTTGATTATATGTATGTGTTTGTGTGTGTGTGTGTGTGTGTGTGTGTGTGTGAGAGAGAGAGAGAGAGAGAGAGAGAGAGAGAGAGAGAAAAGACAGAGGGACAGAGAGAGACAGAGAGAGTATGCACATGAGAGTAGAAGAGCTTCCTAAGCCACAGATCTCAGATCCCCTGGAGCTGGAGTTATATACATGGTACATGGTTATGAGCCAAATATAGATCTCTGATCTATAGGAGAAGCTCATGCTTTTAATTACTAAGTCACCTCTCTCATCCCTATGAAGCGTGTAGCAGTGCCACATGAAGAGATTAATACTCTACAAGGGAGCATCTGCAGCAACAACAACAGCTAGAACACACAAGACAACCATGGCCAAAACATATTAGAATGCAATGGTCATTAACGGTAGCGTCTTAAGCCGGTATGGAGAAAGCAACTCTGTACGGAGCAAATGAGCTGGAAACAGTTGAGTCCTATCTAGAAAACTGTTGGAACTTTAGGTTGGAGACAGTTCAAAGGATCAAAGATTTAAATGTTAAAGCACAATCACTTCCATTATGTCTTTGGGAGGAGACAGGGAAGGAGCTTTTCATAAATATGTTATTTTTCTATCCGGTTATAATAAAGGTTTGGTACTTGATTGTTCCCCAGCTTCATTCCATTTGTATGAAACATCCAGATTTCGTATACGTATATACTTCCAGAAAGATCAGTATTGATTGCTTTCGTGGGGACAGAGTTCATAAGTACCATGAAATTTTTGGAGAGAGTGAACATACTCTAAAACCAGAAAGGAGTGTAATTGTATTGCTCGGTAAAATGAATGCATTTTCTGATATGCAAATTGTACTAAAACCACAATGTTAAATCAAAGATGGTCCATTGACAGCTGTCTCGGCAAAATACGCCCAGAATTATCACCTCCGCTGGGGTCCAAGGTATATGACAAGATCAGTGGCGAGCAGAAAGTTCCCCAGGAATAGACTTGGTAAGAACCAGGGTGACTGCTGAATAAAGACAAGAAGAAAGGGGAAGGTTTTCTTCTGAAGGTCTCTTCCCTTCAGTTTGTTGTCTTGCTCTGTGTCTTTGCCTCTCTTCGTCTCTCTTGGCATTTGTGGAGTGTGCGTGTGTGTGTTTGTGTGTGTACATATGCACATTTATCTGTGGAGGTCACAGGACAACCTTGGGTGTTGTTCTTTAGGTGCCATCTGGGCTTTTGAGACAAAAATTTCTTATTGGCTTGGAGCTTGTTAAGTAGGCTACATCATCTGGCCAGCAAGCTCCAAGTATCCGCCCAGCTCCATCTTCTCAGTGAAGGAGTTATAAGCAATGTTACTACCATGCCTGGCTTTTTAAAATGACTGCTGTGGAATCCTAACTCAAGTTCTCAGGCTTGTAGAGAAAACACTGTACTGACTGGTCCATTTTCGTAGTCTGTCCACTTAGTATATATAGCTCTTCCAGATGCTCCTAACAGTCCTTATTAAAAATGCTATGCTAGCCATGCCAGCGAGGATATGGAGCAAGGGGGAACACTTCTCCGTTGCTGGTAGGAAGGGAAAACTTGCACAACCACTCTGGAAATCAATTTGGTGGTTTCTCAGAAAATTGGGATTAGTTATATCCCAAGACCTAGTTATACCACACCTGGGCATATATCCAAAAGGTGGCTAAACATACCACAAGGACACTTGCTAAACTATGTTTATGCTATGTTCACAGAAGCTATATTTGTAACAGCCAGAAACTGGAAATAACTCAGATGCCCCTCAACTGAAGAATGGATAAAGAAAATGTGGTTCATTTGCACAACAGAATACTACTCAGCTATTAAGAACAAGGACATCACGAATTTTGCAGGCAAATGGATGGAACTAGAAAATATCATACTGAGTGAGGCAACCCAGACCCAAAAGGATATGGATGGTATGTACTCACTCATTATTGGATATTATAATGTACAGAGTACTCATGCTACAGTCCAGACCTAAAGAAGCTAAATAACGAGGAAGACCCAAGGGAGAATGCTTGAGTCACACCCAGAAAGGGAAATAAAAGTAGTCAAAGGAAGTGGATGAGGGGAGGAAACTGGGTGGAAAAGGGGATGAGGAGGGGAATGGGATAGGATTGGGCACAGGGAGAGTTGGGGAGAGAAGACTAGGAGAGTGAATGGAAGGCGGTGGTGGGAGAGGGGTCGGGTGGGGAATCTCTGGGACAAGTTGGACACATGGATGGGGGAAGCTTCAGTAAGTCTATGAGGGTGACTTTAGCTGAGACTCCTAGCAGTGGGGGGATCTGGGAACTGAAGTGGCTTCCTCCTGTAGACAGGCAAGACCTAGATAGAACAGAGACTGAGGGAATAGCCAACCAATGACAGGCCCAAATTTTGAGACTCATCCTATGGGAGAGAGCCAACCCCTGACACTATTAATGATGCTATGTTATGCTTGCAGACATGAGCCTAGCATAACTGTCCTCTGAGAAGCTCAACCCGGAAGCTGATGGAAACAGATGCAGAGACCCACAGCAAAACGTTAGACAGAGCTCGGGGAGTCTTGTGACGGAGTTGGGGGAAGGATTGAGGAACCCAGAGCAGATAGGGACTCCACAAGAAGATAAACACAGTCAACTAATCCAGACCCTTGAGGCTCCCAGAGACTGAACCACCAACCAAAGAGTGAACGTGTGTAGGACCTAGGCTCCCTACACATATGTAGCAGGTATGTAGTTTAGTCTTTATGCGGGTCCCCTAACAACTCAAGTAGGGGCTTACCCTGACCCTGTTGCCTGGCTATGGATCCTGTTCCTTTGTCTGGCTTCAGTGAGAAAAGATGTGCCTAGTCCTGCAGTGACTTGATGTGCCAGGGTGGGTTAGCACCCAGGTGAGACCTTCTTCTTCCTAGAGGGCGCTGGGATAGGGGAGGAGGAAGGGAGTATGTGAGGGGGGAACTGGTAAGAGGAGGGGCAATGATCAGGATGTAAAGTGAATAAATAAATAAATAAATGGAAAAAATGATGTGCTAGCCTAAATACAACAGCTTGATTAATAACCAGCATCCTTTGTTGACCCCAGCCCAGTTGTCACCTCTCTTGTTTATATGGCTTTATATGGAAAGGCTTCAGCTAAAAAGCACGACTCTTTGTTTTGTTTTAAATACAGAATTGTGCCAGAAAACCACAATTAGCTTCAAGAACGTGGGTTTCATACTTGGTGCTGCAGTTCCTGTGTGGCGGCGATAACAGGAGCTGAAGGAACAGGCAGATGCAGACCCATGGGAATAGTGAGCTTATTTGGTCTAATTCTCCTTTTGACTCTCGCATCCTGCAGCTGTGACCGCCTTTGCAGAATGGTAGCAATGAACTCTACCAGAGACTGGGGCTTTTCTTATTTTTCTTTACATTTAATTTATGAGGTTAGCCCACGATCGTGATACAATCGTAATGACGGTGGGAATGTTCCTGTGAAATCCTACATGCATAAAAGGATATATTTCAAAATTGATGGGGGATCTTCATATCCATCTCAACCATGGTTCTGAAAAAAAAAGGAAAGGAACTAGAAACCATACATCTCCCCTCCCGTTTATGTCTCTCAGGGGCCTACTAATATTTCATTTACGTAAATGTGTTCCTAAATCTATGTTTCATTATGTTCCAGAATGATATTATTGCTTTCCTTTAAAATTGGTCACAGGTGACGATTGCCCCAGAGGGACAACGGCGTGGCAGGATGGGCTGGGAGTGGAGGTACTTGGAGCTTCCCAGGTTTCATCTCAGTGACAGTGGGCAGCTGTAGGGAGGTGGCCCCACATGCCAGCTCTACCCCTGTGCTGTCCCTCCCGTGGCTCCTGTGGCTGCTCCTGCTTCAGATCAGATGGGAGTTAAAGGCCAACGCAGTGCAGTGACCTCTGTGGGGGGAGCTTTATGTTCGCTTCTGTTGTGTAGAAAGTGAATCTGTGGATCTGGGCACAGCCACATTCCTGGTCACCATGTTTTCTCGTGGCCACTGAAGTCTGTCATTGCTATTTGTCTGAAACAAGGTGCAAAGCTTGTGTTAAACTTTTCTACTTATTTAAGAAGTCAGTGCTCATAACTATCAGTAAATCTATTTTTTTTTCCTCCAGCAACTTCAAGAAAGGATAAAGGAGATGTTTTTCCTTGGAGATTTCTTAAAGTTTAATCTCATTTAAACAAATACATCCTGGTTCTCTTTCTCTCCCCTCCCCCTTCCTCCTCCTTTCCTCTCTCTCTGTGTCTCTCTGTCTCTGTCTCTCTCTCAAAAACCTACTACCAGTAAGGTAGTACAATATACACAAAGAAAGGAAGGAAGGAAGGAAGGAAGGAAGAAAGAAGGAAGGAAAGAAAAGAACACGGAAGAAGAATGTATAGCATTACAGTACAATACAGGTACCGAAGGACTAATATATTAGTAAAATGAAGTTCAAAATTTAGCCTTGCCTTTCCTAGTGGTAAAAAATGAAGAGAATGGCTCTCTTTGAGCATAAAGAGAAAGCACACTGGTTTCTTTAAAAAGTAAAGACATTGTTGGCATTTGTTAGAAAACTCCTGTCTGAGGCTTTCTATGACGCAGCAGCTAGGTGATGTGTCTTACGTAAGGCAAAGGGCTTACAGAGAAATCGGCACTGGTTTAATAATTCTACTGTATACCAGGGACCGCTGAGGACATGGCAGGCATGTAGAGTCCTGTAAGAGCCCAGGCAGTTTTCTTCAAGTTAGTGCTGCCCTTGGGGGTCTTGTTTCAGCTATAGATGAGTAATAGATATTTGTAGGTATGGGTTATCCGACTGATTTCCGCAATGTCCAGCATTGCAATCAATGAACTTGACAAGGCCTTGGATGAAAGTCAGGCATCCGATAGTTCAGAGATACATGCTCTGTCACATCACATGGTATGCTGGAGTAGCATGGTCGTTCCACTTCAGCGCCCTGCCAAGTAATGAGACAGGAATGTGGGCATGTGCTAGAGACTTTTCAAATGGTAAGAACTAAAAGATCAGCTTCATCTTTGAGAAAATAAGGAGGCCGAGGGACCTCTGGGTATCTTCAATGAATACAGATTGTCTGTCGGTGAGAAATATAACAGTGCAGCCCTGCTCACTGATTGTCTCAGACGGCAATTTCTGTTTGCTTTGTCAGATTCCACGTGGTCCATCTAAATTCATTAAGTCTGTTGGGATGTTAGATAAGTAATGCTTTTTTCCCACAAAAGTCTTATGTCCAAGCTTCAGTTTACCCAGTTTATTCAATTTATTCTAAATTGAAGCTAATAAGTGTACACACACACACACACCCCACACCACTCACACACACACACATACACACACACCACACATACACATACACACACCACACATACACGTACACACACCACACACACGTACACACACCACACACACGTACACACACCACACACACACCACACATACACGTACACACACCACACATACACGTACACACACCACACACACACACACCACACACACATACACACATCACACACAAATATGTACACACCACACACACAAACACACACCACACACACACATCACACACACCACACACACACACTACACACACACACACACACACACACTACACACACACACACACACACAAATACCTTCCCTCTTGGAGCTAGTGTTTGGCTAATATCTGCACAATTGGTTTCCCATCCACAGTTGTTAATGATGTCGGATGGAAGAATCACCGAGTATCAGTTTTAGAAAGCTGTCTGCCTCAAGACATGTTCATGGATTAAGTCTTGTACCCTGTGTCTAATTGTAAACTTGACAAATAGAAGCTGTTCCCAAGGTTCCCAGCACACATCAGAGGTTCTCATCCTTGGTGCCTGAGCATGTTTTTGATGCCAATTAACGAGGATCAAAAGAGAGCGATCTGACCTGGCATGGTCAGTGGAGCAAGAGGTGGAGCAGGGTGCAGGAGACAGACAGATGGATGGGGAGTTACAGAGAGCCAGGAAAAACCAAGACACAGAAACAGAGTTTCAGAATAAGAGGTGTCTTTAAGAAGCTGCAGCTGTAACCCAAGCTGAGCCGAGTGGCTTCTTCTTGCAGTCAGTAGGGACTAACACAGAGACCCACAACCGGACAATGGCAGGGAGGAAAAGACTTTAAAGCATCCAGCTCTAAGAGAGCTATCATCACCAAACCCTTTCCCTCAAGGCCCAGGGATCTATGAGGACAGGAGGTAGAAAGAGTATAAAAGTCAGAGGTGACAGGTGACTCCAGGGAAGCAGCTTCTTCAAGACACAACAGGACCGATGCCCGTAAGGCCGCAGAGATGACAGCACTGACAAGACCTTCACAGGTCCAAATCAGACAAAATTCCACACTGAGGAGAGGAAGTGGGCACAAGGTCCCACCCAAGACCGAGAAGCTATTTGCAATTGATATGGGGAAAGAAAAAAAATCCGTTTTCTCCAATGGGGTAACACTAGGTAATAGATCAACTTCAGGGCAAGTCTCATGCTCAGGAATTGTTGGGCAATACAAAATAGACTCTCTCTCTCTCTCTCTCTCTCTCTCTCTCTCTCTCTCTCTTTCTCTCTCTCTCCTCTTTTGGGTTTGCTCTTTTTTGTCTTTTTCATGTGTTTTATTTGCGTATTTTATTGAAACGTGAAATTTGGTGGTTCGGGAGGTAAGTAAGATCTGGGAGAGGTTGGGAAAGGGAAAAAACATGATCAAAATACATTGTATGAGTAAAATGGAAGATTGCTTTTTAAAGAGATCTTGAAAAAGAAACCGCAGCAGCTGTCTCTCACAATTTTATATTTTCTAATCTATAGAATTCAGATAATAGTTTTTGAGATGTTACAGCAATGTATTGTTTTTCACTTTAATGTTTCTGCCTTTTGAAATTAATACAGACTAGAGATATGGCACAGGGCATACGGGCACTTGATATGTAAGGCCAGGGGCTGAGTTTGAATCCCCAGCACCCACTTGAAGAGCTGGGAATAGCTGTGTATGCTTGAACCAATGCGAAGCCATGATGCACAGACACCTTTTTGTCATGATCAAATCAGGGTAACCAGTATTTCTTTCACTTGAAACATTTATCACTTGTTTGTGCAAGACTTTAAGACTTCTCCCTTCTAGACATTTTGGAATGTGATACATCACTACAAACTGCCATCATCCTGTGTACATCTCATGCTGGTCCACGTCCTCTACGTTTCCTGTGTCTTCCTTTCTGAAAGGAAACATACTACAGACACCAACAATGGAACATTAGTTTGTAACCAATGCAGTATCAATGATAAGAAACCTGTCTGTGAACTTGGAGCATATTTCTTGCATTGCTCACAGGAATAGTAGAGGAGGTGTCAAAGGTATTTATTTTGGTTCTTTAGTGTTTCATGTGTGGTCTGTGGGCTAGTGTCATCAGCTTCCTGTGAGAAAAACAGGGGCTTTCTTCACACCTGCTGGATCAGTATTGTAAGTTAATAAGATCCCCAAAGATTTGGGTGAAAATGGAGGGCAGAGAGATGCTGTTGCAAAGAATCAGTGTATGCGTGTGTGTGTGTGTGTGTGTGTGTACATTAGTGTATGTGTGTATGCCTGTGTTCATGTATGTGTGTATTCTTGGCTTGCTCAATTAAAAGTGCCATTTAGTTAAGGCACAGCCAAGCTCAGTTCTTATCTAAATTGTGCAAGCGGTTGCTATTTATAGAATAGGTGGTCCTCCACCTTGGAATTTGTTTGAAATGCAAATTCCATGGCACACCTGTGATCCACTGAATGAGACATTCTGGGACTGAGGTAGTAAAGAGCTGAGCTCCATCAGCTCTTCAGATAACTCTGATGGTCTCTAAAGTGAGACCCACGAGGTTCTGTGTAGCAGCTTGAATGAGCAAACAATCTTGTCATCACAAAACAACTCAGAGGATTTTGATACTGCAGATGATTTACAACTGACATTATTCTTATTCCACTGGTCTTAAAATGAATGGGAAATTTTATAGGTTTAGTAATTATATGTGTGTATTTGTATAGTGTGTGTGTGTGTGTGTGTATGTGTGTGTGTGTGTGTGTGTGTGTGTGTGTGTGTATTAGAATGAGTGTGGAGCCCAGGGGCTTATGTTAGGTGTCCTCTGAAGAAACCTTCACTTTTTTTTTTGAGATAAGATATCTCACTGAGCCAAACAGACTCAGCTGGGATGGCTGGCCAGTAAATCAGGGGACTCCTCAGTCTCCATCTCCCCTTGCTGGAATTAGCCCTTGTGTGACTTCTTCTTCTTCTTCTTCTTCTTCTTCTTCTTCTTCTTCTTCTTCTTCTTCTTCTTCTTCTTCTTCTTCTTCTTCTTCTTCTTCTTCTTCTTCTT
>NC_034590.1:44680633-44713323 GCF_900095145.1 Mus pahari | reverse complement strand
TTCTTCTTCTTCTTCTTCTTCTTCTTCTTCTTCTTCTTCTTCTTCTTCTTCTTCTTCTTCTTCTTCTTCTTCTTCTTCTTCTTCTTCTTTTAAATTTGGGTTCTGGGAGATAGAACTCAGGTCTCATACTTGTATGACAAGCACTTTACTAACTGATCAGCTCCATTGCCCCAGGTTCTTGAGTTCTAAAAACAATTCTCCAGAATTCTTGATTGATGTATAGATGTTTGCTCGGGGAGGAAGCCTTGGGTGGATGCCCAAGTTATAGCTACAAAGTCTACTTTACTACAAATGACTAAACCCAGCCTGCTCACAGTGATTAGCCTACTCTGTTCTTCTGGTACTCTCACTTAGTGGCTTAAGTGATTCACAGAGGATGTCTCTAGAATGTTGCAGTGGTTCCAGGTACAGCAGTATATTTGAATATCCTAGGCAACTAATGAAGACGATCTTGCAAGCAGCTGTTGAGTGGATGGGCAGGGACGTCAGAGTTCGTGAGAAGGGCTGCACACCTGCTCTGGGGTTTTGAAGCTCATGAGGCTATTTAAACGTAGCAAGTAAACAGTCATCAGGTTTACCCAGTGGGCCGTCAAATGTTCCAAAAGGAGAGAGGTGCTTCCCATCTCAAACAGGTTAGATAATCAGGTGCAGATTGGAATGAGACATCTCGGCAGCCCTTCCTCCCCAGGGCAACACTGCATCCGCTCAGAGCTAGCCACAGATGTTCAATGTCAACTTCTTGGCTTATCTTGTTTTCAGTGGAAAATACTGTCCATGTGTTCTCTTCTATTAAAACCAGGAAAGTTATAAGTTATAATAAATGGACTACACATTTGAACTTGAAATAACACAAGCATTAATAACACTAGCTTCATTAATTTTTCCAAATGCTAAAAACCATTAAAATCACAAGGTGGACAATTGTTCATGAGGTTATACATTTTGACTTTTAACAAGGTACATTTGGATCTTGTCTTTATATAAAATCGTAATGTTTTATGTGGTGTGGACATGTTTTTATTACTTTTGGTTTTAAAGAGGGTTCATTGGAATATTCCTTGTCTTCCTTGCGGACTTTGGCAGGTACCTTCTTACATTTTAGTCTCAAGGTCATTGCCTCCTTTGCTTGATCCCATTAGATTTACCTCCGAGAAGGGGATTCTAGAAGGTGGTTGTATCTATGTCATTATCAGTGTTTGCTTCTAAGAAAGCACTAATATACATATACATCATATACACATATACCATATGCATATACATATATACATACGTCATATACCTATACATCATACACACACACACACACACACACACATATGAGGGACACTGGGGAGATGGAGAGCCTTTGTAACATCAGCAGGGGAGCAGAAGAGTGTAATGCTACACCCACGATGGTTTGTTTAAGGATGTAGTGATGCTCATCCCACAAGAGAAAAGGATGGCCGGGGAGAAGACTGTTGGCTAAATTCTATTCGATACAACAGAGATCAACTGCTTTTATGGACACTTCCAGATGTTAGGGGTTAGATGGGTGGGAGCTACACTAAGCCAGATTTCAGTCCAACCTATGAAAACAGTTTCTAGCTCAGTTTCCTCAATGGACACTTTTTGTTGCTGTGACAAAAGAACTGACAGGAAACAGGAAACAGCTTAAGAGAGGGAGGGTTCTTATAAAAGAACTGAGCAAAGCATATATATATATATATATATATATATATATATATATATATATCACCCCTATTGAGAACACATGACCCAAGCCATATCTGCCTTTCCTGGGTCAGCTCAAACACTTAGAATTTTAGAGTTCATGGGTGAATTTATTTTTCTGTTGTCTTGTCTAACTTCAATGTGATTTTTTTGCTTTATCTTAATATATTTTATTTTGCTATGTTTTGTTGTTATCTCTTAGAAACCTCTTCTTTTCTTTCTTTTTTTTATTTTTTATTTTTTGGTTTTTCTCGAGACAGGGTTTCGCTGTGCAGTCCTAGCAGTCCTGGAACTCACTCCATAGACCAGGCTGGCCTTGAACTCAGAAATCCGCCTGCCTCTGCCTCCCAAGTGCTGGGATTACAGACGTGAGCCACCACTGCCCAGCTTGTTTTCTTATGAGAGACAGAAAGGGAATGGATCTGGACTGAGAGGAGGTGGGGAGGAACTGGGAGAAGTAGAGGGAGGGGAAACTGTATATAGATTATAATGTATGAGGAAAAAATCAATGTTTAATAAAAGGGGAAATTACTTTAAATTATAAAGTTGCAGTATTACACTATGACAAATAAATTGCTATTAATTAAAAATAAAACCCAATTTAACAGCTGAGAGGAAG
Source organism: Mus pahari (assembly GCF_900095145.1). NCBI lineage: Eukaryota > Metazoa > Chordata > Mammalia > Rodentia > Muridae > Mus > Mus pahari. The sequence goes on along the minus strand of NC_034590.1, from coordinate 44,710,994 downwards.
AGAGAGAGAGACAGAGAGACAGAGACAGACACAGACACAGAGAGACAGAGGGATGGGAGAAGCTCCTATGAGTACTGGTTTGAGGGCAGGCAATGCACTGAAGCATGGTGGCAGGGGCAGTGGCAGTGGCTCTGGGCTGGCAGACACATGTAGCATCTTGCTCACAACTCAGGGCATCAGGAAGCTTGGAGCTTAGGCAGGAACCTCACCGACTATCATCTGTAAGATCCCACCACCCCTACAGTTCTATGTCTGTTAGCTAGATCCAATACTGAAAGGTCTCACAACCTCCCCAAAGAGCACCACCCCTGAATCATAAGTGTTTGAACATATGAATCAGTGGTGGTGGGAGGAGACCTTCATATTCAAACTCTTGCAAAAGTGTTGTCTGATAGATCACAGACCATATGGTTTACTAAAGGTGGGCGATGTGCTGCAGAGGGGTGATCATTGAAACATCCCCTTCATCCAGAATGGTTTGATTAGCTTAGAAAAATTACAAAGGAGATGAAATTTGAACTGAGCCAGGAAAGGCAGATATGACTCAGATCATGTGTTCTCAATGGAGGTGATATATCTTAGCTCCAATAATCATGTGTGACCTTCCGAAAGACACAGGAACACAGACATAGACACAGACACAGACACACACACACACACACACACACACACACACACACACATGCACACACACACAATTGTGCAATAAATAGGTGTATATACATATATTTATTGCATGATTTATGATTTCACATAAATATTTCATGCCGGACAAGGGCACCGTCCGGTAAAGTGTGCTTGCACGTTTCCTCCACGAGGTAACTTTTGTTTTCATAAAGGTAAACTCTTTTCCTGATGTATTGGAAATAAGTGACAACCAATATGCTGGCTTTGAGAATACACACTTCTTATCCCACGGATCTAGAGGCTGCAGTCTCTGGGGAGTTATGATCCTTCTACAGACTCTACCAGCTTCCAGAAGGTGCCATCTTCCTTCAATCAGTGCTTGCCTCGCATAGCTTTCTGTTTTGGTGGAACCACTCCCATTTCTCTGTCTTTTAAAAGATATGATATTTTCCTCCCTTGTATAATCCAGGATAATGTTCTCTTCCTCAGAAATCCTTAATTTCGTGGGCAATATCTTCTTACTGTGCAGGGAACATATTTCTAGGTTCTGGGGAGTATGGTGTGCTCTGCACTGGTCAGCTGATTTATGTGTCAACTAGTCACAACTTAGGGAGTGAGAGAAGAAGAAAATAGACCATGCGGGGCTCCCATGCCGTGGGACTGTACCCATGCAAAGGACCTCAGGACCGAGATGGCATTCAAGGAGTGTGCTGTGCTTAATTTGACCACCATTACAATTTTTCTTTGAAAAAAAATAGAAAAAAAACCTTTACTGTAGTCAACCAGGAACAGGAGTCCAGGCACTATGAACTTAAACATGCTCTCTTCATATGTTGATAATGGTTAATTTACCAAAAGGGAAGGGAAAGACACTGCTTATTGATTGTACAGCATAACTTTTCACGGGTCATGTGATTCTTTAGGGCAGTAGCTATATTTTGCAGTGGGAATTCTGAACTTCTGATATTTCAGATCAAAGAATCTATCTCTTCTGCCTCTCTCTCTCTCTCTCTCTCTCTCTCTCTCTCTCTCTCTCAAAGAATTGTTCCTATGACATGACCAGACAGATTTTTCTAGAGGTAACTTATTCCCCAAGGTAAGGTTTTACTCTGTACTTCATCTGTTGTTTGCCACTAATATCATTGCTACATTAGGACTTTGTGCTTTGTCAAGGCTCATCTCTACATATTTTTCAATTTAGATTTGTTTCCTGTTACAATAAAATAACATAAATCACTGGTCTCTCCCTCTCCCCCCTTTCCCCCCTCCTCCTCCCCCTCCCCTTTCCCCTCTCTCTTTCTCTGTGTGCGCTGTAACATTAAAAGCGTATTTGCTTATATTTCTAGAGTGCAGAAGTTCAAAGCGAAGGTGTCATCGTGGCAGTGTTCCACTGTAGGCTCTAGGGGAAACTCTGCTATGGCTCCAAGCATTTCTTGGCCAGTGGTTGCATTACTCAAAGTTCTGTTTCCACCTTCTCATGTCTTTCTCCTTCTTTGATGTCCCTGTTTTTGCTTCTGTGCCTTACAAAGACACTTCTTGCTGGATGTAGGATCAGACATGAGAGGCAGGATAATTGCATCTGCAAAGATGTCTTTTTTTTTTTTAAATAAAGTCACCTACAAACTTATAGGTGTTAGTATGTGGACATGTCTTGAGGGCCACCATTCAACTCACTATACACAAGGTCAGAACTGCTTTAAGGGAGAGGATTTTTTTCCACCCAAAGCACCACCATGTTGGTCTTTCCCAAAGCAGTCACCTGTCTCTAGTTCTTAGCCACAGCTGAGCAGCCATGGGGCTCATGCACCTCTGCTGTTTACAGCTGGGTGGTGGTGGTGGGGGATGAGTAGCCACAAATGTTGCAAAACATCTTCTTGTTTATCCCCTTATTTTACTCTTTTGCTTTGTTTTGTATGGCTATAAGAGACTGTTAGTCTGGGTGGCTCATACTGAACACAGGTGTATTTTGCTCACGGTTCTAGAGAAGCCCAAGGATAAGAGAGACCATCTGGAGACCTTACTGCATTATCCCATGGCCAAAGCTGGAAGGGCAAGAACACACTCAAGAACTAGAGATGGGAAGCAAAGAGAGAGTCATGTCCTTTCCTATTCCTGGGATAATGACATCACTTCAATCATGATGTACAGTCCTCATGACTTATGTTCCGGTTTGAATGTGAAATGCCTTCCACAGGTACACATGTTTGAACAACTGGTTCTCAGCTAGTGCTGTTGTTGGGGAAGTTAGTGGAACTTTTAGGAGGCAGAGCCTTGCTGGAGGAAGCTGAACACTAGGAGCAGGCTTTGAGGGTTTTATATCTCAACACCACGTCCTGTTCATTCTCTGCTCCGTGATTGTGGATGCGCTGTGACCAGCTAGCCTCCTGCTCTGGATATCATACCTTCTCTGCCTGAGGCCATGTCTTCCTTGCCACAAAGAACTGTATCTCTCTGGAACTGTAAGCCAAAAGAATGCTCTTCTCCCTGAAGTTTTTAAGAGTGTTTTGTCAAAGCAACATGAAATTCACTAAAACTAGAGTCTGCTTTAGCAACTGCACCTCTCCTCACTGACACTCAGGGATTCGGTTCCCAACATACAAGCTTAGAGGGATCAGATCATGGCACTTTTCGCCTCCACTTGAAGACATGGCTGTGTTTATTAATGAATCCTAATTTCTTTCTTAAATGCACTAATACTTTCTGTTACTTTAAATCAGATCCAGACTTCCTGCTTGACAGTCACGTCCTATGATGAGGGTATCTGGAGCTCACCCCAGCCTCTGATTCTCAGATTCTTGTCTACACTCTGGACCCTCTTTTGTTTTGCCGAGACCCATTCACTTGGACTCTCCTGATTGGTGTGACTCTGTACCCACTTATTCTATCCCAAGTAATGTCACTCTGCCCATGCACACTCTCCTGATTGGTATTGGCTCCTTTGGGAGTTCTTCTCTCATTTGTTCTTCAAGGAGACTCCCACCCGATGGCAGTGCTCCCCTCTCCACCTCCTGGTTTCCGTAGACCTCCCACTATATAGGGACCATTTGAGGAGCTGCTTACTATGTGGATTTTGATTCAGTCAGAGCTGGTGTGAGCTGGAGATTCTGCATCTCTGACTGGTTTCTAGGGGGATCTTTTTGTTGCTTAGGGGACCACATCATCCTTAACTGACTAATCACCTGTATGAAAGCTATCCCACCTTCCCCTTCCCTGCTCTGTCAGGGACCGAGAGCTGTGGCTCATTCCTTGCCAAGCAAGGAACTCACTGTATGTGCCAAAAAGCTGATGAAAGTGAACGGAGTTACATTACCTTTGGGATGAAATGAAGGATGATTGCTGCAATTTGGCTTTGCCACCTCCCCTCTGTTGCTCTGTTGACTGTGTGGAGGGCAGCCTGGTGCCCTCTGCTAACTAGACCTCCATAACCACTGATCTTCAGCAATCAAGAGCTCATTTGACGTATTTTTATTCATGCAACCAAGCTCTCCTCCAGGCCAAAGCAACTATTTAAGGAGATAACATCACCTGGGGCGGCGGGGATGGGGGGTGGGGATTCAGGCCACTGTGTTTATGAAGAGCAGAAATCTTAGTCATGTTTTTGAAATCAAGAGGTATGTTTTCTCCAGAAAACTGATTTGACTAAGAACATGTGTAATGAAATGTAAAATTCTTGTTTCAAGGTGGACTGCCTTGCTGTAGTTTTTCCATTAGAAGCAACTGGTAGGAGGGAGGGAGAAAAGTTAAAGTAACAAAAATAAAAAAAAAAAAATTTTTTTTTACAGGTTCCAGCAGATTATCCTTCCAGGAGACAGAAGTTTCCAAGTGCCTGCTCCTCTTCTGGATGCTCAGCCAGAACATTCAACAAACAAAGACGGTGCAGCAAAGTCCCAGAAGGTTTTCTGAGCATTCAAAAGTGCTCAGAAGGCAAGAGCCACTTGAGTAGAAACTCCAGCGTGCTGAGAAGTTATAAGACTCAAGAAAGTGGCTGGGTGTGTTGGCACATGCCTTAAACCCTGCACTCGGGAGGCAGAGGCTGGCGGATTTCTGAGTTGGAGGCCAGACTGGTCTACAGAGTGAGTTCCAGGACAGCCAGGACTACACAGAGAAATCCCCCTGTCTCGAAAAACCAAAAAAAAAAAAAAAAAAAAAAAGACTCAAGGAAGTGGCTTATATAGAACCAGATGGTCACACAGGATATGACAATTTGGTTGTTGTCTTGGTTGTGCATTAGGACTTTTAGGTTCTATAGTAACTCTTTAGTCCAGGCAAATCGGGGGAAGTTTGTGCATCTTCTGCACAGGGAACATCACTCTTAGAAAGTTTTGAAGTAGTGCATTTGGTTTTTCCTCCTCCTCTTCCTCCTCCTCTTCCTTCCCTTCCTCCTCCTTTTCCTCCTCTTCCTTCCCTTCCTCCTCCTTTTCCTCCTCCTCCTCCTCTTCCTCCTTTCTCCTTCTCCTCCTCCACTGCACTTAGGATTGAGCTTAGGGTATTATGAATGTGAGGCAGGTCCCCTACCACTGAGCCACGTCTCAAGACTGGTTCCTTCTCTTCTAACTGTCCAGCGGCACTGCTCCTCACTACTGGTATTCATACACCTTCCTACCATATTGTGAGAAGAACCTAGGCACCCTTATTTAATCCAGCCTAATTATTGAGTGGGAACACCTAAAACTGTGTTTTGAAATACTTGTAGAGCTTCAGGGTACCCCTCCATTTTGATTTTTTTCTTCTTCCTCGTAGTCTCTCTTTCTTTCTTTATTTCTTCCCTCTTGGAAGAAATCCAGGGACTTGAATGCGCCAGGCATGCTCCATCAGTGAGCTGCAACCCAGTTCCCATCCTGCACTTCTACATGGTTGTTTTATTAACTACACTGTGGAATACACATACGCAATTTTATTTCCCTGAATGTTACCTGATGTCATTATATTGTCTAATAATTCTACCCCCATGGAGAATCTGTTGGAGATGATGTTGATAATTCAATATTGGACTTGAGAAATGATAGACTCCATGGGTGTTGAGGAGATGAAGTGAGAGAGAGGGAGGGAGAAAGAGAGAGAGAGAGAGAGAGAGAGAGAGAGAGAGAGAGAGAGAGAGAGAGAGAGAGAGAGGTTCCTTAAATTCAGGAGTCCCAACTCTAAATTGGCCAAACCTATCATCAATTTAAATGGTCTGCTTTGAATCCACACAATAGAGATGTTTCCATTCTTAGGCTTCCTATATGTGAAGTTCAAGTTCTAAATTCACTTAAAAGTGACTATAACAACACATCTTATTTATGGTGAAATTAAAATAAATAGGTTTCATTACTTTTATTTCCATATTTAGAGGCTTCGGGCCCAATTGGGAGAATATCCTGTGGGAAATTAAAGAGATTTAGCCAGGAGGTCAAGGCAAGGTGGAAAAGGAAGCCATCTAAGCAGCTACAGCATCTGGCATAGCTGCAGTGCCTGGGAAGGTGGACCCAGTCCCATTGTCTCCCCACAGCTGTTCAGACCGAGAGGAAGAGACAAATTGGGGCAAATCGGGGCTGCAAGGATATAATGTCTCTCTGGTGGGGATCTTAATTGCATAGGCGAGAGGCTGGGGTTCTCTATCCTCAGTTATGCACATGAATGTCCCTTCATGGCACCTGCAGGAATTTATGATGAGAATATTTAATAACAGCTGAATTCTAGATGGCTGTGCAGTTGTTTTCTATGAACATAAGCTTTAGCATCTCAGAAGTGAAGGTGCATCCAGATAGAAGTGAGGATGATTCAGTCAATGTTTCTCCCCACATCTACATTGTCACTGGCTTGTAGCTTTATTAGTTAAAGCATTTTGTGTGTGTGTGTATGTGTGTGTGTGTGTGTGTGTGTGTGTGTGTGTGTGTGCTGGGAAGATGACTTAACTGGTAAAGGTAGCTGAAAATCTGAGTTTAATCCCCGACTGCACATAGTGGGAGGAGAAAAATGATGTTTACAAGATGTCCCCTGGTCTCTCACCTCCCCACACACATGTACACACATACACAGGTATGCACACGCATACAGGCATGTACACAGACACACAAAATAAAAATATAACAAAATAATTTTTTTATGATTCCCTTATTTAACTGTAACAAAGGACCTGTAAATGAGGAATTTTAAGTGGAAATTTGACAGCCAGCACTTGAAGTTCTTTTTTATTATTTTAAATCAGAACTGTTACATGTGCTGGCTAATAAAATATTTTTAGAGTCTGCATTATTTGGGTGATTTACAAGGAACAGATGGCATATTCAAGTTATGATAATTTGAGTAGTGCTTACTACAAAGCCTCTTAAGATATCATGAAAGAAACATCACAAATTCCAAGGAATAAAATTATACTGTAGCCTGCTAACACAATGGAGGGCATCCTAAGATGCCTAAGCATAAGGGTATCAATGCAAGGAAAACTTTCTTAAAAAACAGGATCAACACACTCTGTGATCAAGTAGGAGCCACCACCGAGGAGCAAAGGGTACGACTATCTTGAGTGACCACATCAAGAGGAAGTTGGAGGAACACGGCCCCAAACCCCATGAGTTCCTTCAGTCTAATGCCAAAGGATACCCATCATGGATGCAGAAGTCCACCCAGGTGTGTCTCTCAGGGCAACCGTGCTAGCTGAGGAGTGTGGAGAGATGACAGGGGACAGAGTAAAGCGACTCAGTACACATTTAGCCCAACTTTCTGCCAAGGTAACACTCTCAGGAAGAGCCTACACCACTACTTCTTCACTTGGGGCTGAGGAAGCCGAGGCGGAGACATCACGTTATACAGATGTTCTTTCTCCTGTCTGTCCTGTGATCTCTCTCCTTTGCTTCAAAAGAGTGAGCTGCTAGATGGCTTCTCTATGCCAGGTCGGAGGGCCTTGCCCAGGAAAGGACTCAGAAACTCAAATAACTCAGTGTTTAAAATGAATCTCTAACCCCTCCCAGGCTCCTCTTGCTCTGCCACCTCTCCACCTCTTTCTCCTCCCCCTTTCCCACTCTCCTAGCCTTGCTCCTCTGTGACAGGCTTAAACTCAGAGTTTCCTGTATGCAGGGCATATGCTCTACCACAGAGAAACTCTCTTTCTCTCATCCCTTTGATGCCAGAGCTGACTCACCATAGCTTCCGTCTTTGGTCAGCGTCAGTGTCAGTTTGACCTCTTGTGAGCATCTGCAAGGTTCAGGGTTTGCATCATATTGTATGATGTGGTCACTGAAATACATTTCACAACCTAGGACTTGTTTAATTTTATGATTCGATAGTCTCACTGCAGGAAGGTTCTTCTGACCTTTAAAGATCTTTCTGAATTACCTACCTATCTAATCATGTAAATTGTTTATTTCATTATGTCTATTTCCAAAAGCAGAGAGGGCATTTGTTTTTTCCTACATGGTCAAAGTATTCCATAAGTCATTCAGGTCTGGATGTTTCCACAATCATGTGCAAGTTGGCTGGTCTTTATGTAAAGGTGAGAAGGCATTTGCTTCCTCTTGCATCCAGCACGTGTGATTTGCATATCCCATTATCTGCTTATTAACCAGAGCGCCTTGTGACAATGACAGTCTGTGAAATATGCTCATGTGGGCAGTTAAGTTACAAGCTCCTGGCGGGGGGGGGGGGTTGTTGATTCTACAATTATATTCCTGTAACGAAGGGGTGCAAAACAAGGCGGCAACAAATGGATGCTCACCATTGAAACGGAACCAGGATGTGATGTAATGCAACATGACTTGCTCATGACACAGGCAGAATATCAAATGATCCGTGAGAAATTCAGTCCTTGCTATATATAATCTTTCTATTATCTCCAGTGTTTGCCTATCTTCCTGCATGCATACCATGTAGAACAGTATGTAAATTACATTTACATTCTTATGTTGTTTCCACTCCCCTTAATTAAATTTAATTGGGACTTCCGCGTTTTATGTTACTCTAGCGGTATATACGTCCTGCCAAATTTATCCACATGATGGAGTAGAAAGGATAAAGATATTCCTATCACCATCAGACTGTTCTACAAGGTTGAAAGTAAATACAGCAGAAACAATTTCTTTGACAGTAGTTATAGTTAGAGCTAAGAGAAAACTTCTAGTATGCTGCATGAGTTTTCAGGTTTGCCACATTTAACTCTTATTCCTGGGGACCACCCAACAAGTTAATCTATTAGGCCTTGTGTGCTCTGATAATATCAGGTGTACAGTAATATCATTACAAGGGCGAAAACTAACAGGTAATTAGTGACTAAGGGTCGGATGCTCTGATGGGCAACATACACTATCTGATTGGGTTTCCATAGCAACACAGGAGGAAGTCATTCCTCTGCCTGTTTCTGCTCTACTAAAAAGCTTTTCTCATTCAATCAGGATGTTCATAGGGGGAAGGGGGGGGTAGGACAAGAAGCAGTCTGGTGTAGGGCTATTCAGCAAAGTTCTTCTTCTCTTTGAGCTTCCAGACGAAGGTGATTCTGAGACTCTGGGGGTTCGGACCCATCCTTGTTGCTTGGGACATTGCTACTCAATTGATTTTCCAGACCGGGGCCTCAGTCGCTTTGTCAGAGAAATGCTTAGTAAGAAGTTGGGGTTGCTCCCTCTGGTACCCAGGCTAACCTGACTCATTTCATCCTCTGTTATGGTACCCAGGTTCCTCTCTAGCCATCTCCTCACTATGTTGGAGTGATGTACCAAGGACCCTGCTTCAGGGCTCTCAAACTATCACATCCATTTCTCAATGCTCTTCTGAGAAGAAAGCGCTTTAATGGTTGTTTAAGTATCAGGATCCTCTATCTGCAATTTTCCTGGTTAGACATTTTGAAACTAGGAAGCCTTTTTCTGTGGTAAATGTAGACATATTAAAATAGACACAGTGTAACTTGGATGATTTCACTAATCTATTCACTGTTCTAGAGAATATATTTACTGCCAATAAAATTAAAACCAAATTCTGCCTTTGCTTAGAAAGAAACTTAAGCATGATTGGAAATGAGCCTCTGTAGGAGAGACCCAATCTTCACGGCCTGCTGTGCCATTACAGACGGGCTGCTATGCCAGGTTCCACTTAAACTTAAGGTCAAATAGTTAACTTATGATAAACGATACTACATTGAGATTTGAGCCAAGGCAAAGAGTGTGGGAACGCTTATAAGAAAACCATTAAGGCTTCACAGTTGCTGACCTGCAGGGACTCTGGAGTGACAAAGTAAAGATTCTTGTAATGCAGACTTTGGAAGAGGCCAGAGGGCTTGCTGCTGGCACAACCCGTGTCAGAACCCAACAACAACCCCATTGAAATGTCTTACAACCCTGTGTCTATAAACCTGATCTCTGAAATTTCAGATTTACTTCTTTCTTCTTTTTCTTCCTTCTCTAATTGGAGAGACAAACTGCAGGTAAACCATGTGTTGCCACCCAGTTCTGTCTGATATTTTCTTTACTAGGGATTCATAGGTAAATTGTTTCTGATTTGAGCCTCACATGGACTCCCTGTTTGTCCAGTCCTCAGTTTTGATATTACCAGCATGCTCTCATTTTTGTTTTTCTGGTGACGTTTCTAAGCTCACCAATAATCATCCTAGGCTGGAGATGTCTGTGGGGAATTTAAAATGAATTCCACCATGAACCCGAGTGTTCATATCATTTCTCATGACTTCAGACCCCGTGTCTGAAATGGAGAGGTATCCCTCTCCTCTCTCTTCTGTTAGAATTTAGTAGGTGTTGGCTACATGTCAGGAATAGCCCAAATCCTCTGCACGTGGGCGCGCGCGCGCGCACACACACACACACACACACACACACACTGTCTCGTGTAACATCGAAGTCCTCCTATGAACCAGTCACATGCACCTTTTCCAGTTCTTCGGAGGAGACACAAAGGCACAGAGCTTTGAAATAATGTGGAGAGAATGAGATAGGACTGACTGTTGGTGCTGTGTTAAAGTACCTTCCAGTCTTAACATTCTTTGGGTCCGTTTTTAAATATACACACTCACTTTGATTTTGCCACAGTAAAATATTAACTAAAATCAAAGCCATCCTTTTGCTAATAGGGGGATATTTAAATTCTCTCATGAAAGTGAAGTATGACATGTACAGTGATGAAAGGTATTGACTGTGTTCTCCTGCAGATTGGGTCCTTCTGTCAGCAGAGGTGAGTAGAGATGTCCTAAGCTGCTTGTCTTTCTTGTTAAAGGAAAAGCTTAATAACAATAGGACAAGTCATATATCTTTATCACAATAGCACAAAGGAATAGGAGTATCAATGAAAACATTACACACTTGCATGCAAGTGGGTGCACATGTAGACACATACACACATATATTTTGAATTTTAATCTATCAGTGCTAGTTAAGTCTTTTTATACAATACACTGCAGAAACAACATTTATTCCATTGAGAAAATTGCTGCTTTGATTTTGCTTAGAGTTTAATTTTGAAATCCAAAAATTTTGTAAGTCTTAATAGAGTTAATCCATAATATAGAGAGAAGTCAGGAGGACTGAAGAGCCTTAGTAACATTTTGCATAGCACATTGTAAGGAAACAATCATTTCCTATGACAGGTAGCTAAAGACTTTCTGGGAATTAGATATATTTTCCACCATCCATGCGTGCATTCATCCATTTATTATGTCTTTTCATAAAAATATGTTTCAGGTTTGTTGTTATGTGAGTATTGTGTTGCAGTTTCTCCTATATATAAGACCTTTCATCATGAAAGAAAGGTTGTTAAGACTCAGAATGTTAAAAGGGAGATAAAACAGGATGTTGTAAGGTGAGGTGGGACATTCCATCCTTCAGAGAAGCAAACAATTTTGTTTACTTCAGGAAGTAAACAATGTAGTGGCTTCAGGAAGTCCCTAAAACTGATCAGATTCACTAGGCCTCTTCCGAAGCACATATAAGTAGTAAGAGGATGCTCTTAGACAAGCTGGGATGCCTGGAAGAAGTGGAAACAATCCAAGTGGTTGGAAGAGACTTGGACCAACTGAAGTACCAGAAAGGATAGTCTCCAATCTTTTGAGTTGCCTCTAAGTTGTATAGTGCGGTCTAGGTTTCCAACTTTCTTGATTTTTTTTTATCCATACTTGGTGGGATTTTTGATGGGATTTTGATGCAGCTGTCTTTGAGTTGTTTCTGTTCATTTAAGCAATTCCTTACCGATATTCCTGTAGATGACCTCAATAAAACTCAATTGGTTCACCTAGTTGGATTTTGGTGCTATGTATACTTTGGTTTGCCATTGGTTTCCCCTTTAGGGCAAATAGGTATTTTTTTCATGTCCTTCCTGGAACAGTATACAACAGTTAGGCACAGGGAAGCCTTTAACATTCTCAAAATACATGCAAAAGTCTTAGTCTTTGCCTCTTCCTGTCTCCTAAAGTAAATGAAAAGGAGAAAAGGAAATGATTACTGAGTATGAACGGTATGATGGGCTCAAATACTGGGTTATGAATTTCAGACCCAGGTAAGGAGAAGGCATGGTGTCTACGGCAGAGTTCAAAAATTGGGTATGTGTTGTCCAGGTGATGAGCTGAAAAGGAAAGTGTTTCAGAAAGACCCAGAAGCATAAAGATTTGTATAATATCAGTAAGCATAATTTAATATGTGACAACTCAGGCTTTGAATGAGAGGATGATAAAAGAGAAGAGAGGCAACACAGAAGCATCTAAATCAGGCAGGGCTGTGAGGAACACTCCCAGTCCTCCTTCAGAATGAGCAGAGAATTCTAAGGCAAAGAGTACTATGCTAAGTTCTTAGAGAGAATATCACTGAATACTATGGGAGAAGTTGTGCTCAATTTTTCAGCTCAGCTTTTGGACTCCACATGTGTAACTCTTATTTGTTGACAGGGATTTTCAGTTGATTTCTAAAACACACTACTCTGCAATTGTGAGGTCCAATTCCCAACCTGGAGGAAAACAGAAGGCAGAAAATGGAAAATTGGACATTAGTTTCGAGGTAATATGGTGCTCGCTCATCTGTTTGCACTAATTTGCAAAGGAAACAGAAAGTGTAATATGGTAGCAGAAACAATCATGAGAAATAACTTATTTGGTCAAAACATCTTCAATGACAACCTAAATTGGGTTATACTTTACTAACCTTCATCCTGTTTTTAAATATATCAATTACAAGTGCTTTAAAAATGTTAGCACTGGGTGCTGGAAGGATGGCACAGTGACTAATAGCACTGGCTGATCTTCCAGAAGCCCTGAGTTCAATTCCCATCACTCACATGATGGCTCAAAGCTATCTGATCTATAATGGGATCACATGCCCTCTTCTGGTGTGCATACATACATGCAGACAAATCACCCATGTACATAAAATACATACCTAAATAAATCTTTTTAAAAAGTAATAAAAGAATAATATCAACATTATATTACAAGCTTCAGCAGCCAAGATGCTCAACACATGCACATGGCCACGCACATGAAAAATTCGGTCTAAAATTTGAGCAGAAAGTTGGGTAAGCATGGGCTGCCATTCCTGTAGATATTTAACAAGTTTTATTCTGAAGTGCAGTGCTAAAGCAGAAAGCTGCAGGTATTTCATGATTTAAACAGCCACAACTATTTCCACAGTTGTTTCTGTGAATATAATTTTGTCTAAATTCAGATAATTCAATTGTACTAACATAGAAGCAAGGAACTAACACTAGTCAATGTAACATTAGTCTAAGCATTTTAACATTACTCATTAACAATTCAATTGATAGATCTGCCCCCAGATCTAGTAAGTACTAGTGATTCAATAATAATTTCAATATTGAGTAAATAAGTTAAACTCATTGTATTAGTCAGGGTTCACTAGAGTCACAGAACTTGCAGATAGTCTCTATATAGTAAAGGAATTTATTGATGACTTACAGTCTGCAGTCCAAATCCCAACAATGGTTCAGTAGTAGCTGTGAATGGAAGTCCAAGGATCTAGCAGTTGCTGAGTCCCACACCGCAAGAAGGCNAAAGAGCGAGAGCCAGACTCCCTTCTTCCAATGTCCTTATATGGTCCCCAGCAGAAGGTGTAGCCCAGATTAAAGGTGTGTGCCACCACACCTTTAATCCCAGATGATCTAGGACTTGGAGATCTCCCTGCCTTAATCTTCTGGATTCAATCACCACTGTGTCTCAAGATCTCCATACCAAGATCCAGATCAGAAACTTCTATCTCCCAGTCTCCAGATTAGGTCCACTGGGGAGCCTTCCAATTCTGGATTGTAGTTCATTTCAAATATAGTCAAGTTGACAACCAGGAATAGCCACTACACTCATGTATAATATGATGTTTTATAATTGCATAAAGAATTATAATTTGGAAAAATATTTTTACAATTATTGTTTAATAAGTCCTTGAAAATTATGCTTCATACATGGAGAATATATAATTTCAGCTTTTAATGTGAGGCAATGCACTTTGTGAGCTTTGGGATATTCTTTACATTCATCTTTGCCCCAGTGCTTCACCAAACCCATGATGCTCAAAATACTCTGTGAGCATCAGATCTACAGCCACAAGACTGTGCTTGCAAATCCTCCCTTTACTCTAGCTTGTAGATCACCTTGTTCATCCATAATATGTCATTACAAATCTATACAGATTGCAGGAGAGACCTGGCTATTTGTAATCTCTTCATCAATTCTGTCTACTTGACTGGATGAGGCTATGCAATATTCTCCAAAGGGTTTGTTTCACATATGCTAAAATTTCCCAACAGGTGCCCTCCTTAGTTTCAACTCTCTGTTATCTAAGAAATCAACAGTCTGCTTTTCCCAGGGTGGGTACAGTGGTCATAATATAAAATGGAGTAAAGAGAAAGAGGGGGGAAACATTAAGTGTGAGCTAGTTCTCCATTTCAGCCTACAGTGGGGAGATGTGAGAGAAAATTGCTCCAATCTGGAATCAATTATCCAGCATGATAGATGACAAGCAAGGAACTAAGCAGATGGAAAAGGGGCAAATAAAGGGATAACCCACCTGATCCTGATTATGCACACCTACACTTGGAAATCTCCTTTTCCAGACATCCTGAATAGCTCAAGTCTAGGTTGAGGCAAGTTCCCAGGGACTCAAAGTACAAATGCAAACCTCCCTGGTGAACAAAGGGATCATGGAAAAAGAAACGGGGATGATCGTTGCTTAACCAAGGCATCTGGAATGAAATATTTGACTTCTTTTATTTTCTGTGTGCATGTGTGCACACCTCCCCTCTCTCTGTGTGTTCATGTACATGTGTGCAAAACAGAATCACAACTTTGTATATTTCCTGTAGGAATGCTGTCCATGTGTTTGAAGACAGCGTCCCTCATTAGTCTGAAACTCAAGAATTAGGCCAGCAACCCTCCCCATCACCAGGATTATAGGTTTGTGACAAACTCACCCTGCATTTTCATAAGGGTTCTAGATATTGAACTCAGGCCCTTATTTCTTGAACAATGAGCATTTTATTGATAAAGTTAACTGACCAAGTCTAGTCCTTACTGTTATACTCACACATATTTTACAGACCTGGCACCTACAAGGGTTTTATTTTCAGTGCTACATTAGAAAATGTTTTTGAGTTATGATAGATGCTATTTACAAAATAAATTCAGGATGCATAATGTCTTAGTTATTTTTCAATTGCTGTGACCAAACACCATGACCAAGAAGGCAGCTTATAAGAGTTTAGTGGGGGGCTTACAGTTTTAGAGGAAGAGTCCATTAGCATTCTATAGGGAGCATGGTGCAAGGCAGGCAGGCATGGTATTGAAGCAGTTGCTGAGAAGTTTCATCTTGATCCACAAATAGGAGGCAGACAGAAACAACTGGGAATGGCATTGACTTTTTGAAACCTCAAAACCCACCTCCAGGGACACATCTTCTCCCACAGGGCCACATCTCCTAGTCCTTCCCAAAAAGTTCACTCACTGGAGACCAGACATTCAAATATGTAAGCATCTGGACGTCATTCTCATTCAAACCACCACACATATCACTATTCCTTTTTAAAGCATTTAACAAGATTCTACATATTCATGTGGCCCAAGATCTGAGTTGATATGTGGCCAAAGTAGAAGAACCAGAAATTTGCACAGAATGAGAAAAATGGTGGGCAGAATCTGTTGGTGTGTAACTACTAGGGATTTTGGCATGATAATTTCTCACATTATTTTTATGACCCTCAGGGGGACATTTACAGTTTAGAAAATTAAGTCTCAAAAAAGTTAGATAACTAGCCCAAGTTCATCAGTATAGTCTCAGGAGGTGGCACAGACCACAGATATCCATATGGCCTTAGACATCAACAAAGTCCATAAATAGACCATATACATCAACATAGTCCCTGGCTTCAGTAGGAGCACTGACCCAGAGATGGCCTTCTACAGCTGCCTCAACCATGGGCATTTGCCTGAAACCACATTGATGTCTGTAGACTGAGTTACCCCCAAGGCCATGTGGAGGTCCGTGGTCTGTGCTGCTGCCTGAATCATGTTAATGTCCATGGCTGGTATCCATGGCCTGTATTGTTATGTTGATGTCCTTGTCCTGTGCTGCTTCTGAGGGATATGATGCTGTGTGTGGCCCGTGCTGCAGCAGAGGGCCATGTTCACGTCTATGGTCTGTACTGCCACTGGAGACCATGCTGAGGTTTGTGGCATCTGCTGATGCCAGAGACCATGTGACTGTCTGAGGTCAGTACTGTCCCTAGAAACCATGTGTAAGCTCACAATACCTGTTCCTGCTGACTGCAAAGGGTCAGGAAGCTACTTTTGCAGTGGTATTGATGACTGTAGACTCACAGTTAAGAAAGAGGGACACAGAAGGTTTCTGTGACAACTCTATCCCTACACTCTCAAAAAAGAGTAGCACCTTATACAAAAATCCATTGAAGAGATCGCTTAAAAATTGTGATAAGGATGCTGAAGTGTAGCTGTCCACAATTGATAACTTCTGGCAGGGGTGTGAGTGGGAGGAGTCACAAGGATCAGGGTGTTGATTTGGGAGGACATGATGTGAAATTCCAAAATAATCAATAATCAATAAAAATATTATGTTGAGAAATAAAAGAACTACATGGTCAATGGCATCTTCAGAGACCAGGCTGCACAGAGGCACCAGGTTTCAATGCCAGCTCCTTAAGCTCCCCCTTTGCCAGTTCATATCCCATGCCTGTTCCAATTCCTCTGCCCACCAAGGCGTTAGGCAAGCAGGCCAGTGATGATTTTTATGATCCCAGACTGCCTAGTTCTAGACTTCAAATTGCTTTAGCCATCCTCAAGGTTGTGAAGCTCAAGGACAAATGTGAAAAACCTAATCTCACACTGAGTAATTCCTCAATGATTCTTCTTCCCTTACTTGCTACGAGTAGGTACTACGCATCTCTTCATATTGTCCAGCTTGTTATTGGGGAAAGCAATCTGCCGTCCTATGCAGTGTCACGTACAACTCTTTTTGTTTATAATTATATAATTATAATTAACATAATTATAACACCACCAACAAGAACAATAATTTACACTTTTTCTAAGAAACTGATAAAATATATAATGTTTATATGGTATTAATGTTTGTAAACAGTTGTCACTCATGGCGATGGTTAATATTGATTGAAAAGGAGTGAGAAGGACCTGCAAGGTACTTCCTAAAGGGCTCCCTTGGTTGTGTTTATGAGATCATTTATAGAGAGGGTGAACTGAGGTGAGGAGAGCCTGCCTCCACAGAATATGGGGTCTGGGTGGAAAAAGGGATGACAGGGAGTCAGGACGGCTAATGTAGACATTACCTCGCTCTGCTTCCTGGCTTCTGCCAGTTGAGCTGCTCTGCTCTCTTACTCCCTCCCAACACCCTGGATCAAAAAAATTAAAACCAGGACTCAAAGTAAACCTATCCTCCCTTGTCATTTGGCTCAAATATTTTGTCACTGTGATTGTAAAAACTGTAGGAACATACTAATTCATCCATATGCAAATTAGATAAGTATATGGTATGCTTCAGAGTTAATGAATGGTATAATTCATTAATTACTATGATATGTTCTTACAGCATCATCTGTAGTTGTTAATAATAAGACCATCTTTATTTCTGTTCGCTGTATTTCGCAAAGTGGCTGTGTTACCATGTTCCGAGTTTCCTAATATCCTTGCCCCACAGAGGTGCCTGGACATGTAATTATTAATTTATACAGACCCTTTGTGCAGGATCATAAGGGAACTTAATCAGGCTATTCTTTTTAAAATTCAAGTTCTTTTACGAAAGTGGAATAGCATTCCTATTTAAAGTAATTGTAGAAGGCTGGTGAGAGGGCCTGGTGGGTCAAAGCACTTGTTACGGGGCCTGACAATCTGAGGTCAATCCACAAGACTTACATTATAGAAGGACATAATGGACTACTGCAAATTGTATCCTGGCTTCCATAGGCATGCTCTGGCATGCCTATGTAAACACACATGCATGCACACACACACACACACACACACACACACACACACACACACACACACACAGAGAGAGAGAGACAGAGACACAGAGAAAAACAGAGAACCACCACCACTGATGATAAATAAATGTACTAAATTTAAAAAATAAAACATTTGTAGCTACATTAGTGTTTAAGCATGCCATTTTATTATCTGTTTTCTGTTTCCTCCTTTTCTAAGTCTTCTTGTCTTCCTGTGGAATACTTGCAAACATCTTAGTGATTCAGTTTGATTTCTTTATCCCTTTAATTGCATCACTTTGTCCAGCTACATTGGCAATTGACCTGAGAAACATATGCATGTTTCTACACAGTAATTGAGTACCACTGACAAATATTGATTTTTATTTTCATTTTGGTTGTAGAAGCTGTGCTTCTGTTTAGAGCTTTATCTTTCCATTTAACAAATACAATTGTCCTAAGAACTTAGATAGATTGATCACATGCCTCACATTGTTCTAATATAAGTATTATAAAAATGTGATTCGAAAGTTCTCAAGGTGACTTTACTTTTTTTTTTTTTTTAAAGATTTATTTATTTATTATATGTAAGTACACTGCAGCTGTCTTCAGACACTCCAGAAGAGGTCCTCAATCTTGTTATGGATGGCTATGAGCCACCATGTGGTTGCTGGGATTTGAACTCCGGACCTTTGGAAGAGCAGTCGGGTGCTCTTACCCACTGAGCCATCTCACCAGCCCCGTGACTTTACTTTTGAAAGCCGTAATTTCAATTAGTTATACTTCACAAGTAGGCATGTAAGCAGTAAATTCTGCTAAATTTTCTTTATCTCAGACCACTTTCATTTCCATCTACAGGGGTGGAGGGAAACTTCCATAAGAAGAGATATACACATAGAACCTATGGGTAAAAAGATAGGAATTAAGGACAGTTCAATACTTTGTCCATTTACTAGGCTGTCTCTCAGGGCCTTTGTCCTAGCTAGTCAGGTATTTTTGCCCTAGTTAACAATATAGGGCACAAATTCCAACTTGTGAAGTGGAATTTAAATCTAATCAGAAAGTACTTGGGTACTCCTAGAGCATGAGTGCCTCTGTCCTTCAAAGCCCAGCCCTCTGCAGTTGCTAAGAATCACCTGTGGTGGTAATCTTCATATCTGCCAAGGCTGCTCTACTGTTTACATTAGTCGCTGTCCTTCAAAGTGTCTCCATCACCTGCTGAGAGGACCTTTAGATGTTCTAGAGACAGCATCCTTTGGGCCCGCCTACAGACTCTCACCTGTGCCTTCAAAGACTGGGTCTGGGGGCTGGGGTTTTCCCCCACGCTATATAAACTGAGTTTTTTCATTAAACCTTGGACTTCGATCAGAACACCTTTTGTCCTAGCCTGGTTTCTCTCACCATCTATTCTCTTTCAGCCCCAGTCCGCCCTCCAGGACAAAACCGGTTCAAGTGTGACCGTGGGCGGTCCCACTCACAGTGGCTTCTGAAAAGGGACCCTGGAAAAGGCGGATTCAACTGAGGGATCGCTGTCTGTGTGTGGTGGATTTCCACGGAAGAAAAAAGAAGAAAGGTAGTATCGTACACCCTGGGAAAGGTACAATACGGGCTAAGCTGGTACAGTGTTGACCTGACACTTCTACTGCTTAGAGGGTGACAGCGAAATATGAGATTAGAAAATTCTGGACAGGTTTATGTCTGCAGTCTTCAAGAACTGCTTCAGGCGAAAGGAATTGGGTTTGAAAAAGAAGTGGTAGAAAAATTTATAAAACAGATAGATTCTTGCTGGCCATGGTTTAGAGAGGAAAATGGATTTTAATATTCTCCTGGAGACAGACCGAAATCCAGAGACGTCTGGCTTTCGCTCTGGACTCCTACAGGAGAAGTTTGCTACCTTCTATGTATTGTCTATGTTTGGTGCACCAATTGTCCACGTGTCAATTCATGTATGCTTTTGTTTCATTGTCTGAATGAGTGACCGTTCTGTGTCTCATGTTTCATGTTTAAAAGAAATAAAGGTGGCTAAAACCTTGCCTGCTGATGCAGTCTTGGTGCAGCAGAGCCAAAAGAAGCTTGTGGCTTAGCCAGGAATCAAACACAGCAGGAGAGCCCCTGCAAAAAAAAAAAAAAACTGTTTTTAAGAGAGTCATTGAACTCTGAATTTTAAAGCTAAAAAGGGCTGATAGTTAGTTTTTTCCCAAAAATTTCTCATGGTTAGTGTATTTAGCAAGTGACAAGTGCCTTTTATTGAAATATTATAGCTAAAAAAGGTAAAATTCTGTGGTCTAAATTTATAATTCGTGTAGCCGCTTCATTTGGGTTTTTGACTTGTCTTAAGGGTATAAAAAATGCTCTACATGGCTTAAGTTATTGGCGTTAATTAAAAGGTTATAACGTTGGTAACAAAAGGGTTAGCCTTAATATGGTAATTTAGGGTTGGAGTCATTTTAAACACATGGCATAAGCAGCAAAAACAAAACAAAACAAAACAACAACAACAAAACAACAATAACAACAACAACAACAACAACAACAAAAAACTTAGGCTTCTGGAAAAACTTCTAATTGAGATAGTTTTTAACATGACTCTTTTCCTAAAAGGCAGACTTAGAGATAAGATTTAAAACATTGTCTTTTTAATGGAGCATCAAGATTTGCACTGTCCTGCATTCATAGGCAGACAAACTTCTTAACATTAAAGTGATGCTTCTGGTTTTTTTAAGATAACAAATTGTTTAGAATTGGGTTTTGACTGCAGTTTGCAGCTTAAATTCAAATTTTAAATCTTTAATTCACCTATATATTGTAGTTAGGATCGTAAAGGGTAATCTTCTTATGAGAGCACTAATATAGCTCTCTGCAGCCATCCGGCTATACAAAACAAAGGCCGTGGTTTATTGATAATAACCAGGAGAGCCATGTTTGTGCAAAATATTCACGAACAAGCTGCATATACACTCCTAAGACAGAATTGAATACGTTCGGGAAAATCTGAGTCCTAAGTCAGGTGCAGCCGCCAGCCACCATAATTGCTAGGCAGGACGATAGAGCACAAATATATTTTGTGCCAGTCCAGCTAATTTTTACCAAATATTAAGGGCAGAGAAGTTGGGGCCTCCCAGCTCTCTGCAGTTACTAAGAATCACCTGTGGTGGTAATCTTCAGATCTGCCAAGGCTGCTCTACTGTTTACATTAGTCGCTGTCCTTCAAAGCATCTCCATCTCCTGCTGAGAGGACCTTTAGAGGTTCCAGAGACAACATCCTTTGGGCCCACCTACAGACTCTCACCTGTTCCTTCAAAGACTGGGGCTGGGGGCTGGGGGCTGGGGGCTGGGGGCTGGGGGCTGGGGGCTGGGGTTTTTCCCATGCTATATAAACTGAGTTTTTTCATTAAACCTTGGACTTCGATCAGAACACCTTTTGTTCTAGCCTGGTTTCTCTCGACATCTATTCTCTTTCAGCTCTCCATCTATTCTCTTTCAGCCCCAGTCCGCCCTCCAGGATGAAACCGGTTCAAGTGTGGCCGCGGGCAGTCCCACTCACAGGGATCCATCCCTGTATACTGTCACCAAACCCTGAAACTATTGTGGATGTCAAGAAATGCTTGCTGACAGGAGCATGAGATAGCTGTTTCCTGAGAGGCTTTGCCAGAGCCTGACAAATACAGAGGCAGATGCTCACAGCCCACCATTGAACTGATCACAGAGTCCCCACTGGAGGGGTTAGAGAAAGGACTGAAGGAGCTAAAAGGGTTTGCAAACCCATGGGAAGAACAACAATAACAACCTACCAGACCCCCCAGAGCTCCCAAGGACTAAACCACCAACCAAAAATTACATGTGGAGGGACCCAGGGCTCCAGCCACATGTGTAGTAGAAGAAGGCATCAACGGGAGGAGAGGCTCTTGGTCCTGTGAAGACTCCATGCTCCAGTGTAGGGGAATGCCTGGATGGGGAGGCAGGAGTGGGTGGGTGAGTGGGTGGGGGAATACCTTCATAGAAGCAGAGGAAGGGGAATGGGATAGGGGATTTTGGGGGGGAAGGACTAGGAAAGGGGATAACATTTGAAATATAAATAAAAAATATACAATAAAAATTTATTACCTCCCAAACATGCAAATTTTATGTCTATTATGAACAGAACAGTACTTCAGACACATATACAATGAGACATTTGCAATAATAATTTTTATGAGGGAATTAGTGGTGATTTTTAATTTTAAAAAGATTTATTTAATTATTCTTTTTCCAACTAATATGTATATATATATATTTTTTTTTTTTGATTATTTGGGAATTTCACACAAGGCACCCTGATCACACTTGCTTCCTTTTCCTCTGATGTCCACAATCCCACCCTTGTGCCCTTCCAAAAAAAAAAAAANAAAAAAAAAAAAAAGACAAAAGAGAAAGAAAGAAAAAGAACCAAACACAATTTATGTTGTCAATATACTCACTGGAACATGGTCAAACTCCCAGTGGGCAGCCCCTTAAAGAAAATTGAGTCTTTCCTACCCTCCTGCTGGAAGCAATCAACTTTAAAGAGCTACCCTTCAGCACCTTCATCATCCTTTTTGGATTCTCTTCAATGACTTTCTGTCCAGACTATTCATTTACTAAAGTGAGGAGTGGAGGGAAGTTGTCACAGAAGTCTTCAGTGTCCCTCAATCATCCATACCACTTCATAAGAAGCTTTCTTGCACATACTAGCCAGTGACAGCATGGATCGTCAACTTCCTTCTACATGGTTTCTGGTAGCATGTGCCACAGTCAGCAGCATGGACCTCAGTGGCAGCATGGACCACAGACACCAACATGGCTCCCAGCATCAGCATAGAACATGGGCATCAATATGGCCTCCAGAGATTTACTTGTTTTTATTTTATGTGTATGTGTGTGCATGAGTGTGTGTATGTGAATCACATATATGCCTAGTAGTGACTTTTTGAAATAGTATTTATGTTGTCTGGATTTTAAAATTACCTTATAATAAACTTTGGCTTCTATATGCTAAAAATAAAGGTTGTCTTACCACTTAGCTGTCTTTTAAAGTATTATAATGACAAGAGAATTAAAGATGATCACAGGAGAAGAGGGTTAATTTTGATAAGAATTAGTTTGAGGGAGGTTGATAATATCTGTGCTTTTTAAGTCCTTGAGGAACTGCCTAAGTGAAGAAAATTGAACTTGTGATATACTCCATTCAAAGGCACAATTTAGAATGAGAGCACAAATTACAGGGAGGGACCTTTTGGCTTAATTTAATAGAGAATTTATGTGAAACGAATTTGTTCATCAACGCATTGCCACTTGTCAAGCGTATTAAATAGATGTGTGTGACAAAAAGTACTTCAAGGTGACATTGTATCTGCTTTTGTGTGTTCTTGGCTTCTCTAATTATCTAGTAGAAGTAAGAATGTCACACTTAGCTCTGACTGTAGATTGGAAACTACACCAACATCCTGAAGGTTAAAGACTGAGAATGGGAGGTTAGTACGGCGTCTTTGCTATTCGTCCTTGCTTTGAATGAACCTCAAGACCTCTTCTCTTCTCCTTGACATCTGGTCTTCACTGCTGGGGTGATGGAAGTTAAAAAAACCTTTTCCTTATTTTCTTCTTCCCATTAGAGAGAGAAACTCTCAGAATATTACTTAGTGCATCTTCTGGTTCCCAATTTGATCCAGTTGGCAGCTAGATTCTGCTTCTGAGCATCTTTGTGTGTAATAATTTTAGGCAGCATAAGAACCTGATCCCAGCCACTCTTCCCTTGGAGCCCATCCCACTCTCAGGATCATTTTCTCACTTTCTTAATAAATCTTTTTCTGTCTGATAAAACCCAAACAGCAGCAGCAGTGGCAGCAACAGCAACAGCAACAGCAACAGCAACAGCAACAGCAACAGCAACAGCAGCAGCAGCAACAGCAGCAGCAGCAGCAACAACAACAAAGTGTATGTCTGGAATTTCATAGATATGAGAGAGGCCTGGACTGTGGCCTTGGCAATAGAAGCAAGGCACTTGGGTTCAGCTGCTTGTTCTATAGCCCATGTAGTACATGATACTGAGCTATCTACTGAAGTCTCTCCATAGACTTCGTGTCTGGTGGATACCACCATACACAGGGCATTCAGCAGCTGTTTGCTGAAGTAGTGAATACGTACAGCAGTCAAACACTGCCTGGTTTGCCATGATAGTTCTCAACTTGTGCCTGTGCAAAACTAGAGGACTGACAAATTGTTCTGTGGTCCTTTGCAAAGAGAGAAGGTGGTTTCAACCAGAGCTTTAGCTTTAGTACTTTTCATAAATCAACACAGTTTTGGTGAGGAATTCTGGGTAGAGAATCTGCTTTTTGGGTGCATACAATCTGCAGGCTTTCTTGTTTTGCCCCCAGAAGCTGAAGTCTTTTAAGAGGGCAACGCCATAGGCCATATTTCAATATCAATTGAAAGAGCCACAGGCCTCTGTCAGCCCAGAACATGAAAGGACCTTTGAAGTTACAGAGTTTGCCTGTATCAAATGGAGGTATTGAGCATTACTGTAAGCCTATGCCAACCTTAAGGACATTTTATTTCTCAAGTTGAGCACAGAGTCTGTTGGGAACTCCAGGCAATGGAGCCAGCTTGTGAGCTTGCCTATGAAGTAACCTGCAGGAGAAATGCAAACACTGACTGGCCTTTCTCCCTTAGGTTATTAGGACATCTAGGCTGTATCCTAGATGTCCTAAATCCCCCATTTTTTTGAAAGCTAAGGTCTTATTTTCTAACCCACCATAACTCACAATGCAGCCCAGGCTAACCTTAAACTGTAGGCAATCCTCCTGCCTATCGTATCAAGTGCCAGAATTACAGTCATATACCACTATACCCCAGGAGGTTTGGTCTTTTCTCTGTTTACCTGTAAAAAACAATTTGTGGACACAATAACTCTGGAAACATGTTCACATAGTGAACTCAACTATGATCAAGAAAGAGAACATTTGCTCTTCCCCTCCTCTCTCATCCACTTCCTTGGTTTTGTTTGACTTCTAATACAAATGATGAGTCTTCCTTTCTCTGAACTGTATATAAGTCGCATCATTCAGCGTGCACCATTTGGTGTCTGCCTGCATTTTCTCTTCGTTCTGTTTGTGATATTTGTTGTCGTCTATAGAAACAAGCTGTTCTTTTTCATGTCTCTGCACACACTATTATCTATGAATGTATATGAGTCAGTTATTTCTCTCACTATGGTCATCAAATACATACATAACAAGGCAAATTAAGGGAGGGGTATTATTTGGACTCACAGTTTTATGGTAGAGTTTTCTATTGTTCTGAGGAAACCATGATAGCAGCCTGAGGCAATTGGTCACACTGTATGCTCAGTTAGGAAGTAGAGTTGAGTTGAGTTGATGTGCTGATGTTTTTCTACTTTTATGCACTCCAGGATTCCAGGCCACATTAGGGAGAAACTTTTCCCTTTAGCTGTTGTAGGCCATTCCTCACAGGCATGCTCAGAGGTTTGCCCCTAGGTGATTCTAGATCCTCTTGAGGACAGTTCAACATTAGCTATCACAGTCCCACAGCTGGCCATTCTAGCATTGACGTGAATTTGCAGAAGTGACTGTGAATAGCCAAACAGTGAATGGCTGGGACATGTCCTTAAGCTGACAGGCTTGTGAATGTCTGTTGAGGACACAACTATGGTGGAGTTGCTGGGCTCTGAGACACAATTGTTTTGAACTGAGTTTGTTAATTTTTTTTAAGTGGTTGACTAATTTGTCCTCTGTCAGCCATATGACCATTTCTTTCTGATAGCACTGTGAAGCTCAGTATAGAGTCATTTTTGCATTAAACATTTGGATACAGTATTATCTATGATTTTTATTCATTGTTCTCTGATGGTTAATGCATTTATAAAGCATATATATATATATATATATATATATATATATATATATATATCAAATATGCGAAAATACTTATGTTAGTCATTTGGAATTCCTCTTTTGTGTAGTACCAGTTTGATATTTTTCTCATTTATTTTGGACCTCTGGTTTTGTTTTGTTTTTTAATTCTGCATGTAGGTTTTTGCCTGCACATATATCTGTGCACCATGAGTATGCTTCGTTCCTACAGAGGCCAGAGGAATGCACAGATTCACTGCACCTGCAATTACAGATGGTTGGAAGCCACCACGTAGCTGCTAAAAATCAAACCCAAGCCACTTGGAAGAATACCCAGCATTCTTAATCATCTTTCCAGCCCCATGATTACCTTAAAAGAAAAAAAAATTCTATTGATATTCTTTAGGTTTTCCTGGGAAGAAGTCCAAATATGTACATTTTAGTATATACATATCAAAAAATTTAATTTAATATAAAAATAGCATACCTATGTTTGAAAAAAGAAGGGTAGGGATTAGTCAACCTGGGATATGAGAATTTAACTATGTCTTACTAATTTATTTCTGAAAAAAAAATTAACCCCACAGAGAGATAAATAAAATAAAGGAACAAAATAGATATTCTGGAAACCATATATAAATAATCAATTCCAATATTTCTCTTCTGCTCCTCAGTTTACCTTTTTATTCTCTTAAAAGCATTTTTGTTCAGAGCGTTAAGTCCTCAGGTCAGCCTTTCTTTTCTTCCTCTTTATTAGAGTTTTCTTTTTATCATTGCCCAGAAATGTTTCTTTACTCTCTGGTCATGAATGTGTCCTCTTATAGCAGTTTTCCTCCTGAAATTTGATTGCTCTTGTTTTCATGGGTGCGCCTGTAGCCCACCAGACCGCAGCTTGTGTCTAGTGTTAGGTAGGGCTCGTACCACTTTGCCCCATCTGGTTAAGAACATCCAGTGCATGCACAGAGTCCTCTCCTCACAGCTACGGTGTGAGGTCTCCAGGCAATCAAGTGATGTCATTGGTTTCTGGGACCTCAGTGCTCTTTCTTTATTCTACCTATCTCCCATTGGGTTTAATTTTAATAAAAATGTTAAAGCTACAGTTAAAATCTCACATCCTCATATTATCTCTTCTCTTCTTTTGCAGAAATGCCCATGCTTCTAATCTTCAATCCCATTGGAAATTCTATTTTTACTCCACATGCATACACAATCATAGAAAAATGGACCATTGCTTTATTTGTTTTAAAATTTTTAGTGGGTGGAATCATGCAGGTAATAATTTTAATTTGAAATTTCATTTTTGAGTTATAACCACATTGATATAAAGTGCCCTCTTTTTTTATCCATTTCAATTTTAGTTCACATATTACAAGGAATGAATAAAGCAGTTACTGATTATTTTTTCTCTTAATGAGAAATCACTATAGTTTAGCTTTTTCTTTGACTACTGCAAATTATGCTGCACTAAAAATTTCTCCTGCTACTCTTCATATGAACTCTCTAACCAATGAAGATCAGAAATGCTAGGTTGAAGTATTGGGTTGGATTACGTATTATAAATTGCTTCACAATTTCAATGTTCCAATTTCTGATTATCAGTCTAGGATGGGACTCCCCCTTGTCACCCCTCACCAATGTTTGTTTGTGTTATTATGATTACTTTTGGTCCAATCTGATGCATGTGAAATGAAACCCTATCACTGTTTTAAGTAACATTACCTTCGTTGAGTGAGATTTAGCAAGTTTTCTGCATTTATGATCAATTAAGGTTGCTTTGGACATGTCTTCTATCTTCCCATTAAGCTGTCTGTCATCAATGTGAACTTACTGACATTTTCATAAACACTTTTGTTTAAAACTGAAGCATGGAGACAGCAGAACAGGTTGTTATTTAAATGCAATTACATCCATTATGGTGATTTTCTCATCTGAGGATTTTTATGCTTTTAGCTAAATTACTATATTTTATATTTTAAATATTTCTAGTTATTTCTATGGAACTTTTAAAACTGGCTCTTCTTGCTTGATAATTTCTTTAACTTGCATGTTATAATCCATTTATTCATTTGTTTGATCAAGCTAAAAGATTTACTATAAACTCTTTTGGCAGGGTATTTTTGACATCAGTTTCATCTTCAATTTGTTTATATTCCATTAATTGGTTCTGTTACATACTCAAACTTGTTATTTCATATATTTGCCATTTTGGATTACCAATTCATTGTACTTTCTTCCCCTACCCTAAAAACAAAACAAAACAAAAAACCCAAAAACAAAACAACAACAGCAGCAACAACAACAAAACAAAAAAATGTTGCTGCAGGGACATAGAACAGGAAAAGTTATTTAATTAAGGAAGATTTGAGAAACCTGTGCTGATGATTTATAAAGAAACATCAAAATCACAGAAGTCAGCAAAAAACAGCCTCTCATTTATACTTTACAAACCAGAGTAGTATAAATAAATATAAAGATTTATAATATTGGGTTAATTTCAAGTTCATCCCTTCATCCTTTTCATAAACTTTTATTTTCAACAATAGCAGCATATGAGAATAATTTTGTATCACATCGTCAATAATTAAAATATTTCTGAGTTCTCTCCATTTATCTACCCAGGCACTTTTGTACACTTCCTTGGTGACTCTAGGCAATAATGAGCAGCCTGCAGATTTCTGAAGATCCAAACTTTATGTGGAGAAGTCCACCCATACCATTAGATGGGCACAGGTCGCAGACTCCCCACATTGGATTGGACAGTGGAAGCATTTACTGACTTTTATCCTAGACTATCATTTCAAACCTAATGTAGGAATTCTTAGAAGAAAGAAGTCAAGGCACTACCCGTAGCTTCCTGTGTGATGCGGCAGTTGTAAATTATCTCACAGCAGAAATATTTATTTTTCCTAATGCTGCAAACTATTAATATAGTTCTTCATGTTGTGGTGACCCCCAACCATAAAATTATTTTTGTTTTTACTTCATACTTGTAATTTTGATAGTTAGTAAATATCTGTGTTTTGGAATGGTCAGGCAACCACTGTGAAAGAGTCACTTGACATCACCCACAGGTTGAGAAACACTGTTTTACAGGGTGCTTGACAAATGTACAACACATACTGCATCCATGCATGTCTGCCTATGTCTGTGCCTTCCATTTTCGGTGATTCAATTAGTATCTCCAGGTCTTCCCATCTACAACAAGGAACACTCAGAGATCAAGGAAGAAGTAACTCCATGGAAGCATATTGTAAAGGGAACAATTTAGAATCACTACAGCTCTTCTCCACTCTGTTTTGGTTTTTATTAGTATTATTCCTATAATTCTTTCCCATGAAAGCAGGAACTTAGTCAATTGCCAAACCTTCTTGGCATAAAAGTATTCAATACACATTAATGGAACAAATAAGTATTAGACATTTAATTATTGTATCATTGCTGTTATTGAATAAACTGGCTACATCTACACCGGCCTTCACCATCTCTTTCTCTGGTATGTGAGCATGTGTAAGACAGGCAAGCTTGTGGGGAGGCCAGGTCTTGCTCTATCATGTCCTACCACAATCCACTGAAACAAAGTGTCCATGCAAGAGATGTTATGACAAGGTTTCAGCTCTAGAACAGAGCCAGCAGGGTGTGGACCTCCATCAGTCCTAATGGCTGCTGTGGGCTTAAGGCTTGCTTGTATAATGTACACATTTCATGCTCTTCGTTTGAGGAATGTCCACTCTGCCAAAGTTAATGACTCCATAATAATCAAAGACAGCACTCTGCTGTTAAGGGTGTGGCTAATGTCTCAGCAAATTGGTAAATGTTGAGACCTTCAGGAGAGCCTTTAAGGCGGTGGGAAAGAACCCTGAAAACATGAGTTCAAGAACATATAATTTGCTAACTATGCAAAATATAAGGATGCAATATAGATTGTATAAGGAGCTTTGCAGACCTAAAAGAACAGAGGCAGGTGCACCGTGAGACAGCTTGTCAGGAAGGTACAAAGGCAGGCAGATACAAAGGCTGACAGATTCCTAAGCTCAAGGTCAGCCTGGAACAGAGCTATGTTAGGGCCGGGTAAGGTAGGAATGGCAATCTTAGAGTGAGATTCCACCTAGCAGGCTTATAAATGCTTACGAATGCAGGGAGGGCTCTGGATTCATTAGCAATCGTAAAAAAAATGTGTTTGTAATCTTTTTCTAAGAACCAGGGAACTAGGTTCATGGGATACTGGTTCGTGGGACAATCAAAACAGAAACTGGGGTGATGACTGAATTAATATGTAAATAAAAGACTGGGCTTTTGACCTGCAAGAGATGACCTATCCAGAGAGTTTTGAGAATTGCAACAGAGCAGTCTCAAGAGAGGTCTGCCTTTGACTCTTTCAGCTGCTTGTTGGGTCTTCTGGAGTGTGGTCATGCTAGGTCCTTTTTTTTTTTTTT
>NC_034590.1:44660047-44680388 GCF_900095145.1 Mus pahari | reverse complement strand
TGTTGAATTAGGGAAAGACTGAAAGAAGCTGACTGAGGAGGAGGGTGACCTTATAGGAGTCCCAATCAGCAGTCTCAATCTGAACTCCCGAGATCTCTCAAACAGTGGACCACCAAACAGACAGCATAAACCAGCTGGCTACTAACACACATACAGAATAGGACTGTCAGGTCTGTGTTCATTCAGAGATGATGCACCTAACCCTGAAGAGCCCGGAGGCCCTAGGGAGTTAGAGGTCAGGTGGTATGGGGGGGTGGATATTCACTTGGAGACAGGGGAATGGAGAAGAGGTATGAGATGTGGGACAGTAGGAGGGTGGATGGGGTGAATAAAATATGGAGTGTAAAAAAAAATTAAATAAATATATAAATAAATAAATTTGAGAGAGAGAGAGAGAGAGAGAGAGAGAGAGAGAGAGAGAGAGAGAGAGAGATCTGGAAAGCTGTCTCAAACAGAATGTAAGTTGTCAACCTGTACTCCACAATTTGACTTTGAGTTGTTTTTTCACTACTCCCCGACACCCCTTGCTCAAAACCACTCTCCCAGCTGAGGCTGGTCCTTGGCACTGGGAATAGGCTAGTGACTAGTAAGTTCCGGTGATCCTCCTGCCTCCATACTCCCCACTATTGGAGTTATAGATCCACACTTAATTACACATCTTTTTAATATGTGTACTGGGGATTTGAATTCATGTCATTGTGCTTGCAAACCTTGCACTTTTTCTTTTTAATGTTTTCACATTATATTGTATGTGTGTGAATATTTACTTGTATATATGTAAGTGCACTATGTGACTATATGACTGGATTTTCATGGAGATCATAAAAAGCTTTTGGATTCCCTGTAACTTAGTAATGAATAGACCCACCGTGTATGTGCCAAGTACTCTGCTTGAGCAATAATCTGAGCTATTTCTCCGGCCTCAACAAACTGTCTTATCTACTGAGCCATCGCCATCTCCCCAGGTCCCTTTACCTTTACCCTGGTTTCCCTTATTCTTTTTTTTTTTTAGTGTCCAGTACTGGTGACTCTTTTCTCTCTCTCAGGATCAGATCATTAGACTCATTAAAATTTACATTTATTTCTTACATACTGAGCCTAATTTGCAAGACTATCTTAAGTTCTTCTTTCCTTTGGTGAGGTCAGCATCTTTGGAACATCATTTCTATTTGCGGAGGCATGAGAATCACACTGCTTATCTCTTTAGGGTTGACTGTCAACCTGCATCATGAATTTGACTAGAGAATTAAATATGGCAACTGTAAGATTTAACTGCCTAAGACAGACACTGTTATCAGTTGATTCGAATAGATGTGTTTACTCTGCGGTTTCTAGTACACTACTTATCAGTTCCAAGCCATTTCCAATTCTAGGATTTTTGCTGATGAGCAGTATCTTTTGCTGGCTCAGTAACCTTCTTGATAATTACATTGAATGTTATCAAGCATTGCAACCAATGGCCTTGAGAATCGCACTATTTTCTTATATTAAATATTAGTTATAATAGTGCTCATCTTTTATCTACAAGGAGCTACAATTTCATAAATATTTACCTTTTCAAAAAACTTGTCCATGCTAAACAAAATTCTATGGTATGTTAATAAATTTACTGTAAAATCAGCATTAATTTATTCTTTGAGATGGAAAAATTGCTATGAAAGTCAGGAAACACTATTCACTGTTCCCCAAGCGTTATATGACATTTCCTATATCAGTAATGATGTATTGGCTTTTTTATTTGCTGAGGCATTTCCATGAACCTAAAAAAATTCTTTATTTCAACTTACCAAATATGTTTACTAGCCCTTCATAGTTCAAAACAAATGCTATCTCCTTCACACAATTTCATCTATGCCAGAATTAATGCCATTTGTTCTTTATGGTTATATAGGTCTCTTGTTAACTTTTAAAAAAGCTTTTCAGTGAAGAATATTTTTTGAGCAACAGTATATCGGCAGTTCGTGTTAGTTTCTATACCACATATTTCAGCACAGCACTGTGTACCTTGAAGAAACCCACCTGACAAAGCTCAGAATATCCAAGCAGGAAATACCTTGCAGTGATCATGAGGATTACGGGTAACTCACATTCTTTTTGTTTTTTATTGCTCTCAAAATGGTCCTAGATTGCAAATAGATACCTATGGTTAGCTTAACGATCTGTAAGTTCTCTCTTACCTGACTTTACCATTTAAGTGCTACTTGCTTTGAACTTATGCCATTCCATATGGGCAAGGTTGGCATGACCTCTACCTGCATAGCAAATTTTTATCCTGTATTATCAGTTATGGACATCTCAACACCACTGGGGTAGGTGTTGCCTTAGCTCCTGACAGTAGTTTGTTTCTCCTATTGACAAGTGGAGCTTTTCAGTTTGTTTGTTGATTATATTACCCGTCCATGAGATTTGGAATTATTTTTCCAATTTTTTTCTGTCCTCTCTGTTATAGAAATTACTACACCATTCCCTTTATTTGGAACTCTGTCATGTACCCATTAGAGTTAAGGGAGCATATCTCCCTGCTCCATTGATGTTCAACTTGTCTATGTAACTTGTGACTCAAATAGCATTTTTAGGCCTTATACAAGTAATTCAACATATTTTTATGGTTTGACATGCCAAACCCAGTAGAAATAATATGAAATAATATGAACAGTTAATCTGTAGACATAGAAACTTGAACACTGATATTTCAATTTTTAAATCATGGAGATTTTGAGATTATTATACAACAAAATATTGACTAATGCATTTTAATGCATTAAAGCAAAAGATCAATAATGGATTTAACATAGAAGATTTTGTATAGTGCTTCAGCTGATAGACTGGTTCCAAATGCTTCATTGACCCATACCCATCAAATGATTGCCAAGTCCTGCAAATATATTGTAGCTGAAATGACCATTCATAGATGGGACCTTGAAAATAGTTTTAAAAGTGTAAACATCTTAGATGCAGAGTATTTTATTTTAAGCATAGTTCTCTGTTGGCTCACAAGAAAATTTCAGGCAAGTTATTTAGGCAAGGCTCAGTTTTCTTCTTTTTAATTTTTTTTCATTTTTTATTAGATTTTTCTTTATTTACACTTCAAATGTTATCCCATTTACTGTTTTCCCCTCTGAAAACCTCCTAACCCTTCCCCCTCCCCCTGCTCACCAACCCACCCACTCCTGCTTCCTTGCCCTGGCATTCCCCTATAATGGGGCATAGAACCTTCACAGGACCAAGGGCCTCCCCTCCTATTGATGACTGACTAGGCCATCCTCTGCTACATATGCAGCTAGAACCATGAGTCCCACCATGTGTTTTATTTGGCTGGTGGTTTAGTCCCAGGGAGCTCTGGGGGTACTGGTTAGTTCATATTGTTGTTCCTCCTAGGGGGCTGCAAATCCCTTCAGCTCCTTGGGTACTTTCTTTAGGTCCTTCATTAGGGACCCTGTGCTCTGTCCAATGGATTGTTGTGAGCATTCACTTTTGTATTTGTCAGGCACTGGCAGAGCCTCTCAGGAAACAGCTATATCTGGCTCCTGTCAGTAGGCTCTTGTTGGCAACCACAACAGGGTCTGGATTTGGTGACTGTGTATGGGATGGATCCCCAGGTGGGGTAGACTATGGATGGTCATTCCTTTAGTTTCTGCTCCAAACTTTGTCTCTGTAACTCCTTCCATGGGTATTTTGTTTCCCCTTCTAAAAAGGATCGAAGTATCCACACTTCGGTCTTCCTTCTTCTTGAGTTTCATGTGTTTGCAAGTTGTATTTTGGGTATTCTAAATTTCTGGCCTAATATCCCCTTATCAGTGAGTGCATATCTTGTATGTTCTTTTGTGATTGGGTTACCTCACTAAGGATAATATCCTCCAGATCCATCTATTTGCCTAAGAATTTCATGAATTCATTGTTTTTAATTGCTGAGTAGTACTCCATTGTGCAAATTTACCACATTTTCTGTATCCATTCTTCTGTTGAGGGACATCTGGGTTCTTTCTAGCTTCTGGCTATTATAAATAAGGTTGCTATGAGCATAGTGGAGCATGTGTCCTTATTACAATTTGGAACATCTTCTGGGTATATGCCCAGGAGAGGTATTGCTGGATCTTCCAGTAGTACTATGTCTTAGTCAGGGTTTCTATTCCTGCACAAACGTCATGACCAAGAAGCAAGTTGGGGAGGAAAGGGTTTATTTGGCTTACATTTCCATACTGCTGTTGATCACCAAAGGATGCAGGACTGGAACTCAAGCAGGTCAGAAAGCAGGAGCTGATGCAGAAGCCATGGAGGGATGTTCTTTACTGGCTTGCTTCCCCTGGCTTGCTCAGTCCACTCTCTTATAGAACCCAAGACTACCAGCCCAGAGATGGCACCACCCACAAGGGAACCTCCCCCCTTGATCACTAATTGAGAAAATGCCTTACAGCTGGATCTCATGGAGGCATTTCCCCAACTGAAGCTCCTTTCTCTGTGATAACTCCAGCTGTGTCAAGTTGACACAAAGCTATCCAGTACATACTATGTCCAATTTTCTGAGGAACCACCAGACTGATTTCCAAGGTGGTTGTACCAGCTTGCAATCCCACCAGCCATGGAGGAGTGTTCCTCTTTCTCTACATCCTTGCTAGCATCTGCTGTCACCCGGGTTTTTGATTTTAGCCATTCTGACTGGTGTGAGGTAGAACCTCAGGGTTGTTTTGGTTTGCATTTCCATGATGATTAAGGATGTGTAATTTTTTTTTAGTTGCTTCTCAGCCATTTGGTATTCCTGACTCAATTGGCAGTTAACATGTAGAAGAATGAGAATCAATCCTTGTATAAAGCTCAAGTCCAAATGGATCAAGGACCTTCACATAAAACCAGAGACACTGAAAGTTAAAGAAGAGAAAGTGGGGAAGAGCTTCACACATGGGCACAGGGGAAAAATTCCTGATAGAACACCAATGGCTGCAATATCAAGAATGGACAAATAGGACCTCATAAAATTGCAAAGCCTCTGTAAGGCAAAGGACACTGTCAATAGGACAAAAAAGCAACCAACATTTTGGGAAAAGATCTTCACCAATCCTACATCTGACAGAGAGCTAATATCCAATATATACAAAGAACTGAAGAAGTTAGACTCCAGAGAAACAAATTACCCTATTAAAAATGGGATGCAGAGCTAAACAAAGAGGCTCAGTTTCCTAATCTGTTGGAAATGCACAACTCCCTTCTCAAGGGCAGGGGAAGGGGTAGAATGGAGATGGAGGACCTTGGCTGTGGACTGCAGCCCAGGGTGGGCTACTTACAGGTTTGAATTGTGTTCTGCTCTTACTCTTTTAATCTCAGCAATGCATCTTGTTTCACATGCATTTTTATACAATTGACTCATGTTTTATTTTTTAAAATAACGATGCTCCTAAAGGGTGGCTTTAGACTGAGAACACATGGAAGGGAATGAGAAGAGACAGATAGTGCAGGGGTGGTACAGGAATGGAGTTGATTATATCTGCTGCAGGATAGAAACACTTCCAGAACCCTTGTGACTTACCTATCAAGGAGAACCACTCACTTGTCACCCAGATCCACCCTGATGATTGGTTCTGTTGCATGGCTGCAGCTTGAGCATCCCCAGATGCTTTTAAAAGAAATCTTTCCACCATCGTTCAGAAAGACTGGGTATCCAGGATGACAGTTGCTGCCAAACTTTTAATTATGGAAGAGCCGTCTCCTTGACAGTTAGTGCTCAAGCTTCCCCATTAATTAATCTTTAATGCAGTCGATTGGCTGCCTGTGAGATGACAAGGGAAGGAGGCAAACACTGTTCACAAATCGATGGAGTTCTCATCTGACCCAGCATTCTGTTTTCAGAGTAAATGAAAACAATCAAAAGCCTTCTTTTGCTGGCTGGACTGGCAGTGCCTGGCTGATAAGATTGTTGAACCCCCAAATATTCAGGCAGTCACCTCTCCTTGTGCACATGCTAACTGAAATGCTCTTGCCACAGTGATTTCTTTGTAACTGTTTGTTGTGGATCTGAGATATGATCAGAGAGCCAGTATCACAGACTTTCATTCAGCTCCCCTTCAATTTTCTCCTAGTTCATTTGTTTATGCTGGTTTTGTTTTTATGAGTATATTGAGATCAAAACCCCTAAGATATAACAAATGAAACTTAAATATGATCTAGACAGGAATTTCTAAATCCTCATCTAAATGCAGTTAGCAGTGAGCAAGGTTATATGCTGTGACTTTATCCATGGTAGGAGCTTAGTGTTATACAAACTGGAGCTCCATAGAGTGGGGACATAAAGGGACAGTATTTTCTGAAAGCTTAGTAGAAAAGCAAATCTTTAGGACTTGCCTCACATTTTTGAATCAGGAAGTCAGAAGGGGCCTAGGGTTGAATGTAAGGAATTTGCTAGTGAATTCTATTGTATACCAGTGCTTGAAACCGACTGATAGAATGCAAGATTGGGCCTAACTTGTATGAGGGATTTTCCTTACTAGGGGGATAGATTCTTAAAGAAGGGTGTAATAGGTGGCTTTTGCCATGTGGTGACTCTGCTAGAGTCCCTGATAAATCTGAGAAGTAGATTGCTATTTCTTGTCCCTGAATGCCCCTGTAATGGTGTTGAGCATCTTCTGATGTCCAGCTACAGAAATGACCATGTAAGTTTCTTTAAGTGCTGTTTTTGAGCCTAGTTGCCTGAGGTAAATAATTGGTGCTGGGGATTAGTCTCTAAGCATTGGGCAAGCTACTCCACAAAGAGAAATTTTCTCAGAACTAAAAAATGGTACTTTACTGGTGAAGGGTGGCAAGGAGGATGCTAGCATCAATTCTAGGAAACCAGAATGTTTCCAGGGCCACATGAGAGGCCATAGGGATACTGCGAATGGCATCATCCCAATACATAACAGAAGATATAAAGTAACAGAATTACTGTACCCTGGCCTGGGGTATGAGTACCCATGTCTTTTTTGCAGGAGAAGGGGGACACAAAGTCCATTAAAACTGACTCTTCCTTCAAAAGAGAAAATCAATCTCTGAAACTTTCCCAAGGCTTACTAAGTATCTTAATGTTCAAATCTTTGTAGGCATGTCAAGATCCATAGCCAGCATCACACTGGTAACCAGGGAACAGACATCCTTAACCAGTGAGGATTTATAGTTAGATTGCAGCTCCCAACAGTCAAGGACAAGTATACTTATCACACTGCAGGTTGATGATAGAGGAGCTTGGGTATAGGAATTATCTTCAGTATTCCTGTAACTTATCCTGATCTAAGGACTGATGAGGGTGGAATACAGGGTGCCCTGTGAAATGATGTTCAATGGGATAAATTGGTAGAAAATTAGATTAGGTCTTCTTTGAAGACATATCTCATATGATAGTGTTCTACTTTGCTTTTCTTCCTATAATTGCAAAAGCCTTGCATGGATACAAATTGATATTGATGAGGTCTCTACATGAACTTCTTCCAGGAACATACATTGTTCTTTCTTTATATTTGCATATCTTATAAATATTTCTTCACAGAACATGAACACCCACTTAAAAACATAAATCAACTGATAGATACTCTCGTTAATGAAAAAGGATAAGAAAATTTATTTTATGATAACATGTCTACACCAGGGGCAGCCATTACTTTGCAAAACCCTACCACATTAACTGGGGCATACATATGAGAACTGTGTTCTCTGTGTGTATTGCCCTGTGGTAGTGTTGGTGGCTGTGAAGCTAGGGTGGTCCCTCAATGGTAAGTTTTTGTCTTCTCCTGTCAGTCAGTTGTTGGGTGAGGACTATCTTGAGATGAAGAAGACTCGTGCTTGAGCAAGCCCTGGTTAACTGGAAGTAACTCTGGGAGAATTTATTCTCGAGGTGTCAACATGATGGGCATCGCCACAGCTTGGGGGACTGTGTAATTCAGTCTTTGGGTTGCTGGACTCTAGCATCAGATAGTCGCTTCTCACAGTACTGCTTGGATCTTGACTGTATAGAAGTTCTGCTTGACTATATAGAAGATCAGTCCATCTGATCCTGTCCATATAGAACTCTGAGTGGTCTCTTGGTAGGAAAGTTTCCAAGGAGAACGTTAGTGGAACAAATTACAACCGTTGCCTCTGGGATTGTTGTTGGAATACAAGGAGTGCTTGACACCTCCCTTCTGTGTCAGCCACTGTGACACCCTTCTCCTCTGACAGCACCTCTCTGGCATTGTTTACCTGATAAGTGACTCAGATTCATCTCTAAGTGATCAAAACCATTGTCACTATGGCCTTCCCAGGCCATGGATGTATTCTCGCCCACTTACTGTCAATGTTGAGAAGGAAGGCATTCCAAAGCTCCACACTGTCACCCAGGTACCTGCAGAACTTCCTGCTACCCACATACTGTATCAATAATGCCCAGGGTTTTTGAGGGTCAAGATTGATATCAGGAAGTTAATAGGTTCTTACTCTACTTACTTAATCATTCATTTCTTATCTTATTATACTTTGCAGTCTTGTTCTATTAGTATCGAAATTATCAGGAATGGAACATCCACTCCAGAACATGATCCAAATACAGTTTTCTAACTCCCATCCCAAATGAGAAAAAAACGATCAGGGCCAAGAATCCTATCTAACAGAACTCCCTTTGCCTCTCTGCTGTCTTGGCACAATGAGTTTGAAGTGACAGGCCATCAGTAAGAGCTGTGTTTGTATGTGTACAGATGTGTATCCACATGTATGTGTGCCTAATTTTATAAGTCAGATGTTAATGTTGGATATCTTCCCTTCCTTAGAATCCAATCCCAGTTAACATGAATTGTTCCATCTTCTAAGGAAAAAGAGATGTAGTGTCATCAGCTTACCATTTAGAACTGATTGAAGTACTTGGATGATGGTACTATTTGGAAAATTTAGCTTTAGTTTCTGTAGCCACAGATTCATCAGAAACAGTATTTGGAAGAGCACCAGTGAGTTGGACTTGAACATTGCCTCTGCTCCCGCTAAATCAATTTTGTGGCTATTATGCCTGTGCTGCGGTGATTTATGACTTACTGTGTGTTCTCCATAGGCTCACATGTTTGAATATTTGGTCCTTAAATTGTGTTGTTGTTTTGGAAGGTTCTGCAGGCTTTTGGAAGGTGGAACATTGCGAGAGGAAGGGACTCATGGAAAATGGGCCTGCAAGTTTGATTGCTTGGCCTCTCTTCCTGACCATCCCACGTTGTAACTGCAGAGGCAGCATGACTGTCTGCCTCAAGCTCATAATAACCATGTGGTATCTTCATAACAGGTTGTATCATTTTGAATTGTGAGCCAAAACGAGTCCTTCTGCCCTTACCCTTATGCTACTTATTGTTAGGTATTGGATCACAGCAATGAGAAAACTAGCAATGACCAACTAGCTGTCTACTTAGTTGGTCTGTGTCTTCCATGGGATATGCCCATGCTGAACACGCGTGTGCAATAAAGAGATCTTCACAGTTTGTGTCTCACGGACAAGAGTTATTGGTATGGCTCTTCCGTAGATCTCCTTGTCCACAGAGACTACTAACCGAACAGACAAGCCACCTGTCACCGCCATCTTCTACTAAGGACCCCAGAGTCTAAATCTCAGGGTCGCACTCTTTCCCAGCCAGCACCCAGAAGCTAATTCTAATCAATTTTCCACAGTTCATTTGCAACCTCTGGAGCTCCGCTGTAATTGTAATTAATTCTGGGGCAGATCCGCAGGTTTTCCTGGCCTCTGGCTACGGCACATGAGGATTTCTTTGCTTGCTGCCAAGGGGCCCTTTGGCTCCCATGCTGGCGTAGAAATTAGTAATTAATCAGCATCAGTTTCTCCTGACTTTTCGCAGAAGCAGAAATAGAAAATTGGTAAATTTCATTGTTCTTCTCGTCACTGTTTCCTGAGCAGTCTTCAAGCAACTGCGGTACTGTTCTCACCTCCCGCCTCCCCTTTCCCCTTGCCTCGCCCAGCTTACACCAGGCAATCTTTCCTCCGTCAGCTGATCTGGAATACAGGGGCTGCTTGTTCCGTTTCATTGCTGATGAGCTCCTTGCTGTCTGTCAGCCAGGGAGGGATAGAACTCCAAAATCCCATTAAAATTCCTCCCCCCAGCATTGCTCCTGGGAGCAATCCCATATGTTGGCCTCCTTAGGAAAGAGGCTCTCCCTGTCACTTCGGGGGGGGAAAAATGTACTGGACTGTTGTTTCAGAAATCTGGTCTGTAAGAGAGTGAGGGAGGCAAGACCAAGCAAGAAGAGTGGCAGAACCGCAGCTCCCCAGAGAGAGAATTATCCCCCAGAATGGCGAGAGTTGTTGGCTTACGTATGAAAGCATAAACTCTCCGATAAACATATCTTTTCTAGAAAACATTTTCACATCTTGAAGAGAATATTTACATGAATTTGGAATTACAGGTTGGTAACCACTTAACAACTATAATAGGGCAAGGTTCTAGACTGCCTTGTGGACCGCTGAAACCTCGTGGATTGTCAGGCCCTATCTACATGATGTTTGTTCCTAAATATACAGACTTAGTTTGATTTATAAATTAAGTACAACAGGAGATTAACAATAATATCTTTATTAACATACTTGTATGATGCCATTATAAAAAATATACCACAATAAAACGAATTTCAAACTCACAAATTATTTATTTCTAGAATAAACAAAGCATCGTTTTAAAATGCTTGCCCTTCGAAAGTCCGTGCGTACACGTGTGTGTGTGTGTGTGTGTGTGTGTGTATGCGTGTGTACACACATGTATGAATGTGGGTGTACGGTTGCCATGCATCTGTAGGTGAGGAGATCAGGAATTGAGCCTCACCTTCTACCCTGTTGGAGACAGGTTCTTGCTTTCTTACTGCACGTTAGGGTAGCTTTGTCCTCAGATTTCTGAGGGTCTCCCACCTTTCTCTTCCAGCTCATCTAAGGAGTGCTGGTGTGACAGATGTGAGCTAGCACATCTGGCTTTGACAGGGCTCTAGGGATATAGACTCAGGACCTTTCTTGCACGACAAACACTTAAACACATGGATCAATTTCTCTAGCCCGATTCTGGAATTTTTCTAGTTAGAGTAGGGTTGAATCTCAGCAGCTGACATCACAAAACACAATGTAGAAGGACAGCATTGCTGCGTTGTTGGGTGCACACTTGTGTGTGAGTCACGTTTATTGTTGGTATTATTTACAGGAGTAGGAAGGCACGGCTTGGGTTTTAGTGGAAGCTAACCACTTTGAATTTGAGTATTCCTATTTACTTGCCTTTTGCTTGTCGGGAAAGCCTCTCTAAGTTAATTATACTTAAGAGATAATATGCTCCCAGCCTGGGATAATTAGGCAGTCTAATTAACCTTTTAAGAAAAGCAAAACATAGCTTTATAGTGGCTATAGCCCCTTCATTATGTTAGCTTGGCTCATGTTAACTGGTGTTGTTCGTATTGCTGATTTGCATATTATTTCGCATGGTATCTAGCCCCATAAATTGTAATGAAAGCACATTTTAGAATACACTGGAGATCAACTTAATGGAATTGGCTACATCACAAGCAGAGGTTCTTTCTATGAGCTATGGTCCCGTCTTTGTATTTGCTGCAAGGCACTTAAAGGTACAACTTAAAGCAGGGGGAAGCTTTTTGAGTAATCATTTTTTAGTAATTAGCTTAGGAATAATTTGGAAAGGCTCCCTTGCAGCACTTTAATAATGTAAAGCATGCTATTCCTAGAATATTTAATGGAAAGCAAAGTCCTTGGAGATTGTAGGGAGTTAAGAGACTTTTTTAAGGACGACTATTAATTATGGCCCAGAGACTCCTTTTCTGATATTAGGAAGCACAGTAATAAAGCAAGATAACTGTCCATTCAGATTTCATAGCACTTTTCCTGCTACACACATAAGGAACTTCATCTAGCATGGA
Source organism: Mus pahari (assembly GCF_900095145.1). Taxonomy (NCBI): domain Eukaryota; kingdom Metazoa; phylum Chordata; class Mammalia; order Rodentia; family Muridae; genus Mus; species Mus pahari. The sequence continues at coordinate 44,668,496 of NC_034590.1, read as the reverse complement.
ACCCAGGGGCTGATAGAAGCAGGCATCTCACAAATGGAAGGGGGTTGGCTGTGCCCAGTGGTTTTCTGCATGTGATTGCTTTGGCACAAGGGGATGTGCAAGAGATATTTAGAATCAAATAAACCTACCACAGGCACACTTTCCTGAGTGAAATTGACTTAAATCAATGGTCTCTGCCCCTGCAAGTCTGTCTTTCCTTCTGCTCTTTTATCAAAGCATCACACACAGCATTTGTGTGACAGGCATTGGGTGACAGTGTTACCTCACCGTGCACCTGCTTTCTTGTGTCCGAACTATCCTTCTCTCAGGGGCAACTCTTTCCTCTCCCCAGGTCTTTCCCATCTCATATTATCCGACTGGTCTTCCTCTGGATTTTCTTGGAGGTCAGATTGAAGACACTTTTGAAGTGCGCATGGTCACCCTGTCTCTGCACCATGCTTCTTCCCCTATACCTAGGCCTGTAATAAGCCAATCTCCAAACATCTGGTGGCATCACACATCCTGCTCTCTTCCTTTTGCTTGCCTCAAGCAAGCATCTATCCTGCCTCATGCCAAGGTGTTTGTGACCTTGGTCTGTCGTATCTCTGCTCTGCTCTATCTTAGAGTCACGCGTGGCATCTCTCAGGGCTTCCTGTGTCCGAAATGGAGCAACTAATGAGCAGGAGGCTAGATTTCCCACGATGCAGCAAGCATCCGCTGCTATGGCTTCGCAGTCTGTACAGCCTACAGTTTCTTCATAGCTATAAAGGGAAAAAAAAATGTACAGGACAGAGCACTCCGCTTAACTCTTTCCTCAACTATTTTAGAACAAAAGATCTGTCAGTTTCTGTTTTGTGTACACTTTTCATATTCGCCTTCTTAAAGGGTGAGCTTTCCAAGGGAGAGACTGTTGGGAATTAGATAATATTTATACTTTATTTCTTCTACTTAGTTGCACTAAAGCCACATTATAAACTAATTAGGGATTTGTGATTTGAAAAAGTTATAACGAGTTTGCCAACAAGAGCTTTGTCTCATCTCCTTGTAGACACATCAGCTGCCATACATGTGTGAAATGAAGTTGATTTGGCTGAGGCCTGCTTGCCTGCCTGTTTTTATCTTTAGAACACATTCCTCATCACAGGAAGCATTAATGTCTGCTATCAAGGGCTTAGTGTAATGTATGTGACACTGTCAGCATCTCTTTGATAGCCCTTTGAATTCCCTGTTAGCTGGGATCAGAGTCACATTTAATAGCCTGCAAGATTGGCCCTAAACAAGTGAAACAGGGTTGAAACTAATTCTAATCTTGGCTGTGAAGGATGGATGTGTTGGAGCTGGATGCAGATTTTCCTGGGGGGAAGAGAGTGTTTGTGAGTCACACAGGGAGCTGTTGTGTCATTGCAAAAACACATCAGGCGTGTATGGCCTAGGTTAGAAAGGAGAATGGCTTAGAAGGGAGAAGAAAGGAAGACCACTATAGTCTGGGGTTTCTCAGTGGGCCAAGTGCTGCCCTGCAGGTGTGGGGACCTCAGTGTGGATTCTCTGAACACAGATAAAACCATATGTGTAGCCCCAGTTCTCCTATTGAGAGACAGAAGGTGGAGTGTGGAGAATCTCCAGGTAGCCTGTTGTATACAGTGGTTGTCTTAGTGATAGTTTCATTGCTGTGAAGTGACACCATGACCAAGGCAGCTCTTATAAAGGACAACATTTAATGGCGGCTGGTTTATAGTTTCAGCGGTTCAGTCCCTTATCATCATAGCAGGAAGCATGACAGCATGCAGGCAGACATGGTGCTGGAGAAGGAGCTGAGAGTTCTACGTTTTGATCCAAAGGCAATCAGGAGGAAACAAAGCAGGCAGCCAGGAGGGTCTCTTCCACATTAGGCAGACCCTGAGTATAGGTGCCTCAAAGCCCACCTACTATGCAGGGATCCACTTCCTCCAACAAGGCTACATCTACTCCAACAAAGCTATGCCTACTAAAAGGCCACACCTCCTAATAGTGACACTTCCTGGGCCAAGCATCATAAACCATCACAGTGGTGAACAAGGACCTTGTCTCAAACAAGGTAGATAGGTAAGGACTAACACATGATGTTGCCCTTTGCCCTCCACATTCACAGGTTTACACACACACACACACACACACACACACACTCACAAACACTCACATACACATACTCTCACACACACTCATACACACATTCTCACACACACTCACACATACTCACATACATACTCACACACACTCACACACATTCTCACACACACACTCTCACACACACTCACACATACACACACACTTATACCCACACACTCACTCACATACACACATATACACACACATACTCTCACACACTCATACACACATATTCTCATACAGACATATATACTCACACACACACTCACACACATACTCACACACACACTCATACAAACATATTCACACATACTCATACATACACATATACACACACATACTCTCACACACTCATACACACATATTCTCATACAGACATATATACTCACACACACTCACACACATACTCACACACATACTCATACAAACATATTCACACATACTCACACACACTCATACACATAATAGGGTTTAAAAAATTAAAAAGTAAAAGTGCATATTCACTCATTACCACCAAAACAAAAGTAGGCTAATTTGAAGGCAATTTCAGACTATAATTGTTTATTTTAAAGTTAAGCATGTTCTATCTTAGTAGTGTTTGGAAAGGAGAAAGTGTAAAGAAAGAAAGAAAAATAAATCTGGGATTGTAGATTGGTGTTCACATGTTCATCTGGTTAGACTATTTATGCTTAACACCTCCTGTCCTCCAGGTGCTGGAGATCTCACAGGAAGACAGCCGCTCACCCCTTTCCCTGGAGTCTAGAGTCAACTGAGAGAGAAGGAGAACTTTTAACTTTTCTCTGCTTGCCTGGAATTTAGAGCCCACTGAAAATGAACAATACAAAGCTAATCATACAAACAAACATCCATTTATACTACCTGGTAAAGGCCAAATTATTATCAACCAAAAGGATAAAGATGATAAAATGTTAAAAAGTTAGTAATTAAAAAAAAAAATAAGGGAACTGGGGAATGGATGCTGTTGTCAGTGAGATTATTTCTGCAGAGCAGGAAACTGCCTCCAAGATTTCTTTTGTCCATATCATTCACATTTACAGAGCATTGTTTATTAAATGAAATAATCAGGGCAAAGTTTTATATTGCAGAGGAGCCTTTGATTAGCTGATATGTCTCTTTCAAAAGATGAAGAACTCCTCTAACAAGTACCATTATTCCTTTGCCTTTTAAGACTGAAAGTCACAAGAGATTATAATAAACACACATGTATGGGGTGGGGTATTCCCAGGAGAATATGATCACTTGTAGAGCGAGTCAAATGCCATTAGAAACACATTTATAACTGTGACCTAGAGCAAGAGCTATACCCAGGAGATCTTGAACTGAGCATCAACACTCCAGCTGTGGAACTAGATGGGGTGTGAATATGTTGCCATGGTCAACCTGAAGGAGGAAATCACAGTTGCTGAAATATTAGTCATTCTCAGTTCAACCTAATCACATGCAAATGTGTTCCCAGTAACATGAAAGTCTTTCCCTGAACAGAAGAGCCAGTCTATAACTTGCCACAGTCAACATCATAATGTGCTCCTGAATTGTCTCAGGGCAGGGAAGGAATGGCTCACACTTGAAGATCTTGATGGTTCACAAGAAGTAGGCTTGATGTGGTGCATAGGTTTCAAGGTACAGACTGGCTCTGACCATTTAGGGAGTCACACAATCCCTATGTGTAACTATCAAAAATGTATTATAGTATGTTAACAAATTGAAAAAATACATCTTAATTATTAAGCAACATGTGCACAATTCTGCCATTGAGATTCTTTAAACACAATGACATTTCAGTTTTGCATATGCATATATATTATATATATTATGCACGCTTTATTTCCATTATATGTTTTTATTTTGCAAATTCTTTCAATTATTTAACAGTCAACATATGCAGCTGATGTAACTGCTGAATTAATATGCAAAAACAAAAATATTCTACAGGGATAAAGGCTTAAAACCAAAGAGGGGTAGGAAATTGGACACTCAACGTCATTGAGAAGTGAAAACTCATTATGCAGTCTAAGGCAGATTAGACAAGTCAATTGTTTTACCTTTCCTCTTTCCCATGCACTCCTGCCTGTCAAATGTTTTCATACCATAAAGCAGCCCATGAACGCAACTAACCCAAAGACACTCACTCCTTCTTTGAGTAATTGCCACTGTTGTTGCTGTTCGCGCATGCACATGATGGACATGTATGTGCTTGCCATGGTGTGTAGTCAAAGGACAACTTTGTGGAGTTGGTCTCTCCTTCCACCTTTGTGTGAGTGAGTTCCATGGATTGAACCCAGAATTCTATACAATCACTTTTACCTTTACCCAGTGAGACATTTCAGTGGTCTTGCAGGCAGTCCTCTCTGTCATGGGCATTGAACAGAAGATGTGGGATGGCATTACTATCTAGTTTAAATAATACTCATCGGGTTTGAGTAGGCTTTTTCAGGTTATATGTTTTTGAATGCAAGCATTGACTAATTCTCTGTGGGTAGAAAGATAACTACACTCATGAGTAAATGCGTTTAGAGTATTTTTATAGGTAGGAATCCTTCTAGAGAACACGTTGGGGAGCTAAGGCATACTCTGTACACTGAGGTGAAACTACTTCATTGGACACTGGGCCAGAGACAATCTGATGCTATAGTTACTAAGAAAATTGAGACGAATCAGGGTATTTGGCACACACTGGTTGTTCTTGCGGTGTGTGTGTGTGTGTGTGTGTGTGTGTGTTTGTGAATTTGCTTTTCTTATTTTGACTTTAAGCTAACTAGGAAATGTCACAGTGGTGTCTGGGTTGGGGCATATTGAAAGTGCATCCACAATGACTGATGTTGTGATCAGCTTAGCCTGAGAGGTTCAGACAGGGCAGGCCTCACTAGGGCATATGGAGGAGCAATGATGAGGGTTTCTAGCTCATGCTTACCCAATCAAGCTATTACCCGACATGGCCAGTGAGTTCGGTGATTGGCTCGGCTGCTTTGGAAGCAACCTTGACACAGCTGATGGTTGCCTCCTGCTGCTGATTACCATTTTTTCCTGCCACAAATCCAGCCCTCTTTGCCACAGATCTGACTGCTTTCCTGAACTCCTTCTCAAGAGTTAGAAGTACCAGGGTGAACCCCAAAGCTGCTACTTTCTCAGTGAGGTCATCATTCTTTTGCCTGGAGATCAGCTAATCCTGGGTAATTAGTTCTCCATCATCAAAGGGAGCCACCACTGACTTGAGCTTCTCTGTGGTGATGGGCAGCAATGCCTGCTCATCATAACCTCTCTGACGCCGGAAGCTGACTGGAAGAGGATATGAAGTGTAATGCTGACATTTTGCAAATCTTTGTGACCAGTGATGACTAGTGCCATCCATGGCGAAGAGCAGCAGCTAAGGCTATTTTGTTTCTGGACCCAAGCAAGGGTTGAGAGAGTGAGTCTGTTTCTCTACTGTGATGTCTGTACTCTGGAAAACTAGTTAGTCAAAGATGGCAGTTTTGTGACCAGCATCTACACCATAAAAGGATAGTTTGCTAGACCTCCTGAAATTGGTAAGACAGGACTGAGCTTCCCAATGGACTGATACACCTCAGTATTGCATTCCTGTTTCCTTCTGTTGGACCCACTCATGCCTGATTTCATTCTGACTGCCCATCTGAATATTGTTGTTGGACTGTAAGGAATTGTCTAGTGCAAAGGAAGCAGTATGAAATGAAACATAAAAGCACGGAGCTCCCTCAGGAGGGCTGAGCCTTCGAATGCTTGTCATGGTAAAGCTTTCTACTTAGCCTGTTGGAACCAGATGGAACAAACTTAGGAAAGCATTCCTGACCAAGAGAGAAGAAACTACAGAAAGCACAAGGCTGTTCCTGTATGATGTGCCAAGCTACTGCTGGGACACTGGTCTCATTGGGGTTCAGGAAGAAAGACTGAGAGAGAAAGGCAAAGGCTAAGGGTGTCATGCAAAAGTGAGATGATGAACTATGTCAGGAGCCATGGTGCACACCGAGAACACTAGATAGAAAGAGCTTCCAGGAGCTGGGGAGGTGGCTCTGTCTGCAAATGACTTACCTTGTAAACATGATGGCATGTGTTCAGAAAACCAGTGCCCACATTAATAGCCAAATATGGTGACAGGTGTTTGTAACCCCAAGGGCAGTGAGATGGAAAATGGGGAAAGAAACAGTTCCTGGATGGCTAGTTTACCTACCTGGCAAAGTTCTAAGCCAATAGGAGTTCCTATCTATACAAACATAAGTGAATGACTCTTGAGATTTCCCTCTGACCTACACACACACACACACACACACACACACACACACACACACACACACACACACACACACACTTGTTCATGCCCTGTCTCCCAGGCACATGTAGCAAATAGGAAAAAGAGAATAAAGGTAAAGTGGAAATTTCTGGTCTCTTTGGAGACTCAGTTATGTCATATGATGCTTTCCTGGAAACTGTCTTATGAGAAGATGTATATGAGGGGATGTTTTGCTGAAGCAGACATGTGGGCATGTGGGAGGATGCTTTACTGAGAACAGACATGTGGTTCTGTGGAATTTGCCTGGAAAAATGGCATGTGATATCTTAGTAGAGGGGAGGCCTGAGAGGACCTGTGATGTTTGGAAAGGATTTAAGTGTAATCCCAATAGACAGTGGATGACATTGGGTTCTGTCTGGAAAAGTCCCCAGCACAAGCTTCTTAACTTTTTAATCCTTTTCGGCCGTGTGTGTGTGTGTGTGTGTGTGTCTGTGTCTGTGTGTGTGTGTGTCTGTGTGTCTCTCTGTGTGTGTCTGTGTGTGTGTCTGTGTATGTGTCTGCGTGTGTGTCTGTGTGTGTGTCTGTGTGTGTCTGTGTGTCTGTGTGTATGTGTGAGTGTGTGTGTCTGTGTGTGTGTCTGTGTGTGTGTGTCTGTGTCTCTGTGTGTGTGTGTGTCTGTCTGTGTCTGTGTGTGTGTCTGAGAACAAACATATGCAAATAGGTGTAAAAATCAAATAGGTAATGACAGTAAATCATATGAAAAATTATTTCAAAACATTCATGTAAATTTTATAATTTATTAAGGAAGAAAGCAATATATGAGAAAGATTGGATGTTTATTTAGTTTTATAAGAAGAAGTAAATCTTAATAAAATATGTGATACTGTAGGGCACAAAGCATCTTCCATATTGTTTAAAGTTTATTGACATCTTGATTTGATACTCATCAACGCTGAGACCTCTGCTCCACATAGTTATGTAGTATGAAACAGCAGAAGCATGTTTAGGGCCTTTTCAGACCTTGTTGGAAACTCTGTTCTGATTTCAAGATCCCAATTACACAGATCCCAAGAATACAATATACTCGTGGTCCAAGAATCCAAAGATATACTAAATTCAGTACTTACAAACTGAGGAAAGATGATGGGAAGATACTCAAAGTCTTTGTTTCCTATAATTAAACTACATTTTCTTAAGAGCAGACAACTTTGCACTCTGCCCTTTATAACATGCAATAATCTTGAATATGAGCCAAGATATCCTGGCAGTGTTTTAGCATTGCATGGCATGGTGGCATGCACATTACAAACAGCATGTTGTATGTTCAAACCAAGGTTGAGGGACAGTTTTGATCTGCACCCTGGGTGAGCACTTTTGGGAACACCTTAGATTCATCCTATACTTGCTTTATGGTTAAGTTTTGTTTATTGAATATTTATTCAATTCAGAAATCTTTTATTGTTGCCCATTTTTCTGTGACCCCACTCCATTCAATTACAAGAATGAAGTACAGTTGCAATTCCTAGTTTAAGAATCTGGGCCATGGAGAGGGCTACACTCTGGTATTCTGGATGCCAGTATGATTCATTAATACTAGCAGATATATAGGCACATGCAGAGGAGACTTTGATTATAAGGCCCAGTGCTTTTCAACACATTAATCTGAGAATGCACAGTTCATTCACTGCACACGCCCCAGGCATGAATGGAATTTTTCAAAGGCATCAGAACCTCCTACTAGGTAGCCTTCATATGCTCCCTTGAGAATGAAAAATTAACCTCTTGGGATCATTCATTATAAAATCGAATAAAGAAATGATAATTAAATCTCTAAGTGATGGCTTGCTGATTCCTGTGGTATGGAATGATTAATATCAGCAGGTCAAGGGCAGAGTAAGGACTCCCAGTTCACTAGAGGAGAAGCTACAGTTGGCTCCACCTGCCCACCTTTCCATTGGCAACTGTCCTTCAGGAGACATGCAAGGAGTAATGGACCCTCAAAACCTGCTGGGGGTGGTTTTTTTTTTTTTTTTTTTTTTTTTTTTTTTTTTTTTTTTTTTT
>NC_034590.1:44628117-44659990 GCF_900095145.1 Mus pahari | reverse complement strand
TTCTTCTTCTTCTTCTTCTTCTTCTTCTTCTTCTTCTTCTTCTTCTTCTTCTTCTTCTTCTTCTTCTTCTTCTTCTTCTTCTTCTCCTCCTCCTCCTCCCCCTCCTCCTCCTCCTCCTCCTTCTTCTTGTACTCATTCCTCATTCAATATACCTCATTTGATTTATTTCCTATGTTTTGAAAATCTAACATGTAACTTAGCAGTTTGAGAACTGCATAGCCACAATGGCCCTGATCCTGAATGCACAACTAAAAGCAAAAAAGTACAGGGTGGAAAAACCAATACAGAGGAGTCATCATTTAATCTTTATTTTTCCCCGAGATTACTCCTCACCTGTGCTAAGGACTTTTGTAAAGAGATGAATACCCTACCTCTTTCTTATTGCATCAATCCCTATGAGACACTCCAGTTGAATTATGCTATGGTCTTTTGTGAGCAGGCTATAAAGAGGGAGAAAAGACATGCTTTACTGAGCAGCAGGTCTCACTCTTGGGGCAATTTGTAGAAGAGAGAAAGCACCTTCATATTTACCAGGTCTCCACATAGAAGGGTCTCATAAGCCTCTTAGTAAGTTTGACCTTTTTCACTTTTCCGATACACTTAGGGTGGGTGTATTTTATAATGACATCCTTCTTGTTCTACAGAATTATAAGACTTAGAAGGAAATGGTCACACTTAACACCGAATACAGCTGCATGTCACTTATTGATGAGAAAGCCACAGGAGGAAAATCAGTAGGGATTTGTTGTTTAAAAGTCATTGAGTGTGCCCACAGAAACCTACATGATCTAGTCTGTGATACGAAACACATAGGATATGTATATCTATGTAGGTGTATGTTTTTGTGTATGTGTGTATATATGCATGTTTACATGTATACAAACACACACACATATATGCATATGTGTATACACACATGTATATACATATATACAGATATATTATATATACACACATACATTACTTATATATACATTATATATATAAAATGTATTTGGTTTTCTCCAATTGCTCCTGGGGTGACAATGAATATAATAATGTAAGATTATTCAGAACAACAGAAAATGATGTAACTGAGAAATGGAGTCTGTTAGATATGGGAGGCTTCTGAGGATAGGCATACTTCAAGAAGGACAAAAATAAGTGAAAACTTTTTTTTTCTGTTTCATATTAGAAGTAAACATTAAAATGTAGCATTCTTTCCAAGTTTCCTTAGCAACATCTTCCATTGAACAGATGGCCAGGAGGGCAGATAGAGCATCCTCTCTGAGGAGCTGGGAGCCCTTACTGTGCCCTTGATCATCTGGTTTAATTATTTGGCACCAGGGGAGATGGCCTAGCAGTTGAAACACTTGCTGCACAAATAAGAGGACCAGAGAAGCTCGGATCCCCAGAACCCAAGTAAATGACTTGCAGATGTCTTAGTTATTGTTCTATTGTTGTGGGGATGCTATGGCCAAGGCAACTTTCAGAAGGAACAGTTTATTGGGAGCTTACAGTTTCAGAGAATAAGTCCAATACCATCATTGCAGGGAGCATGAGAGAAGGCAGGCAGGCATGACCCTGAAGCAGCGTCTGAGACCTTACATATTGAGACACCAACTCGAGGTAATGAGAGCTATCTGGGAATGGTGTAGGTTTTTTGAAACCTGGAAGCCTGCTCACAGTAACAAGGCCATATCTAATCCTTCCAAAAACAGTTCCATCAATTGAGAACCAAGCATTCAGATATATGAGCCTGAGGGCCATTCTCAACTAAACCGCTACATTCCACTCCCTGACCCTCATAAGCTTGTGGTCATATCATAATCAAAATGAATGCAGTCCAACTTCTGAAGTCCCCACAGTCTTTCTCAGTCCCAACTCTGTTGAAAAGTCCAAAGTCTTTTCTGAGATTGAATCTTTTCATTGTAACTCCATGTCAAATCAAAAAGTAAATTGCACGCTTCTAACACACAGTGGCACAGAATGTATAATACCATTCCAAAAGGGAGGAATGGGGACATAGTGAGAAACACTGGACCAAAACCAAAACAAAACCCCAGCAGGGTCAACTTCTGTAAGCCCATGTCTGATGTCAAAAGACGTACACGGCACCACCCTTCCACCTTTGCTGACTGTAACACACCTCTCTCTCCTGGATTGGTTTGATTCCCTTTATTTAGCTCTTCCTGGCTGAAAGCCCACAGAGCTGGCACCTCCACGCATCCCCAGAATTTCCAACATAATCCTGGCTTCACTCTTACTGCTTCTCACAATGGCTTTGCAGGTCCCCATCTGGGGATTCCTCTGCCACATATCCAGACTCAGTGGCTTTCTTTAGCCAATGAGAAAGATTCTACAATTTCTTTACATTTTATCTTTGATGACGCTAAAGCCTGAACCATGTGGCTGGTGCTGCCAAGTTCTTCCCATCTTGCTTTGGATGGGACAGGTCCCTCTTCCTGAATTACATTTGCATAGGCTTTCCTTTGTCCTTGTTTTCTAGATACAGGGATTTCCTCAGGCCTTTCCTTTCACTAAGTGTAGGATTAGCTTGGTTTCACTTGTTATTGCAAACACAGAAGGTTGAGACAGGATTCCTGGAGCAAGATGATTACGGAGAATAGCAGTATTGACAAGTTCTGGGTTTGATTAACATAACTTGCCTCAAAGATTAAAGTGGAACAACTGAGGAAGATTCCCTACACTAACCTTACACACACACACACACACACACACACACACACACACACGTATGAAAACATACATATACATATGCCACAGACATACATATGAAAAAATGATAGTGTGGTATGAGGATTATATAGTTGATTACCAAATTGGCTGGCTATGGAATCACCTAGGAGACAGGCCTCCAGGCATACCTGTGAGCAATGATCTATACTAGATTCATAGAGATAGGAAGAATCACCCAAAAGGCGGGCACTACCACATGGGTTTGAATCTTAAACTGCATATAAGCAGGAAGCTTGATGAATGTCAGCAGTCAGCTCTCCATTTTTTTTTTTTCTGACTGCAGATACAATGTGACTAGCTGCTTCAAGTTCCCGCTGTCTTCACATCTCTGCCATGATGTACCGTGTTCATTAACTCTGACCCAGCATAAACCTGCCTTCCTTGCTTCCCTCCTAACACCTTCCTTCCTTTTCCTTCCCTCCTTCCTTTCATTTTTCTCTTCTTCTTTCCTAATTTGCTCTTGTTGGGGGATATTTTATCACATCAATAGAAAAGTAACTAAGTCATTGCAACTACATGAACCACCAGTATGGTCACTTATGATATCATCAACCAGTACTGTTTACTGTACAGAATGCTGGATACTATACTCCCATACCACCTGCAGTGCAGTTGCTTGTTAATACCAGCCTTCCTACTGACACATGAAAGATGTATAGCATATGATATGCCATTCAACAAGCATTATGACAGCTCTAAGGCTACGAGGCCAAAGGAATTTTGCCAGCCCCATTGCAGTCTCCAGAGACCTCCTGTCTAAATGCAGCCTGCCATTGATTGACAGGTTCTTACGCAGCATGTAGCAGTCAGTTTGATAGAATAGCTATGACAAAGCACTGGAGCCAACGAGCGGGTCTGTCTCCTCACAGACCTGTGCCGTGAGACCCACGTCCAGCACAGCTTGGTCTCTTATGTGTTTGCAGTTTTGGATATTTCCCTTTGCCTTGCTGCCCTTGCTGCTGCTTCTCAGTCTCCTTCCCTGTAAAACAGGCTGAGTGATGCTTATCTTCCCTAAGTGGTTTTTGGGATTCAGAAAACCTTCGAAAGCCAATGAGGACTACCACAACCCTAGGTCTTTAAAATATATACTTATGGTTAAAACAACTGTCATAAAATAGCACAGAAGTAGGGGAAGGACCAAAACAGAAACGTGAATTATTATCTCAAGAAATTCTTAATTTGTGAGAAGTGAACTTCAGGAATCACAAGGGCAGACAGATTTAATCAGGAGTCCCTACAAAAGCAATCAAGATCAAATGAACTGTAATTATGGTAATCAGTTCATGAACTTTCATGTCATGTTCCTAATTTCAAATATTATGAAGTCCTGTATAGTGAATCAATCTGTCATTACAAAGATAATAAAATTTTCATGTCTGATGGGATGTGGTAGGTTTGAGGGAAAAAAAAAAACCCTCTCATTCTTTTTCATCAGACGCTTCATCAGGGTCACCATTTTTAAAATTTTAATAAAAGCAAATGAATCTTGCGAATCTATTTTTTTTTTTAAGTACTAGATATAATACAGCTAGTTACAACTCCCCTTTGAATTTCTCCATGAGTCAACTTCCTCCAAGTGGCTGTAACTATCCTCAGATTGAATCAGGTACCCTGGTGCAAAGACCCAAGTTGAGCTGCACTTTTCATTGTAGTGTATTTCAGTCTGTAGTTTTATTTTGCTGTTGCGATGGTTTCTTGAGTGTCTGAAAAACATCCTAAAGCTCTAAGACTCAAGAAGATAGAGAGTGGCTGTTACTCACCTGGCCCACCATGTGGTCCCTTGAGTTGAATCCCCACTTCTCTTTGCTGTGGTCTGGGTGTATCATATGAATTGGCCTCGGTTATCACTCTTTCTCTGCTTCTAAATTCCCGGCTTTTTTTCCATCCCTGGATGGCTCTGCTTGATGTTTTCTCTGCATGAAGCACTTCCTCCCAATTTTTTCTGGCCACCTTCCATGGGAAATGTCATCCAAATGTCACTGCTTCAGCAAGACTGAATGTATTAGAATGAGACTCCCATTCCCTGGATACTCTCAATTCTTTTCAGACCTTTTATTTTCCTTAGTGTACTTGTCACTGCATGAATATCCTAATGCCTATGAAAGTCCAACCAGTGTATGCATTTGTTACTTATTACTCATGTTCTCTCCAAGATCTAAAAATCTCTAAATAAAGCCACCAAAAAAAAAAAAAACCAAAATGAAGCTGTTATTTTTAGTTATGATGTCAATACCTGTTATCTGAATGATACATGATCAATAGATGTTCAAATTTATATTTGAATCACTTCAACAATTATTCAAGAACACTTTACATGGATTGTTACATGGATTTTTTACATGGATTATAGTTCCATAGTACTATAAATTGCATAACGGAGAGGTCTTCTACAAACGACTTTCTGAAGGCTTAGATTTTTTTAAAACCTACTTTAATAAGTATTGTTAAATACTTCAACCTCCTTTCTAGCCCACTGATCAAAGGTAGGGGAGAAGACAGGGTAATAGGAAATGGAGATGCGGACCTGTTTACAAGTAGTTCTTTGGGGAGATTGGAAACACGAATCATTATTGGGGCTGTGCAGTCTAATCAGCAACCACCAAACATGGGTCAGTAGTAGTGACTTGATCCAGAAGAAACCGTGAGACTCAGCCAAATGGGCATGAATCTGCAGAAGTGGCAAGAAGCAGCTGGGATACCATGAGAAGTTTTTTTGCGGTGCAGCTCTCTAGGGAGTCACAACAAGTGAAGATCAGTGAGGGCCAGTGAAACATGGCAAGGTGAACCAATGCAAGTGAATCATCAGCAATGACTACCAAAGTGTTGCAAGGGTTACAAGGCAAACCAATGTGAGAGTGTCAGCCACTACCTGTTGGATTATACTTACACTCTTTCCAAACACCACATGTCCTCTCAAGTGCCTGCCTCAGCAAATGTCCTCTCATAAAACAGCTTCCAGAAAAAACATCACATGGCACAACTGAGTCACCAAAGAAACCATAAATCTCCACTTTAACTTTCCCTTTTATGCTTACTTTTAACAACAAACAATACTCCCTGAGAAGATAAACTCCATTTAGAAGAAGACAGGGGGTACTTGGCCTAACTGTTCCCAAGTCCCTTAGTTCCTGATGAGGCAGGGGCTCATATGGCTCTTGATTACCTAACTGAAATTTGTCACTGTAAGTTCTGCCCTTAGAGCCAGAGATATGGCTCAGCTTTTTAGAGTACTTGCTGGTCCTTCAGATGCCCTGAGTTTGAATGTCAGCACCCACATTAGATAACTCATAGAGTTAACACCTACAACTCCAGCTGTAGGAACTCTGACACACTCTTCTGGTCTCTCTGGGCACCTGCATGTATATGTGATGCATGTGTCGGGACACACACACACACACACTCCAAGTCATTGTTCTTAGAATTTATCCTCACATATCTGTGAGAGGAATCAATGATTGAAATAATTTCCTTTGGGACCATGCAATTCAATTGTTCCAAATGGATTCTTTGTGAAGGTTGGTTTCATAATGCATTGAGCACTGACTTTCTTTCATAATGGGTAGAGTTACTTACTCTTCAGTTTGAGATATGGTTCTGCCTTGACTCTAGTATAAATCCTGTCTATAAAGTTTAGAGATTTAAAGACTGGCCCCCAGCAATGTCAGACTTTCCATATGGATTTTCTTAACATGGTCATGTTTGGTAATGGTGGCTTCAATTTCATTATTTTGCTGTGTTTACTGTTGACAACTTATCATTTGACACCATAGGAATGTTGGTGCTTTGTAGGGAGCCAATTACAGTGCACAAGTCTCTTGTTCCATGCCTGTCTGTCTTTATTTTTATCATAGCATTCTGTAGCCATTCTGATTTTTTTCCATTCTCATTGAATTAGGTTTCCATTTTATTGGTACCATTTCAGTGAAAACAGTGAAATATAGTTGGTGTATATGTCCAGTCTGAAATCTCTAACTAAATATCCTTAAAGTGACTTACAGTTGTTTTCATTTTATAATGCATGTAGGCAGCATTAGGAGTTGAATTTTTTGCTCTGTCACTTTAAAGATATAATAGCTTTATTGAGATATAATTTTGAGCACTGGACAAGTCTGGATTTTAACTGGGTCCTAAGAACCATTTTCAATTGTGTGAAATTTCCTGACTAACCAGGTAATCTTTGTTATTCGTGTTGAGTCCCTTGGACCACACCTGCTCACTTAAATTATGGGAAGGACTCCCATAATTCTCAATCCTATTTTATTTTCTCTGCTCTTTTAATTTTATTTGTGTGTGTGTGTGTGTGTGTGTGTGTGTGTGTGTGTGTGTGTGTGTGTGATAGGTTCTCACAATGCAGCTCTGGCTGGCCTGGAACTAGATATGTAGACCAGGCTGGTATTAAACGCACAGAGGTTTGCTTGCCTGTGCCTCTCAAGTGCTTGGATCAGTATGTTATGAAATATTTATACATTGTAGAATGGGTGATGTGAGCAAACGCATGCATTATTTCACGTATCCATTATTTTTGTGGTGAAAACACTTAAATGCATTCTGAGGATTTTTAAGGTTGTCATACATTGTTATCAGCTATAGTCACTATGTCGAACACCATTTATTGAAAAGTAGGTTTCCTTCATTAACTCTTCATAGATTACTTTTCAAAAATAATTTTACTGAACTTCCAATTCCGTTAGCATGTTTGTTAATAAATAAACATAAATATTGTTTCTGCATTGCAAATTTAATACTGGTGTATGTGTCTGCCTTATTTAAGTCGCATGCTGGATTGACTATTGTGGCTTCATTCTAAGCAAGAATGTGTGAATTCTCCATCTTTGTTTCTCTGTTTTCAAGATTTTGGTACTTATTTTGTTACTGTGAGTGTCCAGAAGATTTTTAGCAATACCTTGCTAAAATTCGAAAAATGTTTCTATGTACCATGAGTTGGAAGATAGGTTTGAAAATCCTTACTATCCCAATAATTAAGGTGCTGTGAGCCAGGTGTGGTGGCACATGCTTTTAATCCCAGCACTTGTGAGGCAGAGGCAGGTGGATCTCTGTGAGTTCTAGGTCACCTGGGTCTACAGAAAGAGTTCCAGGACAGCCAGGGTTACACAGAGAAATACTATCTTGAAAAACAAAACAGAACAAAAACCAATCAAAAAAAAAAAAAGAGGTGCTGTGAATTGGGCTTATTCCACATTGCGATGGTTTCCTAGCATGACGCTGTAATAATCTCTGGCTTCAGCAGCAACCAGAAACAAAAGCAGCAGCCACAGGAACAAAAGACTTGAAGCTGTATGATCGTTGATCGTGAAGTTTCACTTCATTTGTTTAGTTCTTTAAAAGTTTCTTCAAAAACTATTTTTCGTTTTTTAGAGTATGAATCCTCTCTTGTTGAGTTTATTCTTAGGAATTTGTGATTGCTGTTGCTCCTGATCTTGTTGCTAATGGAATGCTTTCCTGAATTATACTCTGAAGTTCTTTGTCGCTTGTATCTAGAAACCTAACTATTTTTGTCATTTATTTTTATAACCATGGTGCCATCTAATTGCATATTTTACTGTTTGGAAACCACACAGAGACTATAACCCCTGGAAGAAAGCACAGACTGTATCTCGTCTTGTCTTAGGCATGCAGTGAGAAAGACGTAGTTAAGAATAGAAAAAAAAAGGGCCGGGCGTGGTGGCGCACGCCTTTAATCCCAGCACTCGGGAGGCAGAGGCAGGCGGATTTCTGAGTTCGAGGCCAGCCTGGTCTACAAAGTGAGTTCCAGGACAGCCAGGGCTATACATAGAAACCTTGTCTTGAAAAAACAAACAAACAAAAAAAAACAACAACAAAGAATAGAAAAAAAAAGGTAAACATTAACTAAACAAATATTTATTGGGTTTCTTTCTCATTGCCAGCACACTCAAGTGTGTTTGGGGAATACAAAGGAATATAAATGTGTACTTTCTCCACCTAGTGCTTTAACACTCCCTTGCAATTACATTTTGCTTAGGATGAGTACTCAAAAGAAATGGCAAGGTCTGCTCTCTTCTTTATGACACATCCCACGTAAACGCCATGCTTCCTTGGACTCCGTTGTCTGTGCTTCTCCCGGGGTATCTGTTAGTGTGATGAAATAGCATAACCAAAGCAACTTGGGAAGGAAAGGGTTTATTTCAGCTTACAGTTTCACACCACAGTCCATCATTTAGGGAAGTGGAGACAGAAACGCAAGCAGGGCAGGAACCTGGAGCTAGGAGCTGATGCAGAGGTCATGAAAAATTGATGCTAACTGGTTTGCTCCTCACGATTTGCTCTACTTGGTGACTTACAGCACCTGAGACTGTCATCCCCCGGGTGGAACTACCAGGCTGGGCTCTCCCACTTCAGTCATTAACTAAGAAAATGCACCACGGTTTTCCCATTGGCCAATTTGGTGGGGGTATTTTCTCAAATGTCTTCTTCCAAAATGACTCTAGTGTGTGTTGAACTGAAAAAACTAGGTCATGTATCATCTTACAGCTTTATAAAGCTTAGGTTTTCTGGTATTAGGTGTGGATTTACATCAGAACACTGCACTCTTGTTAGAGTCCTGGTATACTTTGCAGTTTTAAGTAAAAAGGCATATTAATGACAGAGTTTAAGCCAAAAATTGAGAGTGAAATAGGACTGTTAAGAACCTTTTTCTAGATTCTTTTTTTTTTTTAAAGGAGCTTATGCACCAGTTTTGGAACTATGTAATAAGCTGTTTATGATTTGTCAATATGACAAATATTGACTATATACCTGTAAACCTTTCTTCTATACACCTAGAAGTTCATTATTTATGTGGAGTCATTGTAGGGGAGAATATGCCTAGCTACTTTTGTTATAATATTTAAAAGTCACAAGCAATACAGGATTCCTTCATAAATGTAGGATTTTCTTTTTATAAGGTGCTTGTAGATATATTCATGGTAGATGTTTCTGGCCAGACAGTTGATTAATTTGTTCTATTTAGATAAAAATCTTAATACCTTTCAGTAAAAACGAATTAGCATTTGAAGAAAAACTTGAAAGGGAAATTATCTTCATTAACTTTTTAAATGAAAGGCAGATCATTGGCTTGATTAGATCTTTCATACAGTCTCGAATTATTAGGACTAATTTAAATTTTCTCTCCTCCTCAGTATGTCAATGCTCCAAGACAAAATGGGGAATAATTTTAAATAGGAAATAAAGACACCGCATAAACCCAATCAGATGGCACCTCATGCTATGAGACACGGAGAAATGCTATTGAAAACTTACAAATATGAACACACGCTGACAGTTACAATAGGGAAAGCACACACAATGTAAGTGGGAAAACTTACAACAATATGAACGAGTCTGTACTCAAGTATATGGGGACATCCTGAAGGATACTCGAGGCTTTCTGGAAAGTCATCTTAGAGATGCATTTGAATGGATGCACATGTACTTTATTATTTGAAATCTCAGTTCAACTCTATTATATACACTCTTGAGAAATCCCAGTAAGTACCCCAGATCATTGTTCATCTGAAGTGTCTACACCTAGCAGTGTCATAACCAAGCAGATTTAAATGTCATTGTCTCCATACCCAAACATTAAATGGAGCTGGGGGGAGTCTTCTTTTTTTTCTTTTCTTTTTTTTATTAGATATTTTCTTTATTTACATTTCAAATGTTATCCCCTTTCCTAGATTACCCTCTAAAAATCCCCCATCCCCTCCCCCCTCCCCTGCTCCCCAACCCACCCACTCCCATTCCTGGTCCTGGCCTTCCCCTATACTGGGGCATAGAAACTTCACAGGACCAGGGGCCTCTCCTCCCATTGAGGACCGACATCCTCTGCTACAAATATAGCTAGAGCCTCAAGTTCCACCATGTGTTTTCTATGATTGGTGGTATAGCTCCAAGGAGCACTAAGGGTACTGGTTAGTTCATGTTGATGTTCCTTCTATGGGGCTTCAGTCCTCTTCGAGCTGGGGGAGTCTTAAGGAAGAGTTGGGGTGAAGGATTCAGGGACCCGAAGAGGACAGGGACTTCATAGGAAGACCAAGAGTGTTGACACTAACCTGAGCTCTTGAGGGCTCCCAGAGACTGAACCACCAACCAAACAGCATACATGGGCTGGAGCTAGCCCCCCCCCCCCCAAGTAGCATAAGTGCAGCTTGAGCTTCATACTGGCTTCCCAACAACTGGCTGTCCCTGAATCTGTTGCTTGTCTGTGGGTCCCATTGCCCTAACTGGACTGCCTTCTCTGGCCTCAGTGGGAGAGGACTCACCTCATCCTGCAGTGATTTGATGTGCATGAGTCGGGTGGGTGGTGGGTAATACCGGAGCAGGGGGATCCCTCTTCTCAGAGGGGAAGGGGAATGAGAATAGGGGAGAATCTGTGTGTGAGGGGGTACTAGGAAGAGAGGACAGGCTGATATTGAAATGTAAAGTGAATAAATAAATAAATTAATTAATAAAAATGCCATTCTCCTTGACCAAAATCTATAGAACTTGGTGTTTCCTCAAGACTTTGTGTCTTAGAAATAATTCTGAGGTTTCCCTGACTTTTTTTTTTTTAAATTTTAGATTTACCAAGTAGTTACAATTTTCCATTTATTATTTTATTCTTATAGGAAAGGATTTGCAAGTCTGAGAACGACAGTGGCCCCACCCTCCTAGCACAGGTGGAATACTGGGTCCTGCAGTGGTGCCCACGGTGAAAGCTCTGTCCCCAGGGTAATGTTATCTTGAAGTTGTTGAAAGTTTAAGAGATGGGCCTTAGTGACGTGTCACGGGGAGAGGCGGCGGTCTCTTCAAAGATGATTGTGTGTACCTTGTCTTTCACTCTTTCCTTGATATGGCGGTTTGAATGAGACACATTTTCCATGTGTTCGCGTACACGGAGACTTGGCTTCCTGTTGGTGGCGCTGTTTTGAGGGCGGTTATAAAAACCTTAAGAAGTGGGGACTTGCTGGTAGAAGTATGTCACCAGGCATGGGTTTGAGAGCCTATAGGCTTCAGTCTACTTCCTGTTCTTTCTGCTTCCTGTCTGTACAATGACGTGTGATTGGTAAGCTTCCTGCTGCATGCTGGGACCAAAAGCCAAAATAACTTCTTTCCTGTCTAAGCTACATTTATTTGACCATGCAATTCTACCACAGCAACAAAGAAGTACTTGGGCTTAAGCTCTGGCCACGGCTTCTTACACACACTCCTGTTATGTGTTACCGTCTTTACCCTCATCAGAAGCCAAACTGATAAGGCTGCATTATTTGGGATTTTCAGCCTGCCAAACAGTGAGAGAAACTTGGTTTCTCTGTGAGTTAGCTTTAGCAATTGTTTTGTGGTGCTGCAAAGCTGACTAAGGATAAACCATCAACTGTATGTTGGAATATGTCTAAATATGGCTTTGTTCCTGAGAGAGCACAACCTTCTGTGTTCCAAGAACATCTCCCTGACAAATAGGTTTTAGAATTCACCTTTCCTGTTCTGTCAGAGCCATTGTCTGGCCTTTACCAAGTGGTATTTGATCTCGTTTTATTCAACTGAGATTCATATCAAAGCAGAGGATCCCGCTAGACAAAAAATTGAGGGGCCAGGACAGTTTGCCCTCCATGCATAACTTAGCAGGTCTCTGTCTCACCTGAGAGTGCTTATCTGTCAGGTTTCAAAATCTTTTGGAAAGGAGGCTGAAGAGGTAGTTGTAAAGATGTCAGTGAGTGGTAATATCATGCAGTACTGCCGGAACATATTTATATTGTTATGCTCTGGTCTGGAAGGACTGATATTGGCACTCTAAAGGTCATCAATCTGTGTCTATTGTGGTGGCCATTCAGAGCAGACACCTCTATTCATTATAACTCATCATCTGACTCACTGGACAGTGGCATTTCCTTCGCCCTCCCCCTGCCCTTTGAGAGTTGGCATTTTATAAGTTCTGACTGGGATGTGAGTAGATATAGCTCGTATTCCTTCCATGTCAAATCATTTTAGACCAGGTCAGGGTCTCCCAGCATCCTCTTCTTCCTTATGAGTAAATGAAGTTTCATTTATTGAGGAGTCAGTTACATGCTACCACTGCATAAAAAACCAAGTTAAGCTAATAAAATTATATAATATGTTATAACACATAATATGAGCCCTGTAGGTAATTATAAATCATGTGTTACAGGAAAGGAACCCATCAAATGGACCTTAGCAACAGAGGGTATTTAAACTAACATATTCAAGGCTCAAAAGATAAGTCAGTGCTTAAGAGAGCTTGCTTCTCTTCCAGAGAAACAAGGTTCCATTTCCCTATTGTCACAGAAATTTGAATCCATCCACAACTTTGATTCCAGGGGATTCTATGCTCTCTTTGGCCTTCATGGGCACTAGGCATGCATGTGCTGTACACATTTACACACAGACAAAACACAAAACCTCATAAAAGAAATGAAAATAAAATATTTAAATGAACATAGCCAAAGTCTTCTAAGTTAGGCATGGAATCAATATAAAAGTTGTCAATAAAACATCTTACATACTTTTCATTGTCCCAGGTCTCTAAACAACGTTGTGTTTTATTCTTACAGCGTGTCTCCTCAAACCAGCCACATTCCAACTATTACTGTCTGCTTGGGTGTTACTGATTGGGGAAATACAGTTTTCTAGCATCAATGCATATATAAATTAAGTAAAAAGAAAACTTGTAAACACATTGTGTTTCAGTATTGCAAGATTGTTACTTTTTATGAGCAGGAAGAATACCTTGTTTTGTTCACTGCAACTTCTCCATCTGTCCCTTTTCTTTTCAATGGCTCTCAGAGCTGTAATGTAACACTGCCGTTACTGGTTAATCACAAGCCATGGCTCTTCGGCAGGCTTTCTGGATTGCACAGCATGCTGTAATACGAATGTATATGAAACACTTCCTGGGTGCATGAGGCAGCCACACAGTGTTTTTATACATTGATGTGTTAGGCTATTTTCTCTGCAGGGAAGACAGCCAGGTAATAACATACAATTTATCCAAGCAACTCCCTGGATATTGAGTCTTTACCCATCTATTCTCTAGAGTTTAAAAGAAATGAAAAGATGTGAAGAGATAGAAATGCTTGAAACATTACTTTCAATTTAGTCTAATATGTGTGTCTCAGTTCAGATTCCCTCAGAAGCCTACCCTGAGACTTCATTTAATATAAATAGTTCATTTGGACTGCACAGAGGGAGACTGTGATACAGGGAAGGCAAGGCAATGAATAGACTGTGCCCTGTGAAGAGTCATTCTCTGGGCCACTGATATTTCATCCTGAGAGTAGAGAAATTACATACAACATAAGGCTGGGAATTATTGCAATGGAAGCAGAGGGGAAGGGAGTTTGTTTACCAGTTCCTAAAAGCCACTGGTTTATTATGGGCTACTAAGGGATGTTAGCTCCTGTTTTCCTGGATAACAGCACACAGATATAGAGCAGTGTACATGGTCCATCAAAACTCATCCAGACAAAAGAAACAGGGATCTGATGGAGGTGGTGAGACATCGATAGGTTACTCTGATACAACTTTCAGTTCAACACTGGCTAACGCCATAGAATTTTAGTGTCTCATTGACTGATGTAGACAAAGAAGCATGCCTAAGAAGAGAGATCTAATGCAAAGTCATACATTTAGCTTGTAAGGGAGAGATTGGAGTATAACTGCTACGTTGCATGAAGAAAAACTCAAGTCTTTGAGGCAAACATTGCCTGAGTGTAATGGGTAATCTTGGGTGTCAACTTGACTACACCTGGAATCAACTACAACCAGTTAGTATGCTTGTGAGGAATTTTTTTCATTGGATTATTTGAGATGAGAAGAGCTATCCGACATGGGTCAGAAGACTCACTATAAAACTATCCTGACCATTCATCTATCAGGTAACTAAGAAATTCCGTTAATATTAAAACCTACTTTTTCAGGATTCTTAAGTAGACTGAAGACTAGCAGCTATATAAGAATTCCCTGGGATCCCAGTCTTAGGTTAGCAACACACACACACACACACACACACACGCACGCACGCACACACACACACACACACACACATCACTGGGCCCAAGCTGGTCCTGAGGCCACAAGAAAGTTACCTGGAGAAGTAGTCCAAATGGTTATTGTTTCTACTTCTGTTATAATACCTTCTTCTCCCAAGCATGCACCTGTACTTGTATGAGGTCTACCCTATAATTGGTTGACTGAGCAAAAGAAGACTAAGGCCTAGTTTACTGATGGTTCTACACTAGGCAGTGTAGACAGTGAATACCTGCAGCATTACAACCCACTTCTAGAAAATCCCAAAAGACACCATGAGGAAATCTTCACAATGGGCAGAACTTGAGGCAGTGCACATGATCATACTCTTTTTTTTCGGAAGGGATATGGCCAGATATACAATTGTTCACTGATTCATGGGCTGTAGTCCATTGATATTTATGTACCATGTAAATGCTCATCAAAAGGTGCCTTCAGCACCTCCCTATTCATTGAGTAGTCCAGATAGATCAGTCTTTCATCTTGGAGCTAGTATCTTTCTTTCTTTTCCACCCCTTAATTAAGTGAATAATCTGCCTGTCTTTGTCTCTCCCTGGCTCTGTCTCTCTGTTTCTCTGTCTCTATATCTCTCCTCCCTTTATATATAATATTCTATAGAAGAGTATTGCAAATGGCTATGGACTTTTGTCATCAGCCTGAAAAGGTGCCACTGACACTCTGTTTGCAAAGCCAGGGTACAGAATCAGCCTAGGTGTCTAATGACAATTGGTTAGAGAAAGAAAGCAGTGTGTTTGTGTATTCACGTGCACCCGTGTGACCCACCATGTGAATGTGTGAATACACACACTGCTGGATTATTCAAACATGAAGAACATAAGCTTGTCACTTATAGCTAAATGACAGGAACTGGAGGGCATGAAGTGAAATTAGCAGCCACCTGCAAGAGATGAGCCACCTGTTCTTCTTCACATGCGGAAGTTAGAAATGTCAACGTGAAAGTAGAAGTGTCGTAGTTTTTACTAGAATTTGTGGAGGGTGGAGACGGTGGGAAAAGGTGGTGTAGAAATATATCACATTACCACTACTATGATTAATACACACTAATAAGTAATAAAATAAATCAAATAGAAAGAAGTGAAAAATCAACACCCCTGACTACTGTACTCAAGAGGGACAAGCATGTGCCTCAGGAGAGGTGAGTATTGAGAAGAATTAACGTGGGGATGGATCTGAATCCCCCTGGCAGGCAGACAGAGCTGGATTTCCATAGTCAAAAAAGGTATGATGCGGAGGTTCCATGACAGCACATAAAAGGGCGAGTTGTCAAGGGAGAAAAGCTGAGTTCATTTAGCTCGACAATTATTAGCAATTTACAGCTGTAGGTATGATTATTAGTGAGAGAAAATTCATGAGATAAACAGTTCTTTCAAAGCCCTGGGAGCAGGCAGGAGGGTTTCTCCCCCTTCTGCTCAGTGACTGACATTAGACATTCAAGTCACTCTCTCCACGTTCA
This sequence comes from Mus pahari, assembly GCF_900095145.1. NCBI lineage: Eukaryota > Metazoa > Chordata > Mammalia > Rodentia > Muridae > Mus > Mus pahari. The sequence goes on along the minus strand of NC_034590.1, from coordinate 44,643,738 downwards.
TTATGTGGGGCTGAACAGAATCAGGCAATCCTAACCTGCTGTGCTCTTCTGCTAATCTATTCCAACACCAGCAGAATATTAATGGCAGGGGAGCACAACACTTTCCATGACCTCTGCTATTTCGTGCTGTGATGAGACCAAGCACAGTTCTGCACTTAATGACTTAGCATTGGACTTCGGCAGGAAAGAATTCAATTTTGCAATAACAAACTTTTGGGTAATTGCACACATAATCAGAGCACATTTGGTCCATTCATTGGCTATCCTGAGGGTCAGTCATCATTTCTCTCCTCGTTTCTGCCATACTTTTAAGGCCACTGTCTATATAGCCTTAATTAGCAACATGAACAGATGAACTGAACGTTAGATAGCTTCCTCCCTCCCTCCCTCCCTCCCTCCTTCCTTTCCTTTTCCTATTTTTTTAAGATGTGCCATCTTTTGCATTTTGTATTAAGGTCCCACAGGTTATGGTGTTTTTCTTTTCTTCTTCTTTCTTTTCTTTTGTTCAACTGTACTTGGAATTTAGGCAGGGCTTTCCCTGGATATTTTTCTTGGCCAAATTCCTCACATAAAATTTGCATTATTCTAAAAGCTGATGCATTTTCTTTTTGTCAAGAAGAAAAATTATAAAATTGTGCTGTTCTACAAAGCTGAGGACATAATAAGATTCCCGGAGGATCAGGGACAGTTTCTCCTTGACCCTAGATTATATGACTATAATAATGTTGCCGTTAGCCATAGAGAAAGCAGCTGGTTTCTTATACGTATTTATATAGTAAGAAAAATGAAGACAAAAATTCCCCACTGCAGATGTTGGTGTAAGCTGCTCGCTCTTCTAAGTTACAAGATTAGTTTTAGCAATTACATTTGGTATCCAATAATCTGAGAATCTGTTCTTCTTTGTGTTTCCTGTTATTCATCATTCTCTCCTACGCTGGACAAAGAGAGCTGTGTACATCACAGAGGTCAGGGAACATACCTAGGCTTTCTCAGTTCCCAGGAAATTATCTCCTTTTCTGTACCCACTCCAGTGCAGCAGTCTGGCTTCTCCCTGATGCAAGGAACGCTTCCCTCAAAGAATGTGCTAAGCATCTAAAATTCTTATCTGAAAAAACTGAAGAAGAGCCTTGACAGTGTTGGTTTTCTAGAACAGTCTGGAGTTCTGTGCAGGATGCTCCACAGTGTCAGAACTTAGAGGTGTAGGCTGGAGTTGTACAGGTCTTCTTGGGTTGTATCTTCCTGATGGCACACCTGCTTGTGTCTAAGTTGTCATTAAATCTTTGGTCATTCAAGAGGCTGCCAAAACAATTGTGTTCATGATCAGAAGGACTGAAGTTTGGCACCTGGCATGTTTACAACCTCTTACCTTTGCATAAAGTATACATGGCTTGCTGGGTTTTGCAGCTCAGAGGTAGAGCTGTTGGTTAGTGTGAGTGAGCTATTGGTTAATACCCTCCAAGAGATGCGTAGAGGAGAGACAAAATGAGATGTGTGTATGTGGGGAAACACAGCTTGTCAAAATGAATGGTAGGTAACATTAAAACTAGATCACCCTTAGCTGTTAGTTGTTTAGTTTCAAGAGTTATTGATCTAAATTCCTGTACTTAATACACCCACTTCAAACCCACCCATTTCTAATGGCTAGTGTGTTGCAGAAGGTACACTGTGTGCAGCTGGTTAGCTTCTCCTCTATTGCCATTGTCTGTATTGTCAGCAAAGAAAGACAACGCACAGGAATGCTTATGAATAATTCAAGTCCTGGAAAGAAGGCCATTCCATGACCCAACACAAACCGTCTCATCATCAATCGGCATTGTTAAAATTAATCCTGCGAAGGCCAACCTCCTTCAGACGTGAGATAGAAGGCGATTCTGATTTGCAAGCAAAGAGGTCCTCAAATAAGAAAATCAATTTAAACCCAGAGTGACATTTCAGTTTGATTCAGTCAGCATTGTCTGGCTTGCATTATTTAATAGGCTGCGTCTACAGTGACCTCTGAAGAGTTAAAACTCATGAACAGGGGAGCTGAGTGCTATCTATTATAATTTCGACTTTAATGATTTAGAAACGGGATTCATTCTTCTGGCATGTCAGCTCTGACATGGTTTCCACTGCAGCTCATCTATTGGGAAGGATCACGATCCCAAAGACTTCTCTGACCTCATTTGGGTCTTGTGGTTCATTTGGTTAAGCATTTCAAAACTGAAATCCAGGAGGAGCAGCTCTAGAGAACGTTCTGACTGGCCCTGGTGGAAAGCGGACACCCAAGCTGGGCATGCCAGAGTAGTGTCCTTCATAGGCCACAAGCTAAAGTGCCACAGAGGCAGCACGAACTGTTTTATACAAACAGTCTTTCTAGGTGAAAATGCTAAGGAGTGTGCAACAGAGAACACATGCTTGAAGAATTTCCTGCATGCTCAAGGTGACATCTGACATCAATCTCACTGACACAAAAGTGAAGGCCTTTGTGGTCATTGGGAAGATTCAAAACTCAAATATATTTTGGGGGATTCAACTTAATCTGTGCTATGTGAGGGGCTACATTTCTCCCCTAAACTACTACTTGATTGATTATATCATCTGTGCATCTATTTAAGATAAGACAGTACCATTTCACATACCCCCAATTTTTAAAATTTTATAATAGAAAATGAAACTCCTACGTATGATAAAAACTTGAGTTGGAACAGCTAAGAACAAGTTAGGTCAGGGTTTGGCAGTCATAGGCCGGATCCAGCCTGCTTTCTAGTTCCAGTAAATAAGGCTTTGTTGGAACACACCCTGACAGAGTCATTTTCAGATATTCTTGAAAGAATATTTAGTTTTAAGCATGTGTATCTGTGTGTATCTGTGTTTGTGTCTGAGTACAATGCCTGACTGTGAGCCCCCAACATGGATTCTGGGAAATGAAATGTGGTCCTCTACAAGAGCAGTGTGAGTTCTTAACTAATGCGATAAAGGTCCAGACCCTCATTTTCAGTGCCTGTTGCTACTTGCACACCACAGCAGTGGGATTAAGTGGTTATAACCAAGACCGGCCTCCATTCTGGAAAGGCTAGAGATATTTACTCATTAGCTTTTTGTGTACAATTCATTTCTTGAGGAAGCCTAGAGTGCACAGGATCTGTAAGTGGCAGGGTTTATAGAAACCTGAACTATTGGAGCGCTAGCTTGGAAAGTTGATGAAGCCCAGATTACCAAAAGAAACAATCTGACAAGTAATGGCATTGTTGGGGGAATTGCAAATACCCATTCCTTGTGCTCTGGCAAAGGAAAGAGTCAGAACCTGAGTTTGATGACATCACTCCTAGAAAGTTGTCCAAGTTCAAGAGATGGACACACAGAGAGAACAGCAATGCTTCAGGTAGCCACATGGTCTCATTATGGCTAGTCTAGTGTTTAGGCTTTACGAAAATAATAAACCCAGCTAAGAATTCTTGTCTTGTGTTTGTGCGCCAAAAGGCAAAAATCATGCAACTGTTCTCTGAAGGCTAACTGTCTTCGCATTTTACATTTAGTTTGCTGGCCATGAGGAAAAGGCAGCAGGCTGGATTTGGCATGTGGAACATAGCTTGCCGATGTCTGGATTAGATGAAATTCATTTTGGGCTCCAAGTTCTGTTGTTTAGCTTCTGTGTTCCATAGCCCTCCTTCTAGTTGCCAAGTGCTAATTTGATCTAATCTATTGGGAGACTTAGGAGGAACTGGAAACATTTCCATAAAATGGTTTTCCACAGTACCCACAGTGGAGTATCAACCATCCAGCCCAGGGCTGGGCACAGGTGTGTACTTAGCATGTTACTGAAAGAATGATACCATGAGGCTGCCCTGTCTTGTGATATCAGTCTTTCAGGACGCCTGGACAGACAGCTGGTTCCCTCTGCAATGCTTCCACCCATGTATCTTTGACTATAATGAACACTTGAGAATCCATTTAGTAAATATGTGAAGCAGACACATTTAGTGCAGGACATTATGTTTATTTTGTATAATTACTGAAAATGTGTGCGGTGTCCTGGCATAATTGGCTTGGTCTGTGGCCAGGTTTTGATCCCACCTTGTCCAAAATTTGAACTTTTTAAAATTGAGAAATAGTTTAAAATGTAAGAAACACAGCATCAGCTAAGTTTTCCACGTTCCTCTCTTGTGTCTCTTCTGTCTTCTCAGGCTTGGTCTTCCTTTTGGTACTCTTAGATGGTTATCAAATAATTTGGCAATTGGGTGAAAATCTCTCTCTCCCCCCACCTCAATCCCAGTCATAATTGGTTTCGGTCTTCGAGTGGACAGGTTCACATAGGGCTTCCATTGTTTCCACCTCTGTTGTGTACCTTGACTCCAGCTGACATTCATAACCAGCCCCAACTACCATGGACCCCACCCCCATCATGTAGATAGCACTCAATGATCCTATGCTTCCATGGTAAGTCCTTCTGGCTCCAAACTTTTCAGGCAGTCTTCATCGGGGCATCCTTCAGCCACACCAGGACTCTTGTGCTTGCTTCTGCATTCTATCTATGCCGAGTCTTTCAAGGCCTTCCATTGCTCCCTGCTCAATCCACTTCTTTCTTTAATTCTCTCAATATCTAGCAATTCACTGAATGTTCTATGATCTTAAAGGGCTGTGAAACTTCTGTTTTTTCCCACCATATTCATATTAGGATTCTTCAATCAGCAACTTTTAGGATTTCTGGCTCATGACACCACAGAAAACAGGACACAGCAGAGGAATGGTTTTTATTATTGATGGTAAGTGGTCAAACCCAGAGTCTCATGACTGCCAGGTAAGCGTTCTACATGGAATTACATCCTAGTCCAAAGGAACAAGTCTTGAAGATTTTCAATTGAAAAGAAAAATCATGTGTTTTGTAAAACTTATTTTACGTTCCTCATTTTATCCAAGAGTATTAACTATAACTTAGACATTTCAAGATCTGTCTAGATAAAACTAGCAATATTGAATTCTCTACAAATTTCTCATGTAAAATCTGGCTTGTATAATTGCTGTTATTCTCCAGAAATAGCCACTTAAATCAAATTTACTGTTTATTTTGGAGTATCTGAATTAAATGATGGAGGCTGTATTGGAAAACAATACAATGGAAATATGTTTTTGAGCATCAGGGTCCTATTTTATTGCTAAAATAACAGCAATGTGCCATTTTGTATAATCACAACAAATGAAATGACTATTTTTTTTGAGAAATAAAATAAGATCCTGAAGTCTAAGATGGCAAACAAACAAACCAAACATTATGCATATGTGGAGATGGAACAGAGTGGGGAGAGACCTGTTTGCATTATTGACATTGGAACCTATGGTTCTTGTATGGATGACAGTATTTTTTACACGTGTGTGTGTGTGTGTGTGTGTGTGTGTGTGTGCGCGCGCACGCACATGCGCGTGCAGGCCCAAGTATCTTCCTGCCTCAGCTTCCTGAGCACAAGGACTCTGATGCTGTTTACAACTGTGGGTGCTGGGAACCTGACCTCAGGTCCTCAAGGTTATACAATGGTCGTTCTACTGACCGAGTCACGTTCCTAGCCCTTAGCAGTTTTAGCTTGGAAGAATAATCACTTATTTATAGGTTTTGCTGTTCATAAAAATAATAATTACATTTTTGTGAAGTAAAGTAAGAATTGTGTCAAAAATAGAAAAAAATGCTTTTAAATAATGATTTTTTTCTTTGATTCTATTACAATTATAGAAACTTTGATTGCCTTATTCATCACCCCCCATATTGTATTTCAATAAACCCTTTAACTTAAAAAAGAATTTGAGTAATTTAATAGGGAAAAATTTGGCTTTTATTTTAAATTATTTCATGACAAAAACTTTGAGATTAATTTTAATATTCATAATAAAAGATTGCATGACTCAATTCCAATATCCTTTGGGGACAGGTTGAAAAAGAAATACATAGCATTTTTTTTTTTAAAGTATAAAAGGTCAATGGAAGTCCCTGATATGAAAGTCCCTCCATATCTGGAAGGACTCTGAGCTCTAAGCAGCTGTTCATAGCATCTCACTCAGGAAACATGTTTGTAAGTCTCCTTGGTGTTTTCTGCCAGCTCTCTTGGGAAAAAGTGTGTGGTTTTGAAGGATTTAATTAAATTTAGCAGAAAAGTTTAGCAGAGAGTCAATATAGAAAGTATTCTGCATTATAACAACAGAGTATACAATTAAGACATAGAGATATGTTTATGTGTTATATGACAATCAAAGAATTAAATACCTTGAAACAAGTCCGACGAGTAATGTTCAAGATGTTTGAAAGGAAAGATATATTATTGATGGGTTCTGTTGGAAGGACCATCAGAGTTCTTTGCTCCAGTCTTAAAGAGCTCTCCTGAAGGTCGTAGTATTCACCACCTTGCTGAGAAAAAGCAGACATACCCTCGCCTCCCGGACTCTTGCTGTTTTTAATTATCATCCAGTCATTAACCCTGGCAGGGGGAACATTTCTCTGATAACTTTGGTGGGGAGAATATTTCCTGAAGGAGGAACATAAAGTAAATTATGTCCGTTATTATACAAACAGGCCTTAGGTCTAGCAGTCATCGACACTCTCAGAGGCCCACACCCTGCTGGCTCTGCTGAGGGGAGGGAGACCGTGTCGTGCAGGACTCAGCAATCTTCTGTATTAGTTAGGGTTCTAAAGGAACAGGGCAGGTGGAATGAGCATACCTGTTAAAAGAGGATTTGTTAGACTGGCTTAAGAGATATGGTCTGTCTGAGCAACAATGGCTATCTCACAAGGGGAATTCTGAGCCCCTGATAGCTGTTAGCCCCTGAGGCTGGATGTCTCAGTAGTCTCAATCTGGAAGTGGAGTACGGGGAGATTCCTGGAAAGCTGACACTCTTCCAAAGGCAAAGCTTCCTTCATCATGACGCTGGAAGCTATGGCCCAGATACAGGGTTAGCTTCCCTGCTTCTAATCATTTAATAAAGAATGTCCCTCATAGGGATAACTATCAGTGTGGGTTTTAGTTTATTCCAGATACAGTCATAGTAACAGCCAATACTAGCCATCACAGTTACCTTGGTTGTTGGTTACAATGGCAGAAAGCTGGCAAACACAGACAAACATGTAGACAATGAAGCCACTGCTATAAAAAAAGAGATCCTGGGAATGGCTTCATGCGTATCATAACAAGTGAGTCACAGTGAGGGTGGCACTTCAGATTCACAGAGCATGGGTGTTCATTTCAACAAATGTGGGAGAGGCAGTTCCCTGTGTGGGAAGAAGTAAAGTATGACCTCTTCGAAAGCACACATGCCACAATTGATTAAGGTCGGATATTGTCCAAATACCAGCAAATATGTGAAAAGGAAGCCATCTTTATTAACAATGGAGAAAGAGAATACTGATGGAATAAGCTAGGGTTACATAGTTGCCAAATTGGTAAGTATGCAAAACACAGATAACACCAAATCTGTTAAGATCAAGTATAATTCTCATGTTCTGTTGGTAGGAGTCCCAGCCATTTCTGAATGTGTCTTGGCACAAACTAGGGAAAGTCTCTGGTCCAGAAGTTCTACTGTTAGGTATAAACTCAGAAAATAATTACATTCCAGGGATACAGCAGAAATAGAGGAAGATGCTTTAGTGTCACTGAAAAAAAAATCCATTGTAAATACTTCTACTGTTACTGAATGATGGAATGATGATTTGGCACATTTTATAACAATGTATCCATATACAGTGGAATGCTACACAGTAAGAAAAACAGAGAAGATACAATATCACACAACGTGTATAGACATTGTAAACATGTAACGTTGTAAACAGTTAATCAAAGAAGCTGGGGATAAAAGGATGTATACTATGTGAGACCATTTATATAAAGCTTATGAAACAGGCAACTACATACTTCAGGTCACAAATCAGAGAGAAGCAGAACTGAATACAAATATGTTATCATCTTTGACAGACCCAGAAGGCTGCTCCTTGAGACTTGGTATACTGTACAGTTTCGTGGGGTTGACAGTGTTCTATTAATGTTCTGAGTTAAGCCGATGGCTTTTACAAACCATCATTCTACATCTCTTGTGTGTGAACCTTCAGTTGTCTGTGTTGTTCTCCCCATGGGAAAGCTGTGAGACACAAGGGAAGGAGCGTCTGTGTTTTGCTGTGATTGTTGTCACTCAAGCAAGCAAATACTTTATGCTGTTTTCTCCATGTAGGGATACCTTACAGCTTGAGCATCGATGTCTAGAGGAGCACCTCTCCTTCCCAAATAGCACCAGCAGCTAGGAACCAAGCATAAAATAACACCCAAAATGGTGGAGGAACAGTTCACATTTCAAACCATGACAGAAGACGAATTGACCAGAAACTCTTGAGTTGGGAACTGAGCAGAATGCAGACTTCATTCCAATTACTGGATGCTAATGTCAGTTGCTTCTGGATTTCACTATAAGATTCATAGTCTATGTAGAGTATGGGTTATGGGCTGAAGATGGCAGAGTGCTTGCTTAGTGTGCATCAAGGTCTGGGTTTGATCTTTTGTACTATATGAGCCAGGTGTGATATAATCCCAGGACTGTTGGGTTGGAAGCAGGAGGATCAGATGTTTAAGGTCATCCTCAGCTATGTAGGTGTGGTCGTTTGAATAGGAACTGCCCCCATAAACTCATATGTTTGAATGCTTGTCCCATAAAGAGTGACACCATTAAGATGTATGGCCTTATTGGAGTAGGTATGGCCTTGTTGGAAGAAGCATGTCACTGTAGAGGTAGGGTTTCAGGCCTCCTATGCTCAAGCTTTGTCTGTTGTACCTTGTTGGGCTGTAGTCTACCATAACTGGATAATTTCCTGAGTTCAGCACAAAATGGAGGACTCCCTTTTCTTGGGCTTCTTCTTCTCCACCTCATCTGGGGAGCCCAACCCACATTCTCCCTGAGGAATGTCTTGTAATCACTGGCAAAATTACAAGTTCAACTTTATGGAATGCCTCTTCATGTAAGTGAGGTTTCCTCAACCTCAGCCAATGAAGATTTACCCTAAGAAGATCCCATTCCCACTCTCCAAGGTTCATAAATACAGCCCTGGTTCACCCCAAATAAAGTGAATGTGTACAAGCCCATCCCAAATATAGGTATGCATATAAGCTATTTCATTGAATACTGGCTGAGAGAACTGCTTCATTGAACATGGTCTAAAAGAGCTGTAACATCCTCAGGACTCAGTTCTACTCCATCCTTCCGTGTTTGATGTGTAGCAGCACCTGGACACCACAAAGGAAGAAACATAAATCCAAACGACATCGCCCAGTGTGGAATCCAGTCTCCTGTAGCCTAAAGATCAAGATGGAGAACTCTTGGCTCCCCCAGCACTATGTCTGCATGCATGCTACCATGCTTCCTGCCAATTTAAATGTCTTCCTTTATAAGAGTTGCCATAGTCATGGTGTTTTGTTTTTTCACAGCAATAAAACCCAAATGTCTTACTTAGGGTTTTACTGCTGTGAACAGATACCATGACCAAAGCAACTCTTATAAAAGACATTTAATTGGGGCTGGCTTACAGATTCAGAGGTTCAGTCTATTTAACATCCAGGCCTGAGCACAGCAGGGTTCAGGGGCTAGAGGAGCTAAGAGTTCTACCTCTTGTTTGGAAGGCAGGTAGGAAAGACTGGCTTCCAGGCAGCTAGAGCAAGGGTCCTACACCCACAGAGACACGCCTCCTCCAACAAGGCCACACCTACTTCAACAAGGCCACACCTCCAAATCGTGCCACTCCTAGGCTGAGCCTATTCAAACCACCACAACAAATTAAGACAGTAGGCATGATAAGGTCATCCTCAGATACCCAAAACCCCCAAAGAAAGTAGGTTATGAATTTGAGAAGAATGCATATAGATTTTAGAGGCCCAATGGTATCTCTAATGCCTGGCCTTAGGTGAATCATTGTTTTCCCGAGAGGCCCCGTTGGCATTGTACAACTGACATTTCATCTGTGTTGCAGGACTGACTTGCAGACATATGCTACGTAGCATTGGGTCAACAAACGAAAGGGTGTTATCCCTGCTAATATGATCAAACCAATAATTTTATTAAAAAGGACCTAAGCCCCCGTGGAATAGAGAAAAGTTCTTAGAATCACACGACAGAACTAGATCTTTCGACCCTTCCCACCAATTTCTCTGTCTTAGGAAACCACAGTCAGTCAGTTCTAGTCCGAGAACTTCAAATAGAGAAAAGCAAAAAGAAAGAAAAACAACTACTTTGCAGCCCACTTTGCTAAAATTTTCCAGGTGAATTTTACAAATTTAATTGGATTGGCAAGGACAAGATTTGTCTTAATAAGAAAACACATTCATTAAGTTGTAATGCACAACCCAAATGGGGAGTCAGCATGTGACAGATTATAGAAATAACAAGGCTCGGAATGGCCGCCCAGGCGCACCTGCAGTCACCCCACCTGGGGCTGTGATTTCATTACCCTCATAAACCAAGGCAAGGTCAGGCTTAGTCAGACGTCGATTAAGAAGCCCCCGGGGAGATCCCAGGTGCAGAAGAAACTAACGTAGATGCAAGGAGAGACTGTGAGAAACTCTCTTTCCTGTCCCAAAGCAGAGCTTTTGGGGGCAGCCAAAGGGAAGGACCCATTATTCAGTGAAGTGGGAGGAGCCACCCCACCCAGCGGGGTTGGGGGGGGGTTGTCAAACTAGAGGACATGGGTTAGATTTGTCTTCAGCCTTTGTTAAGACGAGAGTTGGGGTAAGTTTTCATCAACTGTTGGCAAACCTGACCTTGCAAATTTGTTCAGGTGCAGCTGCTTCTCTTAGGGGGTGGGAAAAATAAACCGGGTGCTTTATTTGCTGGTAAGTGGGCTGTCTTCAGTGAGCTGGTGCCAGTTGGGTGAGAAATGAATCCAGAGTTCCCCGTTCCTTGGGAATGGCGTGAGAAGCCAGTTGACCTGGCCGTACGTATGTCAGGTCTCCCAGATAGATCTGCTTTTCTAAGTGACTCCTGCAGTTTTAAATTTCCCTACTCAGAGCTGACCATGCACCGTGATCCCTGATGGTAGAGTATCTCCTCAGGTCTTAGCTTGGCAAACTCCCTCAGCTAGATTTGAACAGAGGTGTCATGGGACACTCAGCGCCACACTGTCGAGATGAACTCTCTATAAGGGGATCTGGGGAATTTAAGGGAGAAGGTGGAGAGAGAGAGAGAGAGAGAGAGAGAGAGAGAGAGAGAGAGAGAGAACTGAAAAACAGAATCTAGACTTTTGAATAGGAATATAGCAGCTAGAATCATCTGTATAACCATGGTACCTAAAGACCACAAATTGTTTCTCGTCATGGATGGGTCACAAAGTTAGAAGCTAAAATGTGTCTTCAGTAGTAGCTTGCTCAGGCCACACTGCACTGGAAGGGAACTCTTCAGGATTCTAGGGATGGAAGGGAACTAGATCAGGGGGAGGAGTTATCAGAGGTGACTAGACATGAGAGCTCAGATGGTTTGTGACACCCACAGTCCAGTGGGAAAAAAATGAAGCCATAACTACTCCTAGGTATGGCCTGAGGGGAAGAGTTACTGTGGCTACGAGGGAGCGCACAGCCAGAAGGGTCCCCACTGCACATGATCACAAGAGGGGCAGTTGCCTTAGCTTGGATTTTATCTCTGTGAAGTGACATGATCATGCCAACTCTTTTTGTTTCCTTTTTAAATTTTATATGGACCTTTATTTTTATTAGATTTGAAACAAACCTATGCCTATGTATCAAAAGTCATGGAAATTGAAGCATTTTTAAAAAAAAAATATTTTAAAGTCCAGATTTTATTCCCCTCCTGGTCCACCCTCCAACTGTTCCACATCCCATACCTCCTCCCTGCCCCTGTCTCCACAAGGATGTCCCCACCCCGCCCTCACCCCACCAGAACTCCCTGAGGCCTCCAGTCTCATGAGGGTTAGGTGCATCTTCTCTGACTGAACACAGACCCAGCAGTCCTCTGCTGTATGTGTGTTTGGGGCCTCATATCAGCTGGTGTATGCTGCCTGGTTGGTGTTCCAGTATCTGGGGTCTAGGTTAATTGAGAGTGCTGGTCCTTCTACAGGGTCACCCTCCTCCTTAGCTTCTTCCAGTTTTTCCCTAATTCAACCACAGGGGTCAGCAGCATCTGTCCATTGGTTGGGTGCAAATATCTGCATCTGACTCTTTTAGCTGCTTATTGGGTCTTTCAGGGGGTGGCAATCATGCTAGACCCCTTTTTTGTGAGTGCTCCATAGCCTCTGTAATAATGTTAGGTCTTGGGGCCTCCTCTTGAGCTGGATCCCACTTTGGGCCTTTTACTGGACCTTCTGTTTTTTTTTTTTTTTTAAGATTTATTTATTTATTATATGTAAGTACACTGTAGCTGTCTTCAGACACTCTAGAAGAGGGTGTCAGATCTTGTTACGGATGGTTATGAGCCACCATGTGGTTGCTGGGATTTGAACTCCGGACCTTCAGAAGAGCAGTCAGGTGCTCTTACCCACTGAGCCATCTCACCAGCTCCTCAGACTCCTCTCCATTTCCATCCCGCAGATCCTTCAGACAGGAACAATTATGGTTCAGAGTTTTGACTGTGGGATGGCAACCCCATCCCTCACTTGATGCCCTGTTGCTGGTAGAATTGCAAACTGGTACAACCACTCTGGAAATAAATTTGAAGCTCCTTAGAAAATAGGAAATAGATATACCTGAATTCCCAGCAATACCACTCTTGGCAATATACCCGAAAGATGCCCCACCATGCCACAGGGGCAAATGTTCCACTCTGTTGATAGTTGTCTTGTTTGTGATAGCCAGAAGCTGGAAACAACCCAGATGTCCCACGACAGAAGAATGGATAAAAAAATTCTGGTTCATTTACACAATGGAATATCACTTAGCTATTAAGAATGAGGACATCCTGAGTTTTGCAGGCAAATGGACGAAACTAGAAAATATCATCCTGAGTGAGGTAACCCAGACCCAAAAGGACATGCATGGTATGTACTCACTAATAAGTAGATATTAGACCCCCCCAAAGTGCTAAATACCCAAGATACAGCCTACAGAACTCAAAAAGGTCAGCAAGCTGAAGACCCAAGTGAAGATGCCTCAGTCCCACTTGGAAGTGAGAAGAAAGCAACCACAAGTGCGGGGGAGGGGGAGAGGGATCTGGGAGGGAAAGGGAATGGGGGCAGGTTCAGAGAGGGGAACATGATCAGGTATTGGGTGGATGTGAGGAAGGACTGAAATCCCTGAGGGCCAGCAGAAAGAATGGAAACATGCAACCTTGGGAGGTAGGAGGTTGTGGGACCCTACAGTATGTACCAGAGACCCGAGAGATGAGAGACTCAAAGAGAGGAACCTTAGATGAGATGCCCTACATTGGAGAGAGGGAACTTGTAGAGCCCACCTCTAGCAGAAAGACAGGCCATGGAAACTCTTACAAAGGAAAACACTTTAGCAATCCTGGGGTACAGTTTTAGAAGTTTAGTCCATTGTCATCATGGCAAGAAGTGAGGCAGCTTGCAGAGGTAGACATGGTGCTGAAGAAGAAGCCAAAAGTTCTATGTCTTGATCCTTAGGCAGCAGGAGAGTGGATTCTACATTGGGTGGAGCTTGAGCATAGAAGCCTTCCCCCCACAGTGACACACTTCCTTCAACAAGGCCACCTTTACCCTAACTAGGCTACACCTTCTAGTACTGGCATTTGCTATGGGCCAAGCATTCAAATACATGACTCTATGAGAGCCATTCCTATTCAAACCACCACAGTGATGGTGGTGGTAGTGGTAGTGGTGGTGGTGGTGGTGGTGGTGGTGGTGGTGGTGGTGGTGGTGGTGGTGGTAGAGAGCAGAAGAACAACTAGGGAACCAAGGAACCAAGAGGCCAGGGATGAGTAAGGAAACCAAGAAGCCAAGAGATAGTGTAGCCCAAATGGCTGAGTTATATAGGGAAGAGCAGCTGCGGGAAGGGCAGTGAAGCTTAGTGGTGGGGGAGGTTGAGGGTAGAAAAGCAGGGTGAGAAGTAGTGAGAGGAGCCAAGACTGTTTAACAGGGATTTGAGATGCTGTGAGAGACTGGTGGCCAGGGTCAAGTAGGCACCTCAGTTATCCATCTGTCCTGAGTTTGAGACCTAACAACAAATAAGCAAGACTAAAGATTTCTTCAAGAACCAAGCTGCTACCACAGGATGAAACAGGAGAATCCAAAACTGTGGACTTGAAACAGTCAAGTCAGGACACACAGACCTGGAAAACTTGTGTGACATTCTACCCTGTTGGGGCACCGGTATTAGACATTTATCTTTTCATTCTATTTGGTTTGAATTTTGTTTTGATTGGATCCCTGGTACACAGGCACACCCACTTTGAGCTTTATTTTTACACTCTAATCTATGTTTTTATTTTTGTAGAACTACCCAATCTAATGATTCCAAAATATATCTTGAGGCTTGCGCACTGATTGATTTGGCAGAATCCAAAGCCTATTTCACAAAGCTTCAGTTTTCGAGCTGATCTGTGTCCATAAACATAACTAAGATTTTTACTAGGATGGCAGAATCTTATGTGCCAGGCCCCTTTTGGGTCCACAGCTCTCTAGTGTTTAACCTTTCATAAACTCTAATAATGATGGTGTTTTCTGTGCCTTGTGGCTTTAGTGGGGGAAAGCAATGGTTCTTGGATATAAATCAGTGGTCACTGAATAACCACTAAGCAAATGTGAGACCCTGCTTATTAAGCAATTGTCCTGGCACCCAATTGAAAGAGTAAGAATGAAAGTGGGCAGATAATTCTCATTGTCCTCATTGTAATTATTCTCTCTCCTCCCTCTATCTCTGTCTCTCCCTCTCTATCTGTCTCTGTGTTTCAGTTGCTGCCTGCCTCTGTCTCTCTCTGTCTCTGTCTGTCTGTCTGTCTGTCTGTCTGTCTGTCTGTCTGTCTGTCTGTCTTTTTCTCTCTGTGTATGTGTAAAGAAAGGAAGAGGAGGAAATCCTCTATCTTAAGTGTCCTATAATTGCTGAGAGAGGTGGAGCCTGGCAGCCTCACTCTCCAGCTCTGCTTGGACATCTTAATCACAGGCAAGCAGTCTCTTAGGAATCCAGGAAAGCCACACAATTCAGAACATAGCCCGAGGTGAGGTGTCAGACTGTGGGACTCCTATTCTGGATTCCACAATAATAAGCCCCATTTGTGCTTTTGGTGGATTATCAACTCCTTAGTGCTTCAGTTTCTTTCGTTTTGAGATGGGGATAACCGTGTCACTTACCTAGAGGGTTATCGTGAGGATTAAGTGAATCTATGCTTATGAAGTTCTTAGAAAAGTGTCAAGTAGGATAGCTTTACAGCAGTTGTTAGCCATGACTGTTATTTAAGAATCTGATGAGAGCTATGGACCCTCAGCCCACACAACCACAAACATCCATAGCCACTGGATTTTGCACACAGAGCATCCATGTAGTACCTGTAAGAATACTGGTACTAGATGTGCCAGGATACATGGAAACAGGGGTAGGGTGTGGTATTAAAAAGCAGCTGTATAGTAGATTTTGAGCATGTGGTGCTCTATCCTAGGGCCAATGACGTTTCAAGAGAAAAACAAAAGTCTCCTTCTCCTCCTCCTCCTCCTCCTCCTCCTCCTCC
>NC_034590.1:44623108-44628063 GCF_900095145.1 Mus pahari | reverse complement strand
CTCCTCCTCCTCCTCC
This sequence comes from Mus pahari, assembly GCF_900095145.1. Lineage (NCBI taxonomy): Eukaryota > Metazoa > Chordata > Mammalia > Rodentia > Muridae > Mus > Mus pahari. Next base: position 44,628,047 of record NC_034590.1, on the reverse strand, counting down.
TCCTCCTCTTCCTCCTTTTGTCAAGTATATCACCGAATACAAAATGGGTTTTATGCGAGTGACCAGTGCTAACAATGTTTTACAAGAGGCCATGCTAGAACTTCATATTCATTTTAAAAGAGACTGCTCTAGAGTTTCCCTATGCAGGCCTGGTGTCAGTTTATAACAGTACATGTTACCCTTGTAATCACACTTAACTCTTCTCTAAGAGTATTCACTTCATCTTTGTTGCTAACAGTGTGGCTAGTTCATGAAAGATGTTAGCATCATATGGCTGCTACATGAACCACGGTATTCACTCGATTTTATTGTTTCTTTCTAAAGGAAAGATTTACTCCTCTTAATTATATAAAGTTATAAATGATAAATAAGCCCTGTCCTATGAAAACACAAAGAAATCAACCACAACTTCTCATTTTAATTATAAGCCAAAGGACTCAGAGGTGTTTTGAGACCTGCTATTGCTTTTTCTGGCCCCAAGGAGACATTACTTGGTTACTGCGATTAAATTAAGGATAGCTGAACATTCTGCTGGCTCTGGACATAAAATAGACTTACAAGCTACTTTTAGGCTGCCCAAGATCTGATTGAAAACCATGCAGGAAAACATTTGCCTAAACTGGGTGCTAATATTTCCAAAAGAAGGAATTTGTGGCAGAAGGCAGGAGTACATCTGAAGGGATGGATGCTAAGGGAGTCAGCTTTCTGTCGTTGTGAGAAAATGCCTGAGAAAGCCAACTTCAAGGAGGATTTGGCTTCCGATTCCAGAGATTTCATTGCTAGATTGTCTGGATCCATAACTTTGGCCCCTGGCAAAGCAAACATCACAGTGGGGTGTGAGTGGGACCGTGGGTCTTCCCAAGACTTTCTGCTTATCACTCCCTTTAAAAAAAATTTACACAACACCCAAAATACACATTTAAAAAATGAGGTATATGATAATAGACCACAAAACTTCATTGTAAAACATTCTTTTGGTACTAATATATTTTTATCTTTTATCAAAGATGGAAGCAAATTTAACACTAAAAATGAATATGCTTGTTTATTTTTTATCCAACGTTTAAATCTTGGGTGAATGTTTCACACTGCAGAATGCAAGGCATTTTCTTCAAATGTTTTCTAAGTTAAACAGAATTGTGTGTGGTGTGTGTGTGTGTGTGTGTGTGTGTGTGTGTGTGTGTGTGTGTGTGTGATGTCCACAGAAGCCAAAAGAGGGGGTCACCATTCCCTGCAGCTGGATATAACTCCAGGTTTCTTCTATGCTGCCCAAAGATTCTAGGAATTGAACTCAGGTCCTCTGGAAGAGCAGCAAGTACTTGCTCTTTGTTTCCTAACAATCTCTCCAGTCTATGATTATATAATATTTAATGGTGAGAGTTATGTTTGGCATAAGTATACTCCTCAAAATGGCAGAATTATGTTGAAAACATCATTTCCCAATCAGAAGCTAAAATTCATTGGATGATGGAATGGAAAGATGGGTCAATGATTAAGAGTGCTTACTGTTCTTGCATAAGGCCCACAGAAGAATGCATACAGCAGCCCAGATCCAGTTCTTGCCTCTAGCCTCCAAGTGCTCCTGCACACAGGGGGCACACATGAATTTATTAAGACCCACAAACAAATAAGCATGAGAAACTATACAAACATTGAGTCAATTTTAAAATGAAACCTAATTTTAACATAAACCAAAAGGAATAACACAAATTTGATATTTATATGCTAAAGAAAGATGCTATTTCCTTCTTTCTTCTCTTTTCAGATTCAGCACATCAGGTCCTATGTTATTGCATTTGGAGCTGAATTTTTGTGCAGGATGAGAGGTAAGGACTGAGCGTTATTCTTCTACCTGTAGCTATCCACTTTGATCAGCACCACTGTTGAAGATGTCATTATTTCTCTGATGCGTATTGTTGGCTTCTCTGTACATAAAAATCAGGGTGGCTTTAGGAGTGTGGGTCTGTTTCCTATTCCATTGGTTAATGAGTCTTTTATTTTGCAATATCATGCTGTTTTTATTATTATAGCTCTATAACAAAAAATTGAAATCAGGGATGGTGATAAGATTGTATTTTTGTGATTCTGTGTCTTTTATGTTTGTGTATAAAATTTAAGTTTTTCATTTTCAAATTTGATGAGGAATTGCGTTGGAATGCTGATGACATTACATCGAATCTGCAGACTTCTTTTGGTAGTGTCGGGACATGTCTGAGATTGGAGTCATGTAGGAGGAATTCTGGGTGCTTGTGAGAAAAGAAGTCAAGAGACTTGTGACCTCAATTTTATCATAAGTATGTAATTGTTCTTACAGTGTGCTATCATGTCTCTCTCACATGTAGCAGATAAGAATGAGTTTACTTCAGATTACTTACTATAATTGTTATTTGTTTATATGCCTCTATGGAAAAACATGCCACATGAAGCTTTTCCTTGAGATTACATGAATTCATGAGAATATTACTCAGATGATATTTCCTAACCCTTAGGTTATAAATTGTCTGATGCTCTGAATAAATTTGGCTATTGCATGAGACTTTACTCTACCTCATTTTTAGGATGCATTCTCTCAGGTTCTGCTACCTCTAGAGCAGTAAGCAGGTAGGATATCCACTTTTATTCTATTAATCCACTAATCTGTGAGTACTGTTGATCTTTCCCTCTGACTGTGGTATGTATCCTCATTGTTTTCCTTCAGTGTCTAGGGGTTTTCGTTGTACAGATCTTTCACTTTCTCCATTAGATTGATTCCAAAATGTTTTTGAGGCTATTGTGGATGTTATTAATTCCCTGGTTTCTTTTAAGCATCTTCGTAATTTGTATATAGGAAGACAACTAATTTCTGTGCATTAAGTTTATACTTTGCAGTGCTGCTTCCTGTGTTTATCAGCTGTACAAATGGTCTGTTTGAGTCTTGAGGGTCTTTATGGATAAAAGCATAACATCTGAAAAAGAGATGCTTTGCCTTCTTACTTTGTTGTATGTACGCCCTTTCTTGTCTATGGCCCTCGCTAAGACTTTAAATACTATATTAAATAAAAGAAGAGAGAATATACATCCTCATCTTGCTCCTGATTTTAGTGGAAATTCTTGGAATTTTTTTCCTTTTAATTTTGTTCTTGCTAGTGATTTTTGTGGTCTTCACATTCAGTAATATGATTGGCTATAAGATTGTGATTCATGGCTTAAGGACTTAGGTAGAGCAAAGCTTCATATCTTATGAAAGCAGGGAGAGAGGGAGAGGAGAAAGAGAAAGGAGAAAAGAGAGGGATATCTGAGAAGAGAGGGAGAGGGAGGGAGAGAGGGAGAGGGCTGGAAGAGGACAATCAGGCCATGGACAAGATTGCCTTTTAAAGGTTCACACCCAGCACCCCCCCATCTTTTCCAATTGTGTAGCATCTCCTAAACTTTCTATTAGTTTTCAGTAGAGTCACTAGCTGGAGGCTAAGCATTTGATGCATAGGTATTTTAGTTATGGTTTCTATTGCTGTGAAGAGACACCATGGTCAGTATTTATAAAGGAAAGCTTGTACTTGGGGCTGGCTTACAGTTCAGAGGTTTAGTCCATTGTCATCATGGCAAGAATCATGGTGGCATACAGGCAGACATGGTTCTGAAGAGGTAGCTGAAAGAGCTATATCAGCAGGCAACACGAATAGAAAGTTCCACACTGGTCCTGACTTGAGCATCTGAGACCTCAACACCCATCCCCAGCGACCAACTCCCTCCAGCAAAGCCACAACTACTAATATTGTCACTCCTTATGAGCCTATGAGGGAGATTTTTATTCAAACCACAATGGGTCTTCTGAGATATTTGAGATCCAAAGCCTAACAATTACCACTTCAAACTTACCAGTTTCATGGAGAAGAGTTAAAATTAGAAAACTTGTTTTAGTTAAAGAGAACCATGGAGAGCAATGCTTTATCTCTGGTAGAGCATTTGGTCAACTGCCTCATAATTTGTCTCTTTCTGGGACAATACAGCATTTTCTGGACCTATCTCCATTGCTAACAGAGGTTCTTATGCATTGCTCTTTTGATACTACAAAGAAAATTTTCTTGGCATACCAGCTCATCAATTTGTAATGTATTGCAGTAAAGTTATACTGGGGCTTCCTGCAGGGTCTCTCTGTTTAGTTATTGACGGTGCAGGATGATACCTAACTCTGTTTCAGACCACTCTAGGAGAAATTTGGCTTGGTCCAGTCAGTAACCTGGGACTGTATTCCATTTTTAGCCCCTCTGATCAGTAACAGGCCAGCAACCAATGTTATCAGGTCTTTTAAGAAAGAACTATGTGAGAAGGGTGATCCTATAGGAGGGCCAGCAGTCTCAATTAATCTGGAACCCTGGGATCTCTCAAACACTGCACCATCAAACAGACAACATACACCAACTGATATGAGGCCCCCCCAACACACAAACAGTAGAGCACTTCCAGGTCAGTGTTCATTCAGAGATAATGCACCTAACCCTGGAGAGACTGGAAGCCCCACAGAGTTTAGAGTCAGTTGGGGTGGGAGGTGGTGACATCCACATGGAGACAGGGGGATGGGGATGAGGTATGGGATGTGGAACAGTCAGAAGGTAGATGGGGGGTTATGTAAAATATGGAGCATAAAATTTAATTAATTAATTAATTCTAAAAAGAAAGAGCTATGTACACAAATAGTCTAGGCAAAGGCTTGGGTCCTACTCTGGCCTCTTGCACTGAAGGGAAACACCTCCAAATTCCAGGTTCTGTGGCATTAATTGTATTTGAAAAAAATGAACTGGTTCCAAGTTTCTTAATCCTTTTTATCCAATGAAAAATCCCTGTTTCTAGTAAGCATTTTAGTTTGACTCAACCTCCACTCTCTCCATCTTTTCCTTCCTTCCTTCCTTCCTTCCTTCCTTCCTTCCTTCCTTCCTTCCTTCCTTCCTTCCTTCCCTCCCTC
>NC_034590.1:44611732-44623059 GCF_900095145.1 Mus pahari | reverse complement strand
CCCTGCCTTGTTTCCTCTTTCCCTCCCTGTGTCCCTGCCTCCCTGCCTCCCTGCTTCCTTCCCTCTTTGCCTCCTTGACACTCTGACTCCTTCCCTTTCTGCCCTCTTTCCCCCTCTGCTTTTCTTACCTTAGCCTTAATGTGAAAACAAAGAAGATACCATCGTAGCTTAAGTTTCTTTGGGAGAAAACAGACCATGTTTGTGTTATAACTAAACATCTACTGAAGAGAATTGAGTTATTGAGACTCTGGGGAATTTACTTTAGCATGACTTTTGCAGCCAACACTACAAACTGCAGATGTGCACAAGGAGACACAACACTTTGTCAGGGTCAAAGGACCCTGAATGCAAATACAAAAAGCCAAGAAATGAACTCCAGGCCTATCATGAATGTCTGTGGCTTAGTTTTGGAGGTACTGTTTTTGACGAAGTGTAAGGACATAACATCTCTCTGCACTTGTCTATATTGTGACAAAGTAACAAGAGACACATCTTACTGGGGGAGTTTTGTACACAGTCAGCTAATACAACTGCCAGCATCTTCATTAGTCTATGACAGATTCCCGTGTGTTTGATATGAAAAATCCTGAGACTTTGCTGGCTCCTCTCCCAGTTCCAGTCCAGTAACTGTTCCCAATGCCTCCAGCTCCATCCCACTAACCTTGTCCAGGTCCCTTGAGTTCTCTGATGAGTCTTTCTCTGTTCTCTTTTTATTCAAAAGCTATTGTAATGGTGGCCATGATGGTTACTAGGGAAGCATATGTTTTTTAAGCCTCAATTCTTATGTTTGAAGGAACAACCCCACAAATCCAGACTTTCTAGAAGTCAGAAGTAATAATACTGTCTTGGCCACACGGAAGTCTTTCATTCAAATAGAGCAGAATTTGTCTTTCTGGAACCCATCCACCACATTAAAAAATATTGTGAGGTTAGATTCTGTGGTAATTCAGCTCTCCATCCCCTCTTTAGTTCGCTAGATTCCAGCAGTATCTTTCCCCACAGATGGGTCCTCTCCTTTCTACCTTGGGACCCTTGCTCTCCTATTTATATTAGGATGTTTAGTTGGCTCTTTTCTTTAACCTTCAGATAAAATGTTCAAGGCAGAGGAATCTATGTTGTCTTATTAATCTGTCTCTGCCATTCCAGTTGAACTAAATAACATGTGGAATATGAACATTTGTAGGGGACAGTCACTGGACTCATCAGATATGCAGTGATACTCTCCTCATCATCATCAATTTGACCTTGCTGTTGACTCATGAAAATTAAAATACATACTATTTTTAGAACTAAATGTCTGTTTACTGTGCCTTTTATGACCAAGGACATTCTGTAACTAACTCCTTAGTTCAACTGAAAAACACTGTTGTGAGAAATTTTTGATCTGGAGCTAGAAGAGATGTGTCTATTGGTTTGATTCTTTTCATGTTACTATTCATTCATTCATTCATCCATCCATCCATCCATCCATCCATCTATCCATTGACCCATTCATTCATTTGTATGAGGGTATTTATGGTCATAATTTTAGTTTCATTGTCTATAAAAGGAAGATATTCTGGGTATGGGAAGAGTATTTTGTTGTATGGGATTATAACCTGGTCAGTTGACTGTGGCCCTAGCTTTTGATCCCACACTCAGGCATATATGGGCCTAGAGTGTCCACAAAATAACAAAAATAAAATCATGGGTAAATATTCTGAGGCAAGAGTGGTTATCACTTCTTAGGTTCCCATTAGTGAAACAGGGGGAGTAAGATTTAGCTTCTGTGGCCTAGGGCTGGATGAAATTGTGGCTCTTAGCAGGCACTCCCTCCTTCTTGGCTGTCCATTCTTCTTTCATATACTTGCAGAATCCCTCCAGCCATTGTCACTTGGTAAGTGACAGCAGTGAGTGCTATTGTCATCTGATGAATAATGACAGTGAATGATGATAGCCTCTTAGCCATGGAGAAGCTGGAAAGAGAACAGTGTCTCAGCTAAATTGCCTGACTTACTGGAGGGAGCAGAGTGGGTAGGGTGAGCAGGTGAGCAGAATTCATCAACAGAGAATTCTGAACTCAGAATGGCTTCTCCATCTTTGGATTTTTCTGGGAATCCTCATATTTTATAAACATTCTTCAGAAAATCAGAAGGTAGATGATTAACAGGAATAATAGCCAATAACTGTATAGATCTTCTATGTATGAAGGTGCAAAGCAGAATACAGAAAAAGACTAAGATTCTGCACCTTGACAAAAAGGAGGAGAGATAGTCAGGGGAAGATTGAGAAGGGAGAAAGGGCCCAGGTTACAAAGGGCCTTGGTCATAGTCATCACATTAGGTTCAGAGCAGGATACAACCTGGAACAGAATGATGCTTGATTTGTGTTTCTTACAGATGACTGTGGGGCAAGCCACATGTCCTTGGAGCATCAGTGGGATTTGGTTGTTCCTTCTACCATGACGTAGGGTCGACAAGCATTCTAGTGGTTGTATTTCTGGTCATCTCCTCTTAATCCTCTAGGTATTTGGCAGTAAATCTGAATTGGCACATTGATAAACCATACTGTTTATCCCTTTATTCATGTATTTTCTTGTGATTATTTTCTATAAAGGTGAATCCATGTGCTCATCTCTTGCTGTTCACACCTCTGAGAAAGCAATGTTACATTCCTGGTGTAACTTGACAAATCGTGACTGCTATGTTCATCCCACTGTGAATCTCCATCAGGTCTGAGAAGAGCAGAAGTCAGGCTGGGCTGAGAAAACCCGCAGATATTCCAATGTTCTGTTAACAGATGTGAGCACACCCAGCCCAAGCTTTAACATTCCAACACATGGCTCTGTATGAGATAGGAAAGAACAGCTCAGCTCACGTAGGAATGGCTCCTATCCGTGTGCTACTTGCTTTAGTGTGTTGTCCATTTATTACCTGTCTTGAGATAACACTGTGATATATGGTGGGTTTTTTTCTTTTTTTGAAATTTCAGCTATTTCCAGGATGCTCACGTGAAAGTGGACTTAGTACAAACTAAACCATAGCTCAAGTGTCTCTTGAGCCTCATGAGCAGGATACGTGCATGCAAAGATGTGCTCAAATATAAAACAAAATAAGACTAACCTGAAGAAAATACAAAATAGGGGGTCCTTGTTTGGAAAAAAGAAGATTCATGATTACTTAAGCTGGGGAACAGGATGAGCTTCACCACCAGCACTTTTTAGTCAGAGCAAAATATAACATTGTCTAATGCTCAACAGTGAGGTACTCAAGCACTTCAGGTGGACCCCAGACTGATGTGTTGATTCCTAGGCAAATGATTAATGTCAGTACCCGCTAGAAGCTGAGCTCAGAGAGGTGGGCACTAGGACACTGTCAACGGGCCCCTCGTTTGCGGTACCTAGAATAAGGAAGCCCAAATTCTGCACTCAGCACATTCTATGGCTGCCTTGCAGGATATTGTCTAGGAAGCGGTAGTGATGATACTATGAGGGATGAACCCGAGCTCAGATGTCTCCTTCACAAATTTCCATGCTAACAGCCACAGCCCCAGTAAAACTAGAAGGAATATCTGAATTCAGACAGCCTTAGTAGTTCGCTGGATAATTCTGACCAAGTTACTAGAGTTCAGTGACGTGCAGTCTCAGTGAAGTCACCAATGAGAAACACCTACATAGTGGGGCTTGGTTTTATTTGGTTGACTTCCGCACCAACGCCTGCACCTATATTTCTAAAAATAATTGGTTTTTGAAGCTAAGCACATGGGTCATTTCCATTTTGTCACATGATTCCTCTAAGAGAATCTTTTGTCATTTTTTTTTCCCCTAAAGTTCCATGCTCCTCCCATCGTCTTTACAATCCTTTCTGCACTAACTGAAGACATTCTGCTGGGTTCCCCTTGATATGTGGGTGGTGTGCTGCTTAAGATCACCTGGTATGCACCGAATTTTCTATTCCATTAAAAAAAAGAAATAACTTTGTAAAATCCCTAGTAACGTATCATTACACAATGACTCTCATTCTTTGGATCAAGTGTGTGTATGTGGCAAGTGTGTGTATGTGTCGAGGCCAGAAAAAGGCAAACGTTGTTGTCATTGTTGTTGTTATCATTCAGATGATGTTTAGCTTTTTGTTGAGACACGATCTCTCACTGGCCTGAAACCTACTAAGTAGGCTAGGGATCCACACATTTCCACCTTGGTACTGGGCTTACAAGGATTTTTAGAAAAAATGTGATTCTAGGAATTCAGCTCAGATCCTTGTGCTTGCAAGACAAGCTTGTTGCTGATCAAAACATCTTCCGAGCCCAGAGACAACATTCTCATTGTATTTTCATCTTTCTCATCTTGTTCTGTCTCAGGCATGCCTGTTGTTCATATCAGACAGAAGATGGTCCTTGAATTTTGAACTATATATGAGAGGAAAAAATTGTGCTATCTATGCTTGTGTTACTGTGATCATCATTATTGTCATCGTCATCATTCTCGTCATCATCATCATCATCATCACCATTTCGCTCATGGTTTCTAAGTGATTTTAGTCCACCATGGTGCCAAAGGTGTATCAAGATGAGTGTCTATCTATGATTTAAGAGGTGAATTGAGGACCTATTCATATGGTGTGAAGCAGAAAACAGAAAACGTAAACCAAGAATGAAAGGTAGAGAGAACTTCAAAGGCTCAACCTCAATGGTCTACTGCCAGAGTACCCTTGCTTTCTAAAGGGCTTATAAAGCAGCGCTACAACTGAGCATCCAGGACATGAACATGCAGAGTCTAATGCAAAGTCGGACTACAAAGGAAACATTAATGGACATGTAATATTTGCACACATGGGTGATAGGCACGGGTGTGCATTGAGTCTAAGTGCATTTGTCAAAAATTAGAATGGAGAGGCTAATCAATGGCATTACATAGATTTGCTGTTCATTCATAATTGTGAATAAAAGAGCCGATCAAACATATGTGCTTAGTACGTTATTCATGTCCAACCTAATGGCCTTAGTGGCATAAGCGATCTCTGTGGGGCTGGCTTTAGCTATTCTGTTTCCAAGAATGATGGTATAAGAGAGATAGGCTACCAGGAATGACTCCAGAGGCCCATGACAGTTTGATTTATTTCTTAAATTGTAGAAGTCTCTCTGTCATTATTTTCTAATCTGTCAAGAGACTCAGGAGAGCAGAAAACAGAAAGAGAACCCTTTAGAAAACTGAAATGTATGGAGAAAAGGAGTGGAGTGACCGGTGTTGAAATATTCTTTGGTGAGGGTTAGCTCAAAGAGGGGATTATTTTACCTTGTGTCAAATGAGTTTGTCTGTCTTCTATGTCCCTAAGTCTCAAGAATTGTAGCCTGTGCTGTTGAAATGAGTTTTAACTCAAACTCTTCCAAACTTGATTTTAGAGAGCCCCTGTGAGAAAAACCATTAGAAAGACTTTTCTGCCTCAGTGGCTTTCAGCATGAAGTTGTCTTCTTTGGATCAGGAGCCGTGCTTTATGCTGAGCTATGGAGTATGTTAACGAAGATAACACAGACTCTAAAACTCTTTTCCACTTGTATTGCTTAAATCTGCCCCATTCCCGTCTTCATTCAGACTGAATGTTCATTAGCCATGCATTTATGAATCACATTTTCTCGTGTGATAGGTAGTGGTCCTGACTCTTGAGTGTGTTGTTGAGTAAAGTGGACAAAGGTCTTGGTTCTTATATACTCGTAGTGGGCGGAGGCAAAGCATAAAAAAATAACTGGAAAATGATGAATACTTCAGGAAGCAGAGGCCAGGAGCACTAGAAGAGAGGTGGGACAGTAGTTTTGAAGAATCAAGAGAAGCTAGACTATGATAACGCCATCTGATTAAATTCCGGGAAGGGTATTGTCAGGGAGAGCTCCAAGTACAGACAATAATTAGAGCATAGTGCCCAAGGCAGCTTAATGTTTGTTCTGACTTGAGAGCAGCAGGAAAGCTAGTGTCCCTAGATAAAAGGGAACAGGTGTGGGGCGGAAGGAGGTGGAGTTGGAAGGATAGTGGTCTACCATGATTGCTGAAAACATTAGCATGTACTCCGTGAAACAAAGTTACTGCAAGGCTTTAAGCCAAGAGTTTTTATAGAGATTATTATTATTATTATTATTATTATTATTATTATTATTATTGTTATTATTATTATTGGACTAATGTTAAGTTGTGATTAGTAGATATATTGAGCATGTCAAGCTAATAAGGATGCTGACACTGAGTTAGGAGTTTAACTTGTAAGTTATTCAAGATAGGCCTAAAGAAAGCATAAAAACCTAATAGAACAAAACAAACACCCCTCCCAATATTAAATCATGTATTTTATTCTCTCCCTAAACCCAAACTCTTCCTTCATGGATTAAAATACTTTTAATGTAAAGCATTAATTCTATCCTGTTCGAGTTTATAAAGTAAATTTGAGAAACCTTAGTATCATAGACTATTAATTGTTTGGTTTCCAATTTTGACTACAATCCTAAGTTTTGAGGTAGCACTTTCATTATTGTTATTTCCAAATATTGTTTCATAGGTCTTATTTATCGTTGAAGAAAGTATTGATGTTCATCAGAAGCTGATTATTCCTGGCTCCAAGTTGGTTATTAATTTCTGACTTTAGCATACAGTGACTTGCTATACATATCTTGGGCTAATCTAGTACTTTCTATTCACTGAATTCAGGCTCTTTCAGTTTGAATACTGTGCTTTAAATGGTTTCTGAAAAATTTGTTGAGACCTTTATATCATTTGTTTGTTTCTTTTGTATTTCAAGACATTTGTTTCTCTGTGTAGTTTTCCTGTCCTGGAACTGCCTCTGTAGACCAAATTGGCCTTGAACTCATGGAGATCTGCCTGCTCCTGCTTTGAGTGTTGGGATTAAAGTCATGCACCACCACCATCACCTGCCAATCTTCATTATCTTTATAACTGAGAATTAAATAACCATTTCCCATTTTTCAAATGTAAAATGTCTGCTTGCAGGGTATGGGTGAGCAAATATAGTCTTTTTTGATAAACAGTAATAAACTTTGTATATAGGAAGGCGCCACATATCGTATTTATGTTTCAAAAAGTCATTTATTGAATAACCAATTTGCTGGGCATCCTGTGTTTTGCTTATCTGTAGGTTTCTCTTCTCCTCAAGGTAGCCACACAGGGGTCTTGAGTTGAGAGAGTTTTCTTCTTACAGAAATAACACAGTAAAGTAATGAGAAAGACACAGCAAGAAAAGAATGCTAACACTGACAATGTTAGAGAGGGAATGGATCCAAGCCATGTTCGTAAATGGTTTCTGTCCTCACCAGAATGAGACAACCACTTCACATTCCCATGCATTTGGTTTCTGTATCCAGGAAGACCATTGACAAATACCGCCCACCAAACACCTAACTTTATAATTCAACAAAAACATGTAACAGATAAATCCTGCTGCACATTTGCTATGAGGAAACCAATAGGAGATATGAGGATCAAATAAAGCTACCAACTTTTACATTAGTGGGAAGATGAAGAAAGAGAGGGATGAAGAGAAGAAGAAGAAAGAGAAGGGGAAAAGAAGTAAGAGGAGGGCAACAAGGGGAGGAGAAGGAGGAGGAAGAGGAGGGGCTGGACAGTATCCATGTGATTTAAATGTCTTGACCTTGTTCACAGATGGAGAAAGGGAAAAAAGGCCAACAAAATTTTTTTCCTTGTGCTTTAAAACCAGAACCTATCTCTCCCATGGAATTTTGGCTGACTTATAGTATACATTAGGGTAAGCCCCACAATTTCAAATTACTGTTTGAAGAAAGACAGGTTCACTCTATGCCTATGCCTGAAGGTTTTAGCACAGTGAAGGTCTGAGATGAATGAGCAAGAACGCACAGAATGCACAAATAAATATTCCACCCTGAAGCTATATGCTTCATAAATAACAGCATAAGGATTTGCAAATCACTAGACATACAAAATTAGAAAATGGTATAAAGCGTTTAAATACATGATAACATAGAAAGTGGTAATAAAATCATAAGACATTTCAGAACAATAACCTGGAGCCTCCATATCTGAAAATGAAGATAAAACTGGAAACAGATTTAAATACTGATAGACATGATTAGAAACCTAGAAGATGACGCTCATAAGACCACCTAGAGTGCTGTCAGAGATGCTGACAAGGTGAAACACCAGAAGGAGGTGTTACGAGCTAGAAAGACCTGTGTCAGAAGATAGACTTTTATTAAAAGTTGCAGGCCAAGGTAGGAAATAGGCAGAGGAAAAGTCCATCTGCAGAAAGATTACAAACAGCTAAACAGTTTTCAAAGCTCTTTAAAAGAATGAACTTTAGTGTTCCAGGATTTTCCCTGACAATTACATTAGTACAGACGAGGCCTCTGATTTGACAGGGAAAAGGGAGTCAAGGTTAAGAGGACAGAGACAGAGAGTGTCTTAGGAAAGAGGGATAAGAATGGAGGCTGATGTGTTGATTTCATAAGGTTAGAAAAAATTGGAATAAAGCTTTTATCATTATCAATTGGCTCTGAAATTATCGTATTGGTATCTTGTAAATTGTGATTTTACTGATACATAAATCTGATTGGTTAACCATAATCGTAAGTTTTAAGAGTTTTGATTGTACTGGGTAAATAGATGTTGAGATGGCTGACCATGGGGTGCATGAGTTGGTGCGTTGCATGGTAGCAAGAGGAACTGGGGGCAGGGGCACCAGAGAGTTGGCTGGCAGAGAAAACACCAAGCTGAATTCACAGGGCTGGATCCCTGTGGCCTGGAGGGTCAGAGAATTGGTGGGTTGAGAGAAGCAGGAGTGCAGAGAGTTGGCATGTTAATTTTTTAAAATATTTCCCGCAACACTTGAGATTTTGGTAGGATGATGGAATCTGAGGAGAATAAGTAGATTAATACAGCATAAAGGACTGGAAAGCAGAGCAGTTCAATAGACCCAACTACATACTCTATATACTGTTTGTAAGACTATCTCTCTCTCTCTCTGCCACTGAAGATTAAACCTAGGGCTTTATACATGAGAAGGATACTTCCTCTGCTGAGCTACACACTCAGCCCCTTAAAAGCGTAACTAAAATGTAGACATAAATAAAGGCTGAACTTTTACAAAATTAAATGGCATATACTGATTAAAATAATGGTGTTGTTGAATAAATGTCAATCAAATAAAGCAAAAAGCAAGAAGCATTGTTGAAGACATTTTATAATGCTAAAAGGATCAACTCAGGGGCAGGGTATGAAACTAATAACATTTACCTAATATTATTTCAAATTGCATGAGAGCAAGTTGGCAGAGAATTAACGAGTACAGCACCTTGGAGATATTCTGCAGGTATGCTGAGTGAGTGCTTTTTTTTTTTTCCTTAAAAAGATACTCTTTGTTTGAAAAGACTATAATGAACCCTTTAAATGGGATGCTGTCAGTGCCTCCGGAACCTGACAGGAGGCTGAGCTGGGCCCAGGGTAGGTGTCAGCTTGTGCAACAGCGAAGGAAAAATACTTGGAATCACTGAAGAAGGTGATGAGGGAGCTTTTCAGATAGAAGAAGACAATCTCATAAAGGAACTCAGAAAAGCAGTCATGAATAAAAAGTGAAAGAATATAATTACATTTTAATAGAAGATCAGCCTCTGGATGGCAAGTATGTTTTATGAAGGCTAAGTATGAAAAAATTACATAATACACAAGTCAAAGTGAAATATAGGGTTAGTGCTGCAGCATTTTCGAATTATAAGAATAAAATTTCTAATGTTAATTGATGAAATACTACATTCAATAGGGAATAAAAGTTTAAACCTACTAAATATTAGTTTATAACTACTAAAAATTGTTTAAAATTCGATAAAACTAGTCATATAATAGAGGGTAGTATAAGAAAAGCCACTTTCTTGAGAGCAGAGCATAAGAAATTGCACTATAGATGAATTGAGAAATAAAAGTGTAAGAGGAAAATAATAACTGTAAAACCAATTACTAGTTTTCATTGAAAAATGATCAAACATTTAATTTTTAAAAGCAAAACATTATACTAGATTAAAAATAACTGCTTGGTGATTTTAAGAGACACAGGGCTTATTTCATTTATGAATTTGAAAAATAAAAAGATAAAAAAATCAGTTAATGCAAATTCTAATGGAAAGAGAACGATTTCACTAGTTCAGACTATACATTTTAATGTAATGAGTTTGCTTAAAGATCAGTGTTCTCTCCTCATAATAAAATATCTTGGTTAACAAGAATTCAGAATATTCTAAGTGTTTATGGTCTTACCCACACAGATTCAAAATATCATCATAAGTAAAACAGAAGAATAAGCACCATTGTTTTCATGTTAGGAGCTAGTCATGGTTCCCTCAGTAACTAGTAGAACAACAGACAGTCATTAAGGGTTAGGAATACATGCGTACATGGCTATTAAACCAATCTAATTTACACACATAAAGCACTGCATCAAATAGTCACAAACGAATAGCATTTTCAAGAGCAGCAAGACTATTTATTAATAGTAATAATAAAAAACTCAGAAAAGCAACTATTGAAACATAATGCAAATCACAAGGACAAACAACTGAGAAGTTTTTCTTAACACACTGAAACTAATCTAAAGTGGGCAATAAAAAGAAAACAACCTGTATTAAGTTAAAAATCAGCACTTGTAAGATACAGGTAGTATAACATAAAAAATTGGAAAACTGGGGTGACGATTTAACTGAGAAGTGGGGAGACAGGGCAATATTGGAGAGAGAGAGAGAGAGAGAGAGAGAGAGAGAGAGAGAGAGAGAGAGAGAGAGAGAGAGAGAGAGAGAGGAGAGAGATAAATAGGATTACATCTTTTTTAAATACAGAGAACCAAATTATTTTATGTTTATATTAAACTGTATTTGAATAAAGTTATGCCTCTTGGGGTGATAGTACTCCCCCAAGAGCCATAGACTGACAAATACTCCAGTGACAGGCATGGGAATTCTTACTTGAACTCGGGTCAAGGAAGTAGCCTAAGAGACTTCCCAAACCATGGAGGGCATTGCCATTGTTCTTGGTGGCCTTCCAGAACTTGAAGTAAGTCTTTATTGCTGAAGACATCATAGAGAGGTTTTGGAGAAACCGAGCTGGATCTCACCAGGAAGTCTTCTCTATGAGGACCAGTTCTCACGATATTCAAAGGTGTTTTGCAAGCTGTCAAGGAAATAAGATCAGATCAGTGGTCTTACCCAAGTGGATATAAATCACAGCAATGACCAGCATAGTAAGATATTCCCCTTCCAAAAAATTCCTCAACAGAACACCAACGGCTTGTGCTGTAAAATCAAGAATTGACAAATGGGACCTCATAAAA
>NC_034590.1:44598148-44610667 GCF_900095145.1 Mus pahari | reverse complement strand
ACTAGGAATAGAGGCCCCTTGGTCTTGCAAACTTTATATGACCCAGCACAAGGGAAGGCCTGGGCCAAGTAATGGGAGTGGGTGGGTAGGGGAGCAGGGGCAGGGGGGGGTATAGGGAACTTCCGGGATAGCATTTGAAATGTAAATAAAGAAAATAATAATAATAAAAAAAACTGGAAAAAAAAGATATTCCCCTTCCTCCTAGTGGCATCCATCTTAGCAACCACCAACATCTGTCTAATTGGACTTAAGGTCCACTAAATATGAAAGAAGTCATGCCTTGTAGTGAAAACCTAGCCAACTTCTCATGGCTGATGAGGACATAGATCCTTAAGGAGACCCTATTATTGCCATTTTGCTAAAGCTACGTGATTTCTAAATTGACTCAAGGCACTTATTCATATCCCTACAGATGAATGTAGCTCTAATCCCTCATCAAAAAAGCTTCTTTTTGTAGCAGATGGGAAACATTACAGAAAGTCAACAAACTGCAGAGCCACTGACTGTGGGATGCCCAACCCAATCCCGAGATCTATAGCTCATCTTCTACACCTAAGGCCCAGGGAACCTCACAGTAGATGAGGAAGAAATATTTTAAGGATTAGGGAACCAGGAAGTCTGCTGTGAGATTGTGTCTTCACACAGGGAATCCATGGGATCTCAAAAATATGGTTTACTAAACAGCACCTATACATTGGTGGGGTTACCTAGATAAAGAACAGTAAGAAATTTATGGCTGTTGAGAAAGCAAGAATAATTCTTCTCCAGGGACAAGCCCTCTTCCTCATAGATTATCCAATTCCAAGCAATGATCCCTAAATAGATACACCTATGAGCAATACTACATGTATTTAAAAGTTTCACTGTGTGTGTGTGTGTGTGTGTGTGTGTGTGTGTGTGTGTTTGCGTGCAACAATAATTAAAGAAGAAGAGGTCTCTAACCCTAGAGGCAGAGCATAAGAAGACTTGGAGGGAGAGAGGGAAGAGGAGAAATGGTGTGAGTATAGTACATATTATAAAATACTCAAAATTATTTTTACATTAAGACAGTAAAAATAATTTAAAAAATCCTTCACAACATTCAAGGATCAAAGTGGAAATTACACTGAATTCATTACTTTTTTATTCCTTCGCTAATATACAAGAACTCCTGAAGTCGACAAATTTAGGAAGGGAGAGTTAATTCGGTCTCATGGTTTGAAGATGTAGCCCATGATGGTGGAGAAGGCCTGGTGCTAGACATGGATGGCAGCTATAGCAATGGCAGCATGCTGTGGCTGGTTACATCATGTTGCTAGTCAGGAAGCAGAGTACTCAGGCTATAGCTCAAAAGATAGATCCTAGCTCTCGTAAAAGCTACTTCCTCATGGTAGATCCCACTTCCTAAAGATTCTACAACTTTCCAAAACAGTAGGCACAAACTCTTGAAACACACAAGCCCGTGGGGTACATTTTACATTCTAAGCACAACACAGAGCACTAGAAAACATTTTGAAGTAAATGACACAAGATGGATACAGACATCTTTTCAATGAGGGACACATGCAGCCATTATTTCAAAAATATTTTTACAAGCCTGAAATCAGCTATCCAAACATCTCTCAATGATGTAGAAAAACTTACAAAAACTAAATTTTTACAAAGAAATGAAATCATATAAGAGTAAAGTTAAAAATGAACATATTACAGAAGACTCTACAAAGCTAAGCAATAAACTTATCACAGCCAAAAATTCCATAATGGAACAACCAAGAGAAACAAGAAGATGAGACACAAACTATAAATACAGGAATTGATTCTGCTTATCACTGCTCATATCTAACAGTACTAAAAAAGAGCATTAGAAGAAAAATAAACTGTGTTAGGAAATGTAATCTATATCCCAATGTATTTGAATGTGTTCATTTAATGGGTAAACTTCTAAAGTGAACATTTGCATAATGTAATATCTACTAAAGAAATTGAATCGATTTATTCAAATCATCCTAGGAAGAGAATTACAAACCATAGAGTTTTGCTGGGTCTAAAACCATGCTCCAAATATTTATTAGTGAGCTTGCATCAGCACTGTACAAATTCTTGCAGAAAAAAGAAAAGGGATGATTTTCCTACCTTATTTAGTAGGGGTTACTTAAATATCATATACTTCAAATTGTATATATCATATTCTACTGAGAATCTACTAGTCTATAGAATTGTAATAAAAAGAGAGGAAATATTATAGTTTCATCTCTTGCAAGTTAGTCTATAAATATATACAAATTTAGAAATACATAAAAGAATAGTATATGAAAACCACATTTACTTAATTTTAGGTTAGCATGGTTTGCTTCATATTTTAAATTAATGTAACCTGTTACATAGTTGGGAAGGGAAAAACCATAAATCATATGACCATCTTAATATCTATACATAGCTGAAATTATTTTATAAAATTTAACATATAGTTTATAATAAGAACTCAAATGGAGTAAAAATAGAAAAGATGACTTTTAATCTCTTTAAAAGTGTCTACAAAAATTACCTATATACAATGTTGAAATATTAAAAGTCTTTACTCAAACTGAGCAAGAGAGGGATGGCCCTTGTGAATATATTTTTCAGCTACCAGGGACCCCTATCAACTTGATAATGGTAGAAATGAAACAAAAGCTATTGATTTGGAATGATAACACTCACTTTTATATGATATGCTTGGGGTGTACAGACAATTCAACAAGTCTAGTATGATCTGAATTACTAGGGAGAATTTCCAAAATGTATAGATGTAGTTCGGAGAGAAAAGCCAATTCTATTTTGAGGTTAATAATAATAAACTATTAATGAAAACACCCTCTTTGATTTTTATAGCATAATTTGTCACAGCATCCAAAATATCAGATAAGTATAAGTCTATTGAATATATATGTTCTTTATAAGGAAAAACAGTTTTAAATTAGAGAAAAATCAATGAAATAGAAGAACATTGTATCATGATGCAGTTAAAAACTCAGTATTTTGGGGATAATGTTTTTCTCTAATATGATCTAAAGAGTTACTGTACATTTTATCAAAATCCCAACAGACTGCTTTGTCACACAGAAACTGGCTAGTTGAATCTAAAAGTTACATGAAAGTGAAACAACAGAGAAGATGAATCTGAAGAAAATGTGTTAGCTTCCTCTAGGCCTGTTTCAGCTCAGGAGATCTTCAGTAATTAGGATAATATATTATAGCTTAGGTAGACATATAGAACAACAGAATGAGGCAGACTGGATGCCAGACATCGACAAGGCTTCTTTGCCCTGTCCAATGTCTTGTAGCTATTACTGTTACCCAAATTATTTCTGAGTCTCCTCAAACACACAGATGCTAATACTTCATTTCTCTTTTTTTATTTTTTAACTAATTAATTTACTTTTTAAACTCCATAATTTATTCCTCCCCACCCCATCCACCCTCTGACTGTTCCACATCCCACACCTCATCCACACCCCACAACCTGCCTCCACGTGGATGTCCCCTTCAGTCTCTTGAGGGTTAGGTGCATCATCTCTAAATGGACACAGACCCGGAAGTCCTCTACTATATGTGTGTTGGGGGCCTCATATCAGCTGGTGTATGCTGCCTGTTTGGTGGTCCAATGTTTGAGAGATCTTGGGGTTCCAGACTAGGACTGCTGGTCCTCCTACAGGATTGCCTTTCTCCTCAGCTTCTTTCAGCCTTCCCTAAATCAACAACAGCTTCTGTCCATTGGTTGGGTGCAAATATCAGCATCTGATTCTTTTAGCTGCTTGTTGGGTCTTCTAGAGGGTGGTCATGCTCGGTCCCTTTTTGTGAGTGCTCCATAGCCTCAGTAATAGTGTCAGGGCCTTGGGACCTTCTTTTGAGCTGGATGCCACTTTGGGCCTGTCGCTGGACCTTCTTTTTCTCAGGGCTTCTCTCCATTTCCTTCCCTGTCATTCTTTCAGACAGGAACAATTATGGTTCAGAGTTGTGATTGTGGGATGTCAACCCATCCTTCACTTGATGTCCTGTTTTCCTGCTGGAAGCTCCCTCTCCCTACTGTCCTGCATTTCATCTAAGGTCCCTCCCTTCGAGTCATGAGTGTCTCTCACCTCATAGGTCACTGGTGCATTCTGGAGGGTCCCCCAACCTCCTATCTGCTGAGGTTGCCTGTTTCCATTCTTTCTGCTGGCCTTCAGGGCTTCAGTTCTTTTCCCTCACCCAATAACAGATCAGGTTCCCCTCTACCTCTGAATGCCCCCCCATCCACTTTCCATCTCACTTTCCTCCCTCCCTCCCTCCCTTCCCACTTGTGATTGCTTTCTTCTTTCTTCCAAGTGGGACTGAGATGTCCTCATTTGGGCACTTCAGCTTGTTGAACTTTTGGAGTTCTCTGGATTGTAAATCAGGTGTTCTGTACATTTTTTTTGTTTTTGTTTTTGTTTTGGCTAATATCCACTTATTAGTGAGTACATAGCATGTATGTCCTTTTGGGTCTGAGTTACCTCACTCAGGGTATTTTCTAGTTCCATCTATTTGCCTGCAAAACTCAGGATGTCCTCATTTTTAATAGCTGAGTGGTATTCCATTGTGTAAATG
The DNA here is from genome assembly GCF_900095145.1 of Mus pahari. Lineage (NCBI taxonomy): Eukaryota > Metazoa > Chordata > Mammalia > Rodentia > Muridae > Mus > Mus pahari. The sequence goes on along the minus strand of NC_034590.1, from coordinate 44,606,083 downwards.
AACCACATTTTCTGTATCCATTCTTCCGTAGTGGGACATCTGGGTTGTTTCCAGCTTCTGGCTATCACAAACAAGGCTGCTATGAACATAGTGGAACACTTGCCCCTGTGGCATGGTGGGGCATCTTTTGGGTATATTCCTAAGAGTGGTATTGCTGGGTCTTCAAATTATCTGAGTAACCTCCAGATTGATTTCCAGAGTGGTTGTACCAGTTTGCAATCCCACCAGCAGTGGAGGAGTATGCCTCTTTCTCCACATCCTCTCCAACAGGTGTTGTCTCCTTAGGTTTTGATCTTAGCCATTCTGATTTGTGTACAGTGGAATCTCAGGGTCATTTTGATTTGCATTTCTCTGATCACTAAGGACTTTGAACATTTCTTTAGGTGCTTCTCAGTCATTCGAGATTCCTCAGTTGTGAATTCTTGGTTTGGTTCTATACCCATTTTTTGGTTGGGTTGCTTGTTTTTGTGGTGATTAAGATCTTGAGTTCTTTATACATTTTGGATATCAGCCCACTATTGGATGTGGGGTTAGGGAGGACATTTTTCCCAATCTGTAGGTTGCCGATTTGTCTTATTGACTATGTCCTTTGCCTTACAGAAGCTTTCCAGTTTCGTGAAGTCCCATTAATCAATTGTTGATCTTAGAGCATGAGCCATTGGAGTTCTTTTTTAGGAAATCTCCCCTTGTATCAATGAGTTCAAGGCTCTTTCCTACTTTTTCTTCTGTTAGATTCAGTGTATCTGGGTTTATGTTAAGGTCCTTGATCCACTTGGATTTGAGCTTTGTATAAGGTGACAAATATGGGTCTATTTTCATTCTTCTACACAAAGACAGCCAATTAGACCAGCACCATTTATTGAAGATGCTTTCTTTTTTCCATTGTATATTTTTGTTCTCTTTGTCAAAGATCAAGTGACCGTAAGCTTGTGGTTTCTTTTGAGTTTGGGTGTAGTCATGAGGCTTGCTTTGGCTGAGTGAACTGAGAACATTTGTGATATGAAGGCATTTCCAGGTTTAAATTCTGACAAGTAAGGGAGGTTCCTGAATTGTGTATGAGAGAGCAATTGGTACCTAGATGAGACCCTCTGGTAGAAATGTAGCAATTGTGACACTGGCTGCTGGCAAGGGCTGTATATGAAACTCAAAGTACAGTGAGTGCCAGGATAAAGAATGTTGGTCAAGCTGGTTGCCCTTAGAAGGCTGAATTCAAACCAAATAACAATGACTTTGTGGTTAGAGGAGAAGTGCTAGGAACAGGGCTATGTGATGGGAGCTATCACTGTACTAGGCTGGTTGGAAGAAAAAGATTGACCAAAACAAACAGACAGTTTACAAGCAGGAAAGAAAGAGACATCTCAGAGTCATGTAGGGTAAAAAGAAACAAAAAAGTCTTCAAGCTTACATAGTAAGAGACAGAGCTAAGAGTGACAAATGGTGAATGAATACTCAGTTATAACTAAGGGACAAATCAGTGATTGGGGTGCCTCGCAGTAAAAATCTAATTGAGAGGTGGCTTAACCTCATACATCTAGACAAATGGGTTCAAATTAATGATATTGAATACATGGCTTTTCCATTAAAATCTAATAAATTCAGAGTACCTGGAATTAAAAGAGAAAGCCAGTGTTAGTGGCAAAACGGAAATAAAATTAAAGATAAAAAGTATGCATGGAGCAGAAGTGTGGGTGGGGCTGCTGATGGGGGGAACTGTCCTGAGTCTATAGCTTCAGTCTTCTAAGAGAATCATGTTTCCATGGTGCACTACTATGCTGGGTTATTCGATTCTCAGAAACAAGGCTCATTGGGCAGCTGACTGAGAAAGATCTTTAACTCCCAGGACGTCAGAGTTTCAGATGCCCGCTGGCAAATGAAGAGGAGGAACACTATTTGTGACCTGTGATCCCAGTTAATCAGAAGGCTGACACAGGGAGTTCGCAAATTCAAGGCCTTTCTGGTTCACATTGTGAGTTCAAAGTCAGCCTAGGTCTCTTAATGAGTCCTTGAAAATAATGAAAGACCACGAAAAGAAGGATAGGGATATAGCTCAATGGGAGTGTTCTCACTCTCACACCATAGCTTGCCTTGAATCCTCAGTACTGTAAATGACACAAAAACCATCCAGCTAGACACAGCTTAAAGGCAAAGGCTAGAGACCAAAGGGTCCATCTGTCTCAGAGAGATGCATCGGGATACATCATTAGGATAGCTCCAAGACTCGGTGTTCAATATGATTTTGGAGTTATCACTGCTGTGTAGCCACCTACTACCCATCTGAACAGCACTGTTGGCTGTGGCATCCTGTTCTTATCCTTGAGCCGTAGACTGGTATATTATGTGTGAAACTTGAGAACACAAGAATATAAGTATTCAGATCCCATCATCGACATCATTGTGGGCTGTGAGCCAGTCACGGCACTGCTTTGGCCATTTGGTAAAAGCTGATCCAGTTCTCTGTGCTCTGCTTTCCATGTCTGTAAAAGGTGAATTTAACTAATCAATCAAACAAACAGCACTTCATGGTACAAATGACATTTGCTCAGGGACTGACAAACAAATGTTAGCTTAGCGACTACCATTTTAATTTCCAATGATGACCTTGCAAGTTATAGCTCCTCCTAAAAAGCTCTAGTTAATTCGTTAGTTAACTAGCTAGCAAGCTAGCTTTTGAGACAGGATCTCAATCTGTAATCCAGGCTAAATTTAAACTTGTAATTTTAGTGCCACAGCCTCCCAAGTGCTGAGATTACAAGTGCACCACTATGCTCACAGTCAGCTATTGGATGGAACACAGGGCCCCCAATGGAGGAGCTAGAGAAAGTACCCAATGAACTGAAGGGGTCTGCAACCCTATAGGTGTAACAACAATATGAACTAACCAGTACCTCCAGACCTCGTGTCTCTAGCTGCATATGTAGCAGAAGATGGCCTAGTCAGCCATCGTTGGGAAGAGAGGCCCCTAGGTCTTGCAAACTTTATATGCCCCAGTATAGGGGAACACCATGGCCAAGAAGTGGGAGTGGGTGGATAGGGGAGCAGGGCAGGGGGAGGGTATAGGGAACTTTCGGGATAGCATTTGAAATGTAAATAAAGAAAATATCTAAAAAAAAACAAAAAACAAAAAACAAAAAACAAGTGCACTACCATACCCAGCTTTGGTAATTGTCTTAAATCTAGCAGTGATCCTCTTTTTACCTGGCATGGTTGGCCAGTAGCAAAACCTCCTCTGACCTTGAGGCTATACTGAGATTTAACATTGTTTGGAAAGAGCACGCTGGAATTTTGTTTTCTTTACCCACACTTGAGTGTTACTTCTCATCCTGCAGCCGCATGAACTTCTCAGGCTCCTCAGAAAAGTGACAGTCATTTCTCGAGATGTCACACTTTGCTGCCTTTGAAAGTACAGGTAAATATGCCTGTGGTTGCAGTCATTTCTTTAATGTTGATTGATCCCTTTCATGTTTCCCTGGGCTGCAAGCAGGTAATGGAATTTAGTTTCACATGCCTGTGAAGTGAGTGGTTAGTGAGCAGAATACCTGACTGGGTCACACCTACTGACTTTGAAGGACTGTGTGAGCGTGTGTATATATGAGTTTGTGTGTGCATGTGTGTGTATTCTATGTGTGTATGAATGTATAAGTGTGTGAGTGTATATTGTGAATGTGTGTGTGTGGTATGAGTAAGTGTGTGCATGTGTATGTGGTATGTGTATATGGGTGTGTGAGTGTGTATGAGAGTATATGTGTGAGTATATGTATGAATATGAGTGTGTATATGTGTATGATATGCCCGCATGTGAATGTGTGAGTGTGTGAGTGTATGTGTGAATGTGTGTGCATGTGTGTGTGAGTGTATGTATGAATATGAGTGGGTGTATGTGTTTGTGGCACCCATCAGGAATCACTGAGGAAATGAATGTTAGCTGTTAAAACACGTGATCACTATTGCCTCCCTCAGAATTTGAAATGTGATAATGGAAAGTGATTGTCTAAGTCAGAATCTGGAAAGCTTAGGGTTTTAGACATTAATGCATATGTTTTATAATTTTACATGTTTGACTTCATTTACACCTATATCTCATCTGTATCTGGTACCTATAGAGGCCAGAAGATTCCCTGAAACTGGAGTTGCAGACATGTAAGTTATAAGTTGTGAGTTGCCATGAGGGCACTGGGAATTGAACTCAGACCCCTGCAAGAGCAGCCAGTGCTCTTAACTGCTGAAGCATCCCTCCATTCTCCAAAGCGTAGATTGCCCTCTCCCCCATTCACATTGCTTGCTTGCATTTTGCCCTATTATGAGGGGAAAAAGTGGGATGGTGAAAAGCAATGACCTACATCAAAAACTTAAGGAGGGACCAGTGGAAGAAAGCACTCTGTCTCCAGCATTGCTAGTTTCTTCTATCCTGTAATTTGGATATTTGTAAAATGAACTGCTTTGCCCTTCCCTTGTTAACATTATATAGCTGAATGGAGACTCATCTAGTTAGTATGCTCAATGTAGCAACTAACTCAGAAGGATGGAAAGTGGTTACAAAATTTGGCCTTTGAGGCTCTGGCTTGGGTTTTCCATAATTGGATACAAATACAAGGCCTGGAAGGGAATTACTGTGAGATTTAGCATGGCGTTATTTAATCATGTATTTAAATGGAGGAATTTTGTGGGTACCAGGAAACCGCAGGATTGGAAAGCACATAGTTACAGAAGCACAGCCGACCACCTGTATTCTGTGCCTGCTCACCTGGAACGTCGATTTTACCAACTTAACTTTGGTCTCTCCATTCTTTATTAGGATGTTAGGGAATGTGATGAAGCACAGTCCTGCTGACACATGACTTTAGACTCCTGGTCTCTGGAACCACGAGATAACATTTTTCTGTTGTTTCTAGCCATTTAGTTGGCCATACAGATATTCTCCCACAAATGTGGGTGGAGGAAGGGATGAACAGAGAACCTAAATAAGCAGTTCACAAGAAAAATTCACACGTCAGTGACAGATCTATAGAGGGGCTTAAATCTATTTAGCATTAGGGAAGCATAGATTAAAATCACATATAGACCTACATCAGAATGCCGAATGGGAAAGAACGCTGTACCAAGGTTCAAAGTGCTGTGATGAAGCAGAAGCCACTTTGAAAAAAACTCTTCATCAGAACCAATTCAAATTGTCTGTGCCCCAGAACCTTGCAATCCCATCCCTAGGTGTGCACTGAATAGATTGTCACAAGCATGTTCATTTAAGGGCATGTACTGAACTTACACAGCTACTTCAACCCAAATGTACTAGAATGTACTAGAAAGTTGAACTGTGGTGCTGTGTTAGTTAATAGTGAATCTGAACTGAGAGCATCTAGAATCAACTAAGAGACAACCCCCTGGGCATGTCTTTGCGGTATTTTTCTAGACTAGATTAATGGAGGTAGGAAGACACACTCTTAAGTCTGTTTGATACCACATGGGCTGGGGCAGGGGACTCAAAGGCTAGCTAAGTGTTAGTATTGTCTGCCTTTGCTTCCTGTCAGCAGATACAATGTGACCAGCATCCTCAAGACTTCCTGCCACAATGAAGTTCATCATCAAACTGTGAGATGAATCCTGCTTCCCTTAAATTATTTTGAGCAGGTGTTTTGTCAAAGTAACGACAAAAGTAACTAACATAACTTCTTTGAACCTGTTGAGAGTTGAACACCTATTATGAAAAATGCATATAATATATCTAATCTACTAGACACAATAAATTTAGCAACTTAGTGTAGGAGAATATCAGTTGTTTCTATGTGACACTCTGGCTGATTAATGTTATGCCTCTTTCTTTTGCTAAGCATCAAGAGTACCAGTCTATATATCATTTGTTGTTTAAAAGGGTCAAATCCAAAGAACCATCCTACAGCAGAATTGGCTTACATCACAGGTGAGGGCCACCTCTGCTTTGTTACAGCATCTCTGAGAAACTCCAATAGACAGTACACTGGATGTCTTGATGTAAATGCAACCATATCCAGGCTTTTCAAGGTCTCTCTTGAAGCATGGGAATGTGAAACAAGACATCAAATTCTAAAATAAGACTTACATGCAGATATGAGCTTGATGCTAAGGAAACCCCCATGAGACCCATAAAAGGGTTTTCGGAGGACATGCCTTTTGTGATACATTCCAAAGGTCAGCATTGCATTTGGCCACAATCACAGGATATAAGTGATTGTTCCAGAGATGAAAATCTCACTTTGGAGAGAGATGAAGAATGCAGTCAGAGCAACAGTTCCTACTTAGCATATGAGTCCCAAGAAGGAATTAAAGCAAATGCTTTATCAGGCTAGCTAGAAATAAGGTTTTACATATCAAAGAGGACCTTCAAATACACTAGCTGTTTTGCTGAGGGTGACTTTGAACTTCTGCTCTTTCCACCTCTATTTCTAAAACGCTGAAATCACAGGTGTGTAATCCCATATCTGATTTATTTGTTACTTGAGGGGCATCCCAGCTTTACGAATATTAGAAAAGTGTCCTGCAAACCAAAGTACATTATCAGCTCCTATCTGTACCAGTGATTCTAAATAGAATATCAACTTATTTAAGACTCAGTATGTTTATATATAAACTATTATCATCTGCACCAATAAAGAAACCTTCAAAGGTTTAACACGAAGGGTTCTCAAATGGTGACTAGAAGCAAATAATATACCTTTTATATCTCAGTCTATGATCTATGTTTTTTAAGGTCATAAAAGTAATCTCTACCCCCTAATTACAGTGATCTTCCAAACTGAGTTTGCTTTATTCTCATCTTGAGTGGATAGCAAGTCTTTCTTTGCACATGAATCTTCTTTGATTTGCAAATGAAGATTTTAACTTAAAGGGCCAGCAAATATCTTCAACAAAATTATAGAAGAAAACTTCCCAAACCTAAAGAAAGAGATGCCCACGAACATACAAGAAGCCTACAGAACTCCAAATAAACTGGACCAGAAAATAAATTCCTCCCAACACATAATAATCAGAACAACAAATGCACTAAATAAAGACAGAATATTAAAAGCAGTAAGAGAAAAAGATCAAGTAACATATAAAGGCAGGCCTATTAGAATTACTCTAGACTTCTCACCAGAGGCAATGAAAGCCAGAAGACCCTGACAGATGTTATACAGGCACTAAGATAACACAAATGCAAGCCTAGGTTACTGCACCCAGCTAAACTCTCAATTACCATAGATGGAGAAACCAAAGTATTCCATGACAAAACCAAATTCACACAATATCTTTCCACAAATCCAGTCTTTCAAAGGATAATAAAGGGAAAACACCAAAACTAAGAAACTATACCCGAGAAAAAGCAAGAAAGTAATCCCTCAACAAAACGAAAAGGAGACAGCCACAAGCACAGAATCCCAACTTTAACAACAAAAATGACAGGAAGCAAAAATTACTTTTCTTTGATTTCTCTTAACATCAATGGACTCAATTCTCCAATAAAAAGACATAGATTAACAGACTGGCTACACAAACTGGACCCAACATTTTGCTGCTTACAGGAAACCCACCTCAAGGAGAAAGACAGACACTACCTCAAAGTGAAAGGCTGGAAAACAATTTTCCAAGCAAATGGTTCGAAGAAACAAGCAGGAGTAGCCAATCTAATATCAAATAAAATTGACTTCCAACCCAAAGTTATCAAAAGAGATAAGGAGGGAAACTTCATACTCATCAAAGGTAAAATCTACCAAGATGAACTGTCAATTCTAAATATCTATGCTCCAAATGCAAGGGCAGCCACATTCATTAAAGAAACTTTAGTAAAACTCAAAGTACACATTGCATCTCACACAATAATAGTGTGAGACTTCAACATCCCACTCTCACCAATGGACAGATCCTGGAAACAGAAACTAAACAGAGACATATGGACACTAACAGAAGTTATGAAACAAATGGATTTAA
>NC_034590.1:44585890-44593174 GCF_900095145.1 Mus pahari | reverse complement strand
TTTTTTTTTTTTTTTTTTTTTTTTTGTGGTGTGGAGCCTGTTCATGAATTTAAAACTAGTGGATATTGACCTGATTCAAGTAAATATGCTTTTTTACCTATTCCATATTCCTGTAATTTATCAGATGGATACAAGATAAACAGACAGTCATTATTCTTTGCAGTTGTCATGCATTTTATTTCTTTATTAATTTCCTTAGCATATTGGTAGGTGTACCTATTAGGCATTCAGATATCTTCCTGGAAACATTTGCTAATGAACAAGTTTGTAAAATGTAATGTCAGCACCACCAATAAACAACTTGCCTTTAGCTCTTCTAGCCTTAGGTAGGTTAGAATGTTGTCCTAGTTCAGCAAAGTCTAGGAAGATAAGATGAGTAAGTGGACTGTGGCCTCTAGGTACACTCTTGCAAAGGAAAAGGACATTAAGGGACAACCAAGTAAACATCGCTAAGGCAAGGCCTTTAGTCAACAGTTGATGTATTGATGCTGGCTTATTCATTATGACAAATGCACCTTTATAATTTAAGCCATGAATAGCAAGGGGGAAACTAGATATATGCCCCATGGGAACTATCTGTAGCTGCTTTGGCATTTTTCTATAAATCTAAAACTATTCTGAAAATAAGGGTAAAAAAAAAATGCAATTGATGTATTGGCCGTTGCCTTTCCATCTGGGCGATTCTTCTGCCCCTTAGCTTGGATTCTTGACTTTTTGTCAGAGATTTTTCTGTGATTTAGAAGGAGCCAAGTTAGATGGCTTGGGGCAGCTTGGATTGGAAACAGCTGAATTCTTGTCCCGGGGTGTCTCTGTCAAAAGTGAGAAATTGATGGATGCGTACAAATGAGGAAGAACCCCTCCCCGGACCCTCCCATGGAAAAGTGAGAAGCAGTTGAGGCTCCTGCCAAGAGGCCCTAAGGGAAATTCTTTCCCAAGATGAAATTTATTGACTAAAAATAACTCAATCTCTGTCAGAGATAATCTGAAAAGCAATACTGTGTGGTGCATATATCACAAACTCCCCTGGGAGTATTTTCAAGATGAATACCTGAAAGAATAAATTTTTCCCTCTTTTCTAACTGAAATTTGTTTCTTTTTTTCCATGTAAAGTAATACAGAATCATTGTTCAAGAATATGAAAATACTAAAATTAAAACAATAACTAAAGTAAAGCAGAAGAAAAATGCTTTTGTTAAACCAGACAATAACTTGTAATATTACACACACACACACACACACACACACACACACACACACACACACATCGGATAAGTCTTGATAGAATTATCACTCCTGGAAACATTACCTAAAATAAGCTACTTTATCCCTACACTTCTTTTTCTTCAAGTTTGTCTGTATCATTCTCCATGAGCCCATAATTTATCAGATAGCTGCAAAAACAAAGGAAAGCCATTCTTCTGTACACATGCTGTGAATTTCTTTTACTCCTAATTTTCTTAGCATATTGGTAGATACACATCTTGGATACTTAGCTATCTTTCTTTCAGGGACTATCTATTAATCAACATGAAAACATGCCTTTAGTGTAGCCTTCTTGATATGAGTTGCAGCTCAGATCCTCTTCTGGGGGTTTCCTTTTCCTTCCCTGCCCCTCCATAGCTGCTCTCTGTAGAGACATTATCAAAGAGTCAGGGGTTCTAGGAGAAACTCAGACACATCTCCTGTGCAGTGCCAATGGCTGGAAATTGGAGCCCAAGAGTGACTTGTACCAGATGCCTGTGCATGTAACCTCCTACAGGGCAAATGGAAAACTCACTAGCGGATTTTGTGGGTCATTAACCCCCTCACACACGTCTTGCCCGTTCTCATTGGCTTTTGTCTACTCTGTGAGAGTGTTGCTACCTCTGCTTTGAATATGAAAGAGGAATGGCGGCAGTGTGTGTTCAGATAGTGTTTCTTCACTCAAGACTTTAAAAAAAAAATTACAGGCCAGGAGTTGTGGTGTACACTGTAATCTGAGAAACTTGGAAGGCAGAATAGTGTCTGTGAGTTCGAGGTTAGCCTGGTGGATTTCCGGCTCCTCGGTATAATTATGATTCTGTGTAATTATGGTCCTGCTGCCTAAGCACTTACATATGAGTGTGTTGCTCCTCAAGGGCCAGAACGGCTTTTGAGGGTCAGTTCTCTCCTGTCATCATTTGGGTCCCAGGGACGAAACAGGATTGGTGACAGGCAATGTTAGCCACTGAGATATCTCAGTGGCTCTCAGTTAGGTTTTTAAAAATACAGCATTTTTCTTAGATGAACACAATGTATTCAGATCATATTCACTCTCACTTGTCAGCTCAACTCATCACAGATCCATGCTTCTAGTTCCTCACTTCTGTTTATTTGCTTATTCATTCATTCATTCATTCATTCATTCATTCATTCATTCATTCATTCATTCATTGTATGTTTTATCACCCACCATGCCCGATTTGTGTGTGGGTATAGAACCATCTATCAGAGCATGGTCAACCTACCAGGGGCACACTCTTAATGAAAACTGACTCTTCCTTCCCCAGAAGCCATAAATTGTCAAATGCTCCTATGCTAGGTGTGAGGGTCAGGGACCCATTCTCCTCTCAAGCTGCAATGTTGACACAATTGACCTTGTACAGGTCGTGTGCGGGCAGCCAGCCACAGCTGCTGTGGATTCATGAGTACAATATTTCTGTCATGTCCAGAAGATACAGTTTTGTTCTGATTCTTCCTGACCTTTGTCACTTACAATTTTTCTACCCTCTCTTCCACAAATGGTCCCCGAGCCTCGGGGGATGGGTGGTGACTTAGGTGCCCTTCTTGTGGCTGAGCTCTCAACAGACACTTATGCTCTGTAGTTAGGCCAGCCATGAGTTTCTGTGTTAACCACCGGCCACTGCACAAAGAAACTTCTCTGATGATGTCTGAGAACTGCATCAATCTATGAGTAAAGAAATACAGATTTAGAGGGCAGTTTGAAGGGTTATGACACATAATAGAGAGGCAGGGCATAAGTGATGAGAGGGATGAAAGGGTGGAGAGTAGAGAGAGGCATATCTAATAATAAAGATATTTGAAAAAAGCCATATGGAAACACAATTTTGTAAGTTTCATGCATATAATTTTTCACCTAAAAGAGTTTAATTGGAGTTATTATACACAGAGAATAGGGCTTCTTCTGGAAGACAGATGTTGACAAATAAAAAGGCCAGTGGCAGGTATAGGAAAGATAATACCTCTAAAGCTATTGGTCAGAGGTATCCCAGAGACACACTAAACAGTAAAGGCTATTGTCAGTGCTCTTGGTTTGTAGTAGAACTTGACGGTAAGGTCCTGTTGTTAAAGACACCACACACTTTGGTTACAAGACATGAAGAAACCAAGGTAATAGTCACTAGGAGGCTTCCTCTCCGATGACAAGCTCTCATAGTACTGGAAGGTGTGAAGCAGACTTCTGGGGGTAAAGTTATTAAAAACAGTTTCGCAAAGCTATAAAACCTATGAACTGCAGTAATAACACTGTGGTGAGATATGCTTGGATGTGCAGTAGCAGTACAGTTGTAATAGGGGTACCCAGCTGCTCTTTTGTAGGATTTAAGTTCCATTCCTCTGGAGGGAGTGCATACCTGGTACTGTCAATCTGGTAAAGATCTCATGGTTGGGAAGCTCCTAAGCCCTGGGAGTGAACCTATTGCTATTATTTTAATAAGTGGATGTAGTATCAGAGCACGGAAATTGGAAAAGACACCATGAGACACAGAGAGGAAGGGACATTCTTACGAAAGACTTTTGAATTCCAATTCCATCGTTTAATATCTGCATGCTTCTTTTTTAAGTTAGAGGACTCTGTCGATTTCTGGAGTTGTTGGGGTCAAGATTTGGAACAAACTGTGATTATGTCTTTCCTTAAGAAGCCAATTAAAGAGACAAGTAATAATGGGAATCAGAGTAAAGGGATTTATTCAGGGTAGCAATGTGGGGGAAAAGAACAAATAAAGAGATCCAGTTACCCTACAAATCCATTTTTGGGGTCCTGACGTTTAGGTTTGAAGAGAAAGCAAGAGATAGATATGACTAAGCATTTCTCGTCTACCTGTGGTATCATTGTTTGAACAGTCTCTTTCTGGAAAACGGTCTGAAAAGGTGTGAAAACTATACACCCTCTTCCTGGGAGACAGGCATCTCTGGGGGCACCAAACATCAGTCTTTTCCATGTGAGCCTCGGGAAAATTCCAATTACTTCCCATCTATCATCTCCATAGCCTGATTGCTGAAGGGCCCAAGAAATACCTTTTGGAATTTCTTTTCTCTTGCCCAGATAGTAACAATACCACAAAGATTAAAACACCCATAACGCTCATACACTCCTGACTGTGAGAGTGGAGTGACATTGGAGAGCCTGGCCTATGTCCCAACACTTCTTTGCTGAAGAGTAAATGCCAGTTGCTTACCCATTGGATCCCTGCATTTGCCTTTGCTCTGAGATAACTCCTTCTGATCCTCTCAACATTACTGTTCTCTTCTTTTGTTGACATCATCAAAATAAGGAAGCCAATTCTACTTTAAATATTGAATAGGTATCTTAATTTGGATGCTTAAATATTTTGGTTTGAATCTTATTATTCTTTGTCCTTGTTTATTTTTGAGTTATATTTTAATTACATTTCCTCTTCCCGTTCCTTCCTCTAACCTCCTATATGCTTCCTTCCAACCTTCCTTCAAATGTATGCCCTTGTTTTCCATCAATCCTTATTGCATGCAAATGTGTGTATATGTGTGCATAATATACATCTATTCCCAAATATAACCTGTTGAGTTCCTATAATATTACTCGTATATATGTTTTTAGGGCTGACCATTTGGTTTTGAACAACCAATTGGAGTGTTCTTCCCCAGGGAAGATCCCCTTTCCTGATCCCAGCTTCCCTCAGTTGCTTACAGTTCTTTGTGTAGGGTTGAGCTGTGGGTATTTAGATATTTTGGATACTTGGTCTTTATTTAACTTTGGTCTGTTTACAGTGTTTAAATTCTATATACTTTAAGGGTTTTACTGCCAAGCAGCCCAAGCTAGACATTTAGTGTGTGCATGTGTTGATCTTGAACAGATATATAAAATCAATGGATTCATTGATTTGGTTTACAGTCAGGTTATTTTGATACATTGGTATTCTTATTTGCTTTCACTTTATTCTTAATTACCAGGAATAAAATACACAAATAATGAAATTGAATGAACAGGAGAACTGAGTCATTCTAAAATGGAAGGACCATGTCCCTGGCTTTAAAACAGATCTTAAAGGCTGTTACTCATGGCCAATGATGAGTTTTACATAAAACTTCAAAGACTCGGTGATCAAACCATTGACCAAGAACCAAACTCAGGCAGGGGAAGATGTCTCACAGCCTATGTGGTAAAATTTCTTCAGAATCTGCTTGGAGTGTGACCTACATTGCATTAAAAATGAGTTTGTGTCCAGGATTACATCATCCCCTGAGAGGTCTCGGGGCTGAGGGTGAGAAGCCATGGAATGCCGTTCCTTTCAAGCTATCAGCTTTACTACCTCATAGTATTTACATTTGTAATAGGTGATGAGAGAATTTTCAATAGTCTGTGTACATCTTGACCCAAACAGGGATTGACTTGAGGAGTCCCTGGCCGTATATGAATAGTTAGTGTTCATGCCCCTGAACCTATTCATCACTGGACAAGTCTGAGCTCATGTCTGCTTCTTAATATGTGAAAAGTTCATAAATCCTACCATTTCAACTGTGGTCGAACCATTCTTTTAAATCATTAAATTAGATAAGGGATTTTTATCATAAAAGTCTTGGCCTTTGTAATGTATTATTTCGAAGATCGAGCATGCCTACATGTTGTTGTAAAATATCCCCCAAGTAAATATTCAACTCCCCAGAAGTGCGGTGTTGGCTCTAACAGAAAGATGTAACAAACAGAATTAACTTCCTATTCTTTGATGTGTGGGGATAGTCTTGTCTTTCAGTTTTGGAATAAGGTTAAAGGCGTTATATTAATTAAAGTTCAGTGGGCATGTCATAGATGCCCAAGTCTGTGTAATTGGATGAGCGATAAATTAATATTTTGACAAACCTCAAGTGGGATCTCCTTTTCAGCTGGTTTCGGGGAGCCGCGATTGTGTTCATCCAGCAGAAGCTGTCGTTTCTGAAAGAGTCCTGTGTGGACGTGAATGTCAAACAGTGTCCTTCCATTGTTGTAGCTTTACCCCAGCATCCAGTTTCTCCCTTCTCCTTCCTTAACTGTGCATCAGAGTTTGCAACCGTAAAATTCCCAAGCTTCAGAGGGAGCTGGAGAAGTCACCCAAGTGATTGCACAGGTCTAGGCAGCAACGTTGCTGAAATGGTTTACCAGGCTGTGGGAATTTCAGGAATGGGGACCCTGCCTCATTCCCTGGGACATTCACTTTCCAAGGAGAAGGTTGATTTGAAGAACACATCTCATTCCATGGGACAAACATGTAACTTATTTTAATTTCACATTGTGGGGGAAGGAACCTGGTTTACACACTGGGCTGATGAAGCAATAGGTTACTGCTGAACGCTCTGTGGCTTTTGGTGTTTCACAGGTATCATCTGATCAGGAATATTAACTCCACTCTTGGCTGAATTGAAATATTCAGACTCTGATCACTTTACAGGGCATCCAAGGTCTTCAGAATCGATCTTCATCTTACATAGCTATACACGTTTGTCTCCATTCTCTGAGGTTACTAGGCATCTTCACATCTGGGACACAGTATTTGTTCATGCGTCCTTTTCTCTGTGCATTCTCCTTCTCATTAGCTACTGGATTCCTCTTCATTTCTCAGCCCTTTTGTCAGATCAGTTGCCTTAAAAATCTTCAACTGTACTCTTGCCAACCTGAAAAACTGACTCCTCTTATAATCCAGGGCATGCTACTCTGTCTGTGCACTGCCCAGTTCCATATTATGGGAATGCACCTACTGTCTTAGGGATGGAGCCCTCTGTGAAATGGTGGACATGGAAAGTAGCTCAGTAGTGGTCTTCTACCTGTTCAAGAGAAAGTCTTGCTGCGATGACTTGGTGGTACAGATGGAGTTCCTTCCATGCCTAGGGATATAGTAAAGCAAACAGTAGTCATATTGTTGTAAAAAGAGAAATTGCATTCAAGTAATGTACATGAGTTATGAAAGAGGATATGCTACTAATTGTTTTTTTAGTTCTGACTTTGTCATTGATCTTTCTTTCTTTCTTTCTTTCTTTCTTTCTTTCTTTCTTTCTTTCTTTCTTTCTTTCTTTCTT
>NC_034590.1:44583431-44585765 GCF_900095145.1 Mus pahari | reverse complement strand
TCTCTCTCTCTCTCTCTCTCTCTCTCTCTCTCCCTCCCTCCCTCCTTCCCTCCCCCTTCTCTCCCTCTCCCCCCTCCCTCTTTCTTAAATTTATTTATCTAGTTTTTGGTGGTAGATAAGTGAATAAAAATCTATTAGATACTGAAAGTAAGAACCAAAGGTGATGCTCAACTGCTTCCAAATGACTGCTCTACCTGTACAGGGGCTCAGTGAGATGCAGAAATTGGATCTAGTTAATTTTAGCATGGACTTTTTCTTTTATTGGCGATCTTTTTACTATAACGTTTATAAGGGGAGATGCGGAGTAACACTTGCTATCAGATGCATGGAATTATAAGATTCATGTTGTTGACCAGCTGACATGTAGTTTTTATTTCCATGACAAAGTGAAAGGATTCTTTTCCTTTGCATCTGCTAGGATGCATTATGCTCCCAGCAGCTTATAGAAGAAATTTGCAATCGTTTGCCTCAGATTCTTAAGCTGTTGTTAGGAATAGCAAATGCACGCATGAAGCATCCATTCCATATCCTATGCCAAGCTGAGGACATACAATCCTCACAAAGGTCATTCAACCTAGATTCACGAGTGTTATATGAAACTAGTTTGGAAGCTTGTTTAGATAATTTCCCCTAAGAATACTAGGAACTCAATGTCAAAGGTGGGGTTTAAGCATCCAATATATAAACCATCTCTTATTTGTGTGGCTTTTTAATGTGAACATCAGCATTTTAAAACTAGTAAGAGATATTTCCTGTGACCCAATTATATCACTCCTGGGTATTTACCTAAAGGACTCCATGCCACCCCAGCACAACACATCAGTGTTTTTTGCAGCACTACTTACAGTACCCAAATTATTGACCAGACCTGTGTCTAACAACAGACAAATGTATAAAGAAAATATAACACACACACATACAGAAAAAAATTTCAGTCTAGATTCATGAAGATGTTTCATTTTCAGTAGATAATTATTGTACTAAGTGAATTTAGACAATGGCAGATTGAATAATGCCTTTTTATACTTGTGGTTCCTACTATAGATCGTGTGTGTGTGTGTGTGTGTGTGTGTATGTGTGTGTGTGTGTACACATGTGTATGTGCATGTGTGTGCACATACATGTGTTGCATACATGCATGTGTCTGTACATGTGTCTGTGTCTGCATGTGTATGACATGAACATACAAATAAACTTTCTAGGAGAACAAAGCAGACTTACGTTAGTTGAGAAGAATGGATAGGGGTGGGTAGGGGAGTGTAAGAAAGAATGCACTCAACATATAATACATGCACAAAACAAAAAGGTACATTTAAAGAGATAGTTACAGAAAATGAATAAATGTCATGCTTTTAAAAACTAATTCAGACATCAAAAAATGAAGACTAGGACTCTATTGTACAAAGTCCCTCCAGCAGTCAAATTCACAGAGAAAATAGAAAAAGCTTTGGCAGAGGTTTCCGGGGATCAGAGAAGGAAGCTAAAATCTAGCAGGTCTAAGGTGTCACTTTGGGGAAAGCAAAAGGCTATGGAGGGGAAAGAGGAGAGTGAAGGGAGGGGAGGGCAGGAAGAGGGGTTAATTGCACAATAGTGTGGGTAAAACAAATGCTACAGGACAGTGGACTTTAAAATGGTCAAAATGTCCCAGGCAGGAGAAAGCACTTTTTGAGTAGTTGATCTAGGGGCATTAAAGTGACTCCCCAAACAATGTAGGCTATTGCCGTTCCCCTTCTGCCTTTGGTTGCTTCTCAGAACTTAAAGGTAGGTATTTATTACTGAAGAAGACAACACGCTCTTTGGACATGAGATTCAGTGAATCCAGTTGCCTTTGACAAAGAAGCCTATCTCCTGGACTAGCTTTTATAGAACCAGAGATGCTGGTCAAGCTGCCAAGGGGAGAAAAAAAATCAATCAATACTTACCTAGATGTGATGTTTACAAATCAAAACAATGACCAACATAGCAAGATATCCCCAATGTGCTACACTGGCATTTATATCTTGGCAGCAATCAACAACTGTCTTACTGAACTTAAGACTCACTCAGTAGGAAGAAATTGATGCCTGGTATTGAAAACCTAGCCATGCTAACCACACATTACTGTTGAGTTCATGGACCCTAGAGAAGAACATCTTACTGTCACTTTCCCAAACCATATAATCCTTAATTGCACTCACGGTGCTCATCTTAATGCCACAGATGACTATAGACCTGACCAGTGAACAAAGAAGCTGCTGCGTCTTCTTCTTCTTCTTCTTCTTCTTCTTCTTCTTCTTCTTCTTCTTCTTCTTCTTCTTCTTCTTCTTCTTCTTCTTCTTCTTCTTCTTCTTCTTC